>NC_081406.1:672121104-672439373 GCF_030272615.1 Cryptomeria japonica | reverse complement strand
CTTAAAATTGCACCCTTGTACAATTTTGATCGCATTAGGTCCCTACCTTATTGTTTGCACCCCTTGGCCTAATTTAGACCTGATTATGCTCATGGCTCTCATGAATTGCATCATTTTTTACTTTTTCTATGCATCTAGCATCTTATCCTAGCCCTAAATAGGAGTAGGACTAGGGCGCCATGCTCTTGTCCCCCCTAATTTGGGCTCCCTTTGAACCCTTTGCCCTATTTCAAATTTGGGTGGGATTCTTCTCTTTGTGTCGGCTCATGTTGGAAAATTAGCAATTTGTCCGACGAGCATGTATAAAAGGAGGTTTTCTCCTCTCATTTGATATCTATCAATCATCTATCAATAATCTATCAAGCATTCGAGAATCATATGACATCAAGTATTCAAGAATTCAAGAGCAATTGAGCATTAATCAGTCTTCCTTCAAGCCTTGGAGCAACAATAAAGTCAAGAATGAATCATTGAAGTAGACATCTTTCATCCTATTTTGTTGAGGACTTCATCAAGCCCTAATTCCATGTGGAGAAAAACAAAACTTCACAAGGAGGTATATCATTATTTAACATCTCCCTCAAAAGGAGAACCTTCCATTATAGCAATTTCAATTATCTTTATCTCAATTTCATGGTTAATTACAAAGTGGGGTTTGACCTAAGGAATGCTAACCTATTTCCCTTTCTTTCTATGTGCAGGAAATAGGTATGAAGATACGATATTTAGAATATGCATTATTTGTAGAGACAAATCAACCCTCTTTGGTGTGTGAAAGGTTAGGGGAACCACCGACGAGTGCTCTGGTCTCGATATTTTTGGAACTTTTTCAAGGATCAGATCCGAATCTGCATATACTACTCAGATCTAGGTGTGTGTCTCAGTCCCACATCTATAGCTCAGTGTTTCTGTATATTTATCTTCATTTTTTAGCACTTTATCTTAATTTAGCATTTCAACTCACAAAAGAGGGCAAACAAATTCACACACCTCTAAATCCAATCAATATTCAATTCTTATCATTACTGATTCATGATTGAATCTATTGGATTCCACCCTCTCTTGAATGTAATGGCAAATTAGTGGTTTTCACACATCCAATGGTGGAAACCTTAAGTTTTCCCACATCCAATGGTGGAAACCTTAAGTTTCACCCATCGCAATCATATATTACCAAGACATGATATTTCAAAAGGTGTTTATATCTAAAGCATATCATTAAGGATAGAACAAAATCTAATAAAATATAGTTACTTGATGTAAATAATCAAGAGAATAAATCCATTTCTCTACCTAACCAAAACTTACATATATATATATATTTCCAAACCATTCATTTAACTACATCGAGCATGGAAACGACCTTGCTTCATTTATCTCCTTTGTATTTCTAGCCATGGTGTTGGAATCACTCTTCCTTTAAAACATTTCATATGATAGGCATGGTAAACCTTTCACCCTAATACCCTAGGGATGAATAATTTCTTGACATCCCCATCTCATTTTATTCCATTGGCATGCTTGTTGATATATATGTTGGCCCCCTCTATATTCCTATCCTGATAAACCAAACAACTATTATGGTTCTTTGGTTGATCTTTTAAGTATGGTGAATGTCTTGAGTGAGAAATTATTGTATTTCAACTAGATACATCAAGATGAATACAATCTATCTAACATCTTGTTTTGCATGCACAATTGTCTTTTTAATCTTTCTTTGGGTACATGATCACCCTTTCCCTCCAAGTTAGACCTAAGAGCTATTGGAATATGAAGTCAATTTTATTGTTATTCTAATTGTTGTTGGGGTACTGTTAGAATCTGAAAAGATGAATAAGATAGAATAACTAGTGTAAACAAATAGAAATAAATCTGTGAATGTAAATGATGCACACTCAAAATAACAACGCAAAGTTAGCCTCCAAAAGAGAATTTCAAATGCTAAAGAATAAAAATATCATTAGGAGAATGCAAAAGAAAAATATGCATAATGCAATTACAATACAATATAATGAAATACCAAGACTAGCTAGGAGTGAATACATATAAAAAATCAGAGATGGGAGAGGTGGCAAATATGTAACCAATGGAAAGCGACCACCACAATAGCCTAAAATAGGAAAATGTAACTCCCATTGAAGATGTTGACACCTGACACCTACTCACACTAATTATCACTTTATTAATCCTAATAAAGCTTAATCGCAAGTGTAGGAAAAACCTAGCAATAGGAAAATAAATAACCAGCTAGGAAATAAGAATCTACACCAACAGGTACCATAGTAAAATGTTGTTCCAATAGTTAAGAACAATTAAAATGGGGTAACGCAGTAGTGTCTCGAGTTGAAAAGGACCACACTTTAGGCTATAGGATAGAAGGTTGAACATTGTAGGAGGGTTGGTTGTATTCCCCATGCCATGCCGAAGGTGTTCATAATTTTTGGGACTTACTATATTTGTACTAATATTGACATGTGTTCAACATATAGTTGCATGAGTCATACTTTCTATTTAAAAAAAATTAAACCAAAATGGACTTTGCAACTCAAATGTCATATATTATGTGAAGTCATTTTTTCTAGATTGTTGTAAGTGTGAAAATTATTAGGAAATAAGCAATATGAGAGATCTTCTCCTATGATTTTTTTCTTGGTACTCTTTTACTAAGTTTTCCATGTAAATAAGTGTGCTTATTGTTTATTATTTTCACCACATAATAATACACTATGATTTTTCTCAATAAGAGCTTAGACACCACCATCATATTTATTCCCAAGTTAGATTGGCTTCACATCACATTAGGTCATTCATGGCTCGAAATTACGGAATTGATTCCATTTATCATGAATAAGTTCTTGAAGTTCCCTTAAAGTGGTAACATATATACTATGACACATAGTGAATCTCAGAAACTCATTCTTATGGATAAATTATCACTAGATTACTTCTAGCTTACCCCTTCTATCCCCCCTCTAAGCACATGTAGAGAAATTATTTAGAATTTATCAAAAATAAAAAGCATGTCAAATTCCATGTCCCACTTCTTCAATTGAATATAACCCTATGGTTAGTAGACCTCTAATGGTTTCTCTTGTTCCTCCTGCCACCCTTAAAGAAAGATGAGGAAGGAAACCTATTTCAATTCACTCTTTCCCTTCTTCTTCTACACCAAATGACCTTATGTTATTTCTTCTATTGCACCACCAATCCTTGGGATAAAAAGTCTAGAAAGAATCCAAATTTGGACGAGCTTTCTCCTATTAGCATTGATCTTTGCATGAACTTAATGTAACCAATTAGATATATTGTATAAGAATCAACATCATGTTAAACATAGCACATCCCCACCTCCAACATCTATCCTTATCCATCCTAATTCACCTACACCACCCCATATTAATCCTACTACTTTCCTTTTTCCCACTCAACCTCATAGTTTGAGACCTCCCCACATTCAATTTTCTCTATCACTTGACCCTCTCCATATACAATAGATCATTGATCATCCACTATTATCCAACCTATTGGATATCCCTAATGTGATTATGTGAGTTTCATTTCTAGGACTACTCTTCCTCACTCGTGCCCTTCATGTGGACCCATTATTATATCTTCCTTGAGCTTAACTCTACCATTGTAGACATTATTATTTAGGCAACCCTCTACCTAAGTTCAATCCTTAGAATTACCCTATTCTACCCTTCTAACAACCTAATTCCAGTCCTACTTAACCACGACTTATCTGTTTTGCCTCTCTTTCCCCTAGTGTGGAGACCATTCCTCCACCCCAACTTTTTAGTGGTCCTATCATTGTGGCTAGTAGTGGACCACAATATTTGGTTGAATTTTCAAATTTTGATTCTTCCACTCTATCTTCAAAGGAATAAATATTGAATATTTTGGTATTAGCTTTGATTTTCTTAATTTTTTTGAAATTTTGTCCTCTCATAGACCCCTTTGAGGATGCTCCTTTGTCCTCCCTTTTAGGGCTTCTTGTTGTACATTAATTTGCTAGAGATACCCTTGTGTTATCCCAAACACCAATTGACCTTGCTCCTACCCTTGATCTAGATTTGGAGCAAGATGGTCTTCTTGATTCAAGATCATGCATGTGTAATTCTCATTTCATTTGTTATGTGTTTAGATTTGATATACTTGAGTGTTTTATCTTGTGCTCCCATACACATATTATTATTGTTAAGTTACCCCTAGAGTACCCTTGCTATGCTTGAAGATACTTAGATTGAGGAGGAATGCCATATCATTTACTTCTTCTTACGTATCTTGTTTCCACCTATTTTTTTATACTTATCTTTTGTGATATTTTTGGGATGATGCTAAGTGCAGGACATTTAGGTGCCTACCATGTTAACCCAAAATACAGGTTCATTAAAAGTTTGAGGCTATTTTCATTTTCCAACTCAAGTATGTTGTAAACTTACTACATAGATTTGGTATAGCTAATTGCAAGGCTTACCCCACACATTTTCAATTAGGTTTTTTATTATTTACCAATTACATTACATCTATAATTGATCCCACCTCATATCCATAGTTGGTTGGTATTCTTTTACATGCCGTGACACATAGCCATCTTGCTAAATTTCCTTTGTGGTTCGAATTGTCTCTTGTTTGTCCCAAGAGCCTCATAAGGTGGCCAAATGTATTTTGCGACACATTTAGGATACTTCACACTTTGAAATTCATTACACATTAGGAGCTTCTCAAATTGTGGGCTAAATTGACTCAATTGGGTTGGTGACATTGATGATACAAAGTCTACTTCTATCTTTATCTTTTGACTTTGTTTTGGTAGGTTGAGTATCAAGATGTAGTATTGACTAGTCAAGGAATTATGTAGCTTCATTAGTTGATAAGAATTAGGTTTTTCTCCCAATCATTCCACTACTCTTTGGTCTAATAATCATAGTTCCATTCATATATAACACATCCTAGTGGAGCATCAACATACTAAGCATTTCAAGAGCCACATGCACTTCATCAGGTAGCTCATCTAGGATGGTGTTCTCAAATTGGAGTACTTGCATACATAGTAGTAGGTATTAGATATCTTCACCAAACCTTTTACATCACCTCACTAGCTTCAATTGCAGCTAATGCTTCGGGTGAATGATGTTGTCCTCAAGGGGTCTTCTCAAGTCTAGTTTCACTTTTTCATATCTTTTCTCTTTTTGAAGAGGAGTTTTTTTCCACATTTTTTTTCTCTTTTTCTTTGTGTTGTGAGAGAGTGTTTCTACAAGAGTATGTCATTAGGCCTTGTTACTAGGACCCATTTTTGCATTCTCACAAAGGTTTTTTCCTCCCTATGTTGCACTTAAGGGGGTGGTGGTCTGAAAAGGGTTATTCCCTAACAGATTCCCTTCTAGGATCTATTCATACTTTAGTAGTCAAGATTACTTAGGTAACTTCTAGAGTGCATCTAGGATACTTATCTCTATTTGTCTCATAGCATATGATTATGACACTTGTCCTAATCTTAGGCCTTTCCTAGGTCTCACCTTGCCTTTATAAGCAAGTCTCCTCTTGCATGCTTAACACATCTTGTGAATATTGTATTTTATTATATTCTTGACTAGTGGAATAACATTCTATTATAGCTTCTCTCTTGTGTGTGTGGAAGGTTATGTGGTGTTGCAATTGAAGATATCGGTTACTCACTTCACTAGGATAAATCAAATAACTATGATTTTGCTAATGGTGTAGCTTTCACTAGCTAACAACTGTTATTTTTCATTGTTCGTGATTGGTCCCACATAGACTTTGAAGACGTGTCTTTTACCATCGACCCTCTTTGTGAATCTACTCTATTATTCTATTTGTAGTATATAAATATAATAGTCATTGTTCATAAAATAATCACTTTTATGCTTTTTGGAATTTCCTTCACTCAATCTAATTTTATGAATCCTCAATAACCCCTTTCTTTTTTGGTTTCCCCACCTCAAGTCTCATTTTTATATTTAGAAACTTGGTGCTTATAATTTAATTCTTTGTTTCTCTCTACATCCTGATAATGGATCATGTAGTGATTTGAGATGTTAATTTGAAAAGATATCACATAATTTAATCCATATTCATACACTATCCATTAATATGAAATATGACAATATTGTCTTTAATTAAAAATATTGACAAATCTTAGGAAGAGGAACTATGATTCTACACTATGTCTCTACTTTCCTTATGCTCTATAGAAATTGGACGCATCTATCACATTCTCATCTTTTTAGCATCTAGTGTCCACATAACTATAATTCATCTCTCTCTAGTGTCTTAGCATTATGTAAAACATGCTCTACGATTGTGGCATCATCTTCTATAATTACAACTTCATCTATGATCCATAAATTTGTGCCTACACTGAAATATATATTTAGGATGATATGCTTGCTTGGGCATGCTTGACAATTTGACTCAATTAAGCCCCCTTATTAGATTCAACACAAATGTTTGAAGTTGACATGGGATTTATGCATAAGAGTTGTAGGCGAAGATGGGTATGCATAGCTATCTAGTAATGAAAATTTTGGTATAAAATATTATTTACGTTTTGTTTTTGCCTATGATTTTGCCTAAGTATTTTCCACCAAGTTCTTGTACACTTCTATATGTGCTTATGCATTCATTTTTATTTATCCTTTTATTTATTAAGCATTAATTATTCATCATTGATTGTTTAGGTGATAAGATTAATATGTGAAATGAGACAAACATATCTTTTAACATCCACGAGGCTAAAAATAGCTTATGGGGTAGTTGACCTTATCATTTCGATGTTTTTCATTTTAATAATTTTCCCATTCAAAGAGATGATGAACATCTCAATATTCTCAATACTCTCCTTGCTGAATAATAGTGCTAAGAAACTACTATCATTATATTGGCATGCTTATCTTAGATGCCCTTAAAGGCATCACACTCCATAATTGACTGTTTTTCTAATTCCATTGCCTTGGCATTTGGCATTGTAAAAATACACATCCTTCCTTCCCATGCTTTTTTAGGTCTTTGTCACCTCTCTATTTTGTAGTTAGATGTTGGATACGAAAGATATTATTTTTTTAAGACCGTACACAATAACATCTTGAAAGTACACTATAAGAAGATGTATATTCAAGTATAAAAAAATATAATACATAACATGAGTTTAATATGTCCAACAATTAAAAATAATTAATATCATACTTATTAAGTCAAAACACTTAAAACAATTAAATAAATATCAAATAATTAAAAAAAACACATTTTATCTCTACAATAATCTATTAAAATGTTAAATATTTCCTCACAATCTTAATCCATTATCTTGAAGGAGTTTTCACAAATCATCTACATAATAAAAACAATAGTGATAGCCCCACAGTCCATCAAATGGTTGTGCAACCTTAGGTTAGGGCTCCATGGGGGGCTTGATCTATTTTTTTACAAGCAGGAGGTCCCGTGAAGCAAAGTAAAATCTATAGGATTAATTGGAATGCCCATACTTTTTAGGGTTGTAGATTTGAGCAAGTGAAAAAGGTGGCGGGCTAGAAATTGCCCAACTTATGCTTTCTTTTTTTAGCAACTTGTCAATCCTCTCACGTTTTTAATTTTCACTAGTAATTTTTTTTTATTATTTTATATTTATTACTTTGTTGAATTGAATATGCTAAATAATAAAATTCACGAGATTACTAGATTTTAAAAAATTCAAAGCTTAAATTTTTAAGCTACACTACAAAATTCATTGGACCATCTACTTTAAAATAATCTTTAGCCAATAGAAATAGGAGGTCTCAAGTTCAACTCTTGATCAAAGTAGGAAAAACATCATTCTTACAAGAAATGGGGTTGTCCGCACGATGCACTAGTAAAAGTATGGTAGTGTTAATACAACCTTGATGGATCAAACCCCCAAAGGTATGGAGGATAAAGGATATGAGTGAGAAAGACGTCGACAGTATTAGTGAACAAATTAGGTGGTGACAATGGTGAAGGTGATCATGCTTGACAATGGTGATGGTAGCAATGAAGATAAAGGAAGCAGTGATACATGATGATGGTAGTAGAAACAAAGATGGACTATGAGGATGTGCCAAGTAGTGGAGGAGGAAGAGGAGGGTCGGTGGTGGAGGGGGAGAAGGAGGGTTAGTAGAGGGGGAGAAGGATGTAAAAGGAGGAGAAGAACATGTTTGCAGAGGAGGAGGAGGAGGGTGAAATTGAGGAGAGGTTGACATACATTAATGTTAGGGATGAGGCCTCCCATTTGTGGTCTCACCTGGAACTGGGAATAGGCTAAAAGTCCTAACACTTCATCGATAAAAGAAAAAAATTTAGTCGATAGACTATTATAGGTGAGAAACTCCTAGTGGATTTGTCTCATGTTTGATGCAAAGTTTTTTCCCATTTTGGAGATGCTAGTTTTCCAAGTCGTCAATTTAGAAAAAATCTCGTGTTGAGGTGAAACTTTTTTCCAAACATTGCCTCGCCTCATGCCTAAAACTAAGTCTCTCTAATACCGAGGAAGTGTCTCACACTAGGAAAAATAGCTTCCAGTACATGTTTTAACTCGCAATAGTATTGAGATATTATTAGATTTACTTTTTGTTTAATGCAAACAAATTAAAACAACGATGATAGGGATATTGGTTTTGCTTTGTCTAATTTTATGACATGATAGGGTTTCCAAAGTTTTTCTTGCATACTCTACACATTTTTTCTCATCAAAATCATTGACAACACAACCCAATTTATGTAGAATCATGAGGTATGTAACTTGCCATGGCTTTAGTGATTTGTTTTTCAAACCTATATATGACTAGGTCATTTCTGCTCTATCTTAGGTAAATTGTCTTCTACTTTATGCCTTTTCAATTTTGCCCAACAAGCTTAAATGCCTTCCTTTGCCTATTAAACACAGGGCTTAGATGTCTATAGGGGTATGAAAAATTGTACAAGCAATTTGTTCATTGCCATTTGGTGATGGTCTTCTTGTGTTAGTTTTGTTCCATTATAAATATTTGGTGGGCTTAATTACATGAGAGCAGCAGGCTTGAGGTTTTGATTTCTTATATGTTAGATAAAATTGTTCTATCAATATTCTTTTCTTGATATTCTACCCTATTCATTTAATGAAATACACTCTCATGGTCACCTAGTTGTGAGACCATCATAATGTAATAAATATAATTTTTGATCAAACTTAAATATAGAAAAATGACAAGCTTCAAGTTAGTCTTTTGGAATTTTGCATGGTATTTAACTTTTCTAACAACATCTGAAAGACATGCATGCATAAATTCAAAACTATGTAGTAAATTTTGGGTTGGCTTTATTAAGATACTGTTTATTTTTGAAGATTGTCTTGAATTCATTTGTTAAGTAGGCCTTTTGTAAATATTTTGGTACACCATTGGTGATTTGTTTTTTCAAGTTTTAAGGTAGTTTTTTTGGTTTCCATGTTATATCCTACTTCAGGGTTCTAAATTTGAACTTTCAGACTCTAAAAAAGGCTTCTTAATGACAAAACCATAAGAGTTTGAAAGTATTTTGGGAAGTAGTGCTTGCCTTCTCAACAAGATTACCAGTGTTGAGCAATAATAGGTAGTTAAGTTTAGAAAGTAAAATTGAAAGAATGGTGCACAATCTATGTTTCCATTCTACAAATAAGGAAAGTATTTAGGCTTGAAGTAGCAAATAATTTATTACTAACTAATCAGTTACAAGAAGCATTTATAATATGACCACTCCTCTCTAAAATAGATCAAGGTCATTTTTAAAATTACAATTGTATCATTGACAAAAAATATTGATTTCAATCATAATTCTATTGAAGAAATCTTAATGTAATTTAAGTTAGAAGAAATGTATTTGACTAAAAATATTTTGTGTTTGGAGGTTTCTTAAGTGCTTCTAAATCCACTATATGAAACTTGCCTTTGCTTTGTTTTAAAATTTGAACATCTTGAAAAAATCATTGTATGCTAATTTACTCCAATGCACAACAATTTAAAAACGATCTTTATTCAAATTAAATAGTTAAAGACAATTTCCTACTTGTATATACTCTAGCATAGAATAAGCCTAGATGTTGAAGAATCTATTATAGTAGTAGAATTGATAAGAGATGGTATCATAAAGTTTGATGAATAATGAAAATTTTAGCCTTACAGTGATAAACATTAGTTTGCTAATTCTATCAATAATATTGTGGAGTTGTTTTGACTACTTGAAAGAAAAATGAAAATTTTGGCAATATAGTGCTAAACTTTAAATGTCATAATATACTTTTGAAAATCACATACATTGACTTTTCAGATTTCAAGGTTCCATATCCCCCATGTTTTGAAGTAAACTTAAACAGAGTTGGAAGCATTATTAAAATCATAGTACAAGATTTAGGGATGCAATTTTCAATGATTAGAATAATTGTGCAATTGGAAGCTAAGATTCATAATTTCTATATGGAGAATGGAAAATTTATTTTTGTATTTGTTTAAATGGAGATTATTACCAATGAAGAAGATTCTTTTGCTTTGTATTCTTTATTTCTTTTATCTTATATTGTTTTCCTTAGTATGTTTCAAAATCATTTAAACATGTTCAACAAATTACATGGATGTTCTTCTCTTCTATTAAAAACAGGTTGAGGGGAGTTAAAAGAAATAAAGAGAAACATAAAAAAAAAATGTATTTCGATGATTTTTGTATGAAAATACAACATGTTCTATAACAATTTTTTTTTCTATTGAATCCAAAAGTGGTACAAAGGAGTCTGAACAATATTTTCTTCAGTTCCATTAATTGTGACAACGTTTGAAAAGTTATGAGCCATTTTTCATCTAAAAAAATCCATTTGAGACATTTAGAATTATCATATATTTATTTTGAATGTGGGATCTTTTTAAATATGTTCAATAGAAAAGAATTTTCTATAGAATCCAAAAGTGGTACAAATAGAAACTAAACAATGTTTTTTTCAAGCGCTCCATTAATTGTGACAGGATTTGAAAAGTTGGAGCCATTTTTTATTTAAAAGAATCCATTTGACACATTTAGAATTTTAATTAATGCTATCAGATTTCCATAATCCATGCTATAATTCTTTTGATGCTTCTGGATTCGATTGTGTGAAGTATCAAACGAAATATATAATTTTAATATTATTGACTTCGGATGTCTCAAATTGATCTTTGTAAATGAAAAAATGGCTTGTAACTTTTCAAATACTTTCACAGTGAAGAAATGACACAAATAAAAGTAGCACTTTTATATACAAACCCTAAATGGGATTTTGTATTCTTCTTTTGTCTCTCTTTAAATGGAAATAGCAGTCGTCTGGTCGATGCAGGTTTGTTCTTTTCTTTCTCACTCGTTATGCTCTTGTTGAACATGATGTTGAGGATTCGGTTGTTTATTATCTAGGAGGTTTTATTCTACAGGAATCATGATTGAGGTTTTCAATGATGAGAGTAATTTACAACATGAATCATGATTGAGTATTTTTATGTATTCGTACTCTGAGAAAACTTCAATTTATGTGATCAAAATCACCCAAACGCGTCTAGAGAAGGGAACAAAATCATTTAAATGCCTTTGTTAGCAATCTCGTTGCTCTGCATTTCTTTAATATATCTGTACTGTTCTATTAGGGTTTGACGTTTGATTGGATTTTATTAAGCATTTGCTGTAAATATTGTATATTTTTACTTAGATATAACCTTCTTCTAAAAGAAGTGATACTTTTATCTAAGATTTCATCTAATAGGTTATGATTTCAAGTTTCGGCCTTGAGTTATAGGCATTTTGGTTAAATCAATAATGTGAAATGTTAGATATATTGATACTGTATATTGATATTTAACATAAACCTCATAGATATTATATCAGTAAGTTGAGATGGCACTCATGGTGACAAGTGACGTCTGAGGAATTAAAAGTGAAAGTGAAAGGCAAATATATTGGTTGAATGGTAAGATTTATACACAGAAGTTAGCTACCTGTATACTGAGGTTGGTTGTTACAATTAGATTTAGGCATAGCCAAGGTTCTGAGATTGGGTTATAGTAGTATTGGATTTGGACAGATGTAGGCTTTGTATAAGAAACTGCATGGCAATGTCCTCATGTTCTTTGCTGTAAGGATTCCCAGTTGAGGGTGAGGGTTAGGGTTATTATGAATATCAGATTTATGGAGGCAGGGGACTACTAAATAAAGGACTGTTATTGTAACGTCTTACCGTGCTTTGCTATGGTAATGTATTAGTTGTAGTTTGCTGTGAGGATTTTTCTCTATAAGATTTTCCAGCGAAAGACATGGGTTTGAGTTATATTAATATTGGCTTTAGGCAGAGCAGGCAGCCTTATGCATGAAAGCCTTGGTAATGTCATTTTCCTTTTTTACAAGGATCCCCAATTTAGGAAGAGCAGACAGACTAGGGGAGTGGTTTAATGAGTTGGGGGGAAAAAATTGGTATGGAATAGAATCTTATAATCTTATCTCAAAAAATAGATGTTTTTTTGAAAAATAATAGGATGCTTTGCATAATTTTACAAGAAATTTCAAATTTATCTTAAAATTTTACAATAGTTAGTTAACTTGATAAGTCCTCTCCTCTTTTATTTAAGGTTTGAGGGTACTATAATGTCTTATCAGCATGCTTTTTATTGAGGTGTTCAAAAAGATCCTCAAAGAAAGTTAACCAATAGTTTACTTAGTCATGGTTGTGTTGCTTTTTATATTAAAGAAATATATTTTGAATTATGAATAATATCATATTAAATTAACTAACTTTGAAGTCACAACTATAAAGTTTGTCAAACTTTGAAGTCACAATTATAAAGTTTGTCAAATTTTGAAATCACAATTATAAAGTTTGTCAAATTTTAAAGTCACAACTATTGATCCAATATTATTAAAAATGTTGAACATCTCATTAACAAGTGCTAAACATGGTCAACTACTGAATCCTTCTCCTAATCATTTTTTTATGTTAAAAAATCAATGATTTAACTTGGATGCAAATACTCTTTACTATTTAAACACTTTTTTTCAATCACAATGAAAACATTTTAATTTTTAAAGTCTTGATAATTTTTTTTAATATTTACCAAAAAAGAGACTGTAGGAAAGAAAGAATATGAATACAATGTCAAACAGCTGAAACTCACTGCAAAAATTTCGTATTAGAAACAGAGCAAGAAAAACTCAAGAAATGGTCCTCACATATCTCACGACACATAACAGATAAATTTCAATTAAAATACTTTATTATAAATTTTGAATTTTTTAAAAAAGGTTTGTGGCCTCTCTACCATGAAATCATAATGTTTATAAAACAAATTCATATTTTTCTTTTGTTATACAGATTTCTGGCTAAGGTGAGGAAGCTATTTTTTTGGATTGACATGGTAATGTCCCGTTGTCCACTATTAATATTACTATTCTAATATATGTTTTTGGGTATTCTTACATGAAATACAGGCTTCATAAGTACCTTGGGATTGTTGATGTTGGGAACGTCTATATACATTCTAATAAAAGCTATAAAGAAATCTGGCTTGAGAGGTGTGCTTGGATTAGATTTTGCAGGGAGGGGAAGGAAAGGCGGAGAAGATATAGGGGGGTTGGTATTAGGTTTTTTTTTTTTTTTTTTGGTTTGTGTATTGAAGATCCTTGGTCAGTTTTATGATGTTGATGTTTGAATTTGCCCAAACTCATGGCACAATTCTATATGGGATTGAAATTAACAAGTGTTATCCACAGCAATTATTTGGGTAAGGGCTAAATTTTTCCCTACAATGTAAGGGTTTTAATATGTGTGAATTGGACCTGAATGTGTAAGTTGTCCAACATAGGAATTAACAGGTGGCTTGACAAGGAGTGAAATGCTAACGACCATTAATAAAATCTCATCTACGTTCACCTCTGACAATTTTTCTTTATAAATTGAATAGACAAAGGAGATTGACTGCAGAGGAAGCTAATTTATGGTCTTTATTTGAACCTTATGTTTGTCTTAAATATCACACCCTCTGCAAGATATCAAAACTGTGGTGATAATAGTGTTTTCATTGTTGCTGAATGAACTCTAAGAGTCCGCCAGTATTGAACTAGTTTGGAAGGTGCTTCTGGGGAATTTGGTAAAGTTGCTTTCATTAAAAACGTAAGATTTTGAAGATTGAAGGTGAGCAAAACATTAACCTATCATATGGGTAGGGGATAAAGATTATAATGGCTCTTACCGATCCTTAAATATGGTCCGCCTTAACTAGATGGATGATTATTGATAGGATCATTAGGTTTTATGATAAAATTTCAAATATGTTTTGGTTTTTTCCCCATAAACAAAATTCTAGCATAACGCATGAGCAACATGTTTAGATGGGGGGGAATGCTCTCAGACCTGGTTTTCATTCAAGACAATGACTATGAAGGTTATAGTGATGGAGTGGTTAGAAGAGAGTGGGGGATGACGAGAGGCCTTTAGATCTTTGGCTTGAGGGTGTTTCTTCACACAAGAAATTGTCTTCAGAGAAGAGTTCGCAGAATTTTAAAATTTTATGTGATTTTCTAATGGTCCTATGGTGTGGGAGAGTTTTTAGAGGATGGTCTCTAGCTTGTTATTAGTCTCTCTAGTTGTATAGCAAGGCTTTGATTGTTCTGGTGGACCTTTCAATGTTGTAGAAAGAATAGTTTGGGAGGGCTGAGTTTTAGAAAGGGATTGAAATGTGGGTTGTCTTATGAACTTGTTAATGGTGCGGTAAAGAAGGTAAGCAGAGAAGAGACTCTAATAAGAACAAAGATTTGGAAGAATATGAAATGGTCTTTTATTTGTTGTTGCAGTTTATGAAGTGTAAGATGCCCCCTTTGCTATCAAATATAAAGTTAGAGGTATTTTTACTTGAGGACCATTAATTTAAGGGTAAAAGTTAAAAAGAAAAAATGAATAAGAATCATTGAATGTTTTTTTAGAGGGAAGGAAATGTATTTTTGAAGCTGTACGATTTCAAACAGTTCGTTGAGAATTGCAATTAATGATTTAATATTATTTCAGGAGTTGTATGTAACATTTCACATATATTAGTTTGACAAAATATTTTAGTGCTTTTTACTTCTTATATTTCAATTAAAAGAGTCAATTGTATAATCTTATTTGAAAGTTTGTGGAAATATTTTAAATCGCTAAGAATCAATATCTTGTAACAATGTTTAGCAATCTACAAACAAAAGCATTAAAAAGGTTGTGTGGAGTCTACTACTCATTATTCTAGTTGTTATTGTGCAATTATGTATAAAGTTGTTTATTTATAGTCAATTAATTTTTGTGATTAATTAACATAAGAGGGTTTGCCTAACATTTCATATAAATAATGGAAGCATATGAAAGTTGGTAAAGATGTAATGTAAAGTAAGGGGAAAATTTAGTTAAAGCTATTTTTAATCAAGAAGTGTTACATATTGACACGTGTGTAGTATGGTTGGAGAGAAGGAAATTTATTTTATAATTGGAGTTGGAAGAAAGTTTAAGGTATAGATGTATTTTTTGGTTGAAATAAATGTTTTGAAAGTAAATTTTAAGTATGAATGCATTTTTCAGTTGAAATGAATTCTTTTATTATGTTGTCTTATGCTTGGACTTTTAAGGTTATCTTTGCTATATTTGATGAGGCCTCCAAAGACTCACTTGAGATATCAAATGGATAAAGTGTATTAGGGTACCCATTGGAGGTTGGAGGTAGTAAAGGCATTTTCTTCATCTTAAGTTAGATTTTTGCTTAAAGATGTTGTTTTGTATGAGAAGCATATGCTTTTCTTTTCTCAATTTTGATGTTGTCAAAATTGAAGAACACATATATTGTGAAGTTAAAGATGTTGTTTTGTATGAGAAGTATATGCTTTTCTTTTCTCAATTTTGATGTGGTCAAAATTGAAGAACACATATATTGTGAAGTTAGTTTTTTGAAGACAAGTAGGAATTTGGTGAAAGTTAGTTTTTTGAAGACAAGTAGGGATTTGGTGAACTCAATCTAGGTTGTTGCCTATAGATAGTTTGAGAGTCTGGGAGAATTATACTCTTAATGAAGGTCATGAGACAACTATGTATTCAATAATTTTGGGGATCTATGATTTAGGAGGCCACGAGGTGGTAATCTATGAACTTATGTAATTTACTTGGGAGCTACACCTTTTAGAGGGTTACAAGGTAGTTTGATGGAGTTACACTTGGTTTATGATTTGTTTTTTCAAATAAAAAAGTTCTAAAAAAATATGTATTTGTTTGTTTCAATCAACATGTTTTGTTGTGTGGAATGTGAATCTTAAAAGAAGGAAGTAGGAGTGTTGGAATATTGAAGTTCACATTAATAAATCATCTTAATGACTTGTTTATTTTTGTTATTAAATAATTAATTATGTTCTTGTAATATAATAGTTCAAAAAAGTATATTTTAAAGGTTTAATGAAAGCCATATTGTAATTCATTCCCGAATGAATTCAATGATATTATTATCATTTTGTGTCTATTGTCCAAATGTAATGCTCTTGATTTTACCAATAATAACAAAGATATTGTGAAACCTTCTTATGTCTTTTATAATAAAAAAATAAAAATATACCCAACTTTATTTTACATTTTTGATAAATATCATAACACTATTCAAATTATTTAATATTTTAATTGACACTTGACACTACAATTCTTCTTGCCTTCAATTATTCACCATTCTTAACATTCCCTGTCATGTCCCCACTCTAGCTCAGTCTAGCAGAGACATGTGAGTCAGCTTATTATGGGGTCTTGTAGGCTGACAGGGTTGGACAGAGACCCGGTATGGTTATTCAGTGTTGGAGACTTGGTGTTCTAGCAGTTATTGATCAGTTGGGAGACATTCCTTGTTTTTAGGAGGCAGTTCCTACTTTTTAGGAGGTTTGATCATGCCCAAGGTTGGGTCTCCATGAGATGCCTCTTTGGGTTCAGTTTCAGAGAGATTGGGCTTGTTTCCTAAATTTTAGGAGCATCCCTAGATTTTAGGGATGAGACTACCAGTGAATCCTTGATTTCCGACTTTAGTCACAGACAGGTGACAGGATGATTTTAGGGTTTGTAATGTCAGTTGGGCATTTTGTGGCTATTTGGGTTATATTTTTAATATTTCCTAAGTTAGCGTTTAATAATTAAATAAGGCTAAGTTGTTAGCCATTTTGGAGTAATAAGGGGATTTTTGGCCTCATCTGGATGCGCATCCTATTGTGTGATAGCTCGTTGGAAAGATCTTGAAATTCTTTAAATCTTTCTCTTTGGTCTCAGGGCAATTCAGTGAGCGGATTTCTGTCTATGAGGAAAAAGGTCATTTTCTAGTAACATGACCACTTTAAAATAAGAAATTATAACATTTCCACTAGACCACACCACTTGGAGACAATTAGGGTTCGATTTGCAATTGAGAGGGGTTATAAGGGGATAGGAGCTTCATTCTATCATCATCTTTTGCATATTTGACAACTTGTATGAATTTGCTCTGGAGAGCGATTTTTAGACTGGGACGCAAACCCCAGGATTAGGATTGGCTGGGACGTAGCCCTGAGCAATCTTTGGCACCGGACTTATAAGGCATTGTGCGTGGTGATTAAGGACAGAGGCATCAATTCTCAGTAGGGTTTCAGCGTAGCCTACCATCTTTCCAGTGGAGACGTGGTTCATTGTAGCTGGAGGAATGCCATTTGCAGCAAATACACCACGTGGTGTATAGGGTATTGCTTGGGAAATACATTGGATTCATTGTTTGGCTTTGTAATTCAGACAAATCTGCCTGGTACGATTTGCAATAATTCTGACTTTTGCTGTATACCTCATTTATTTCAGTATTGCTTCATATTTGCTGTTATCTATTCCTTCCTATGCTATAAAGCAATCAAAAACACAAAAACAAACAACCCTTTCTGCACTTCTGTCTAGTTCTGTAAGAAAAACTTAAATAAACAGGAAAACAAAATTAAAAATAAAAAAATTACAGCAGGTTAACAGCAAAGATCTATCAGGGATCTTTCAGTGGTATCAGAGCCATGTATTCTGCCAGCCTGTGGGGTTAATCAGACTTTATTTCTATGCATTCGGGTAGAGTGGATATAAATAGGTATTACACATGCAGAAGAGCTCAGTACGAGCGTGAGTTTGGGATAGAACAGAATCCAGTCATGGCTGAGGAACAGGTGGGCGGCAGAAGAAATCAGGATGAGGAAGAGAGAGAGATGATGAGGACTCTTATCACTACTCAGCCCAGGATCGCCCAGGCATTAGATAGGTTACAAGATACCTTGGATCGTTTGGATATGGATGGACACAGAGGTAGGCGTGGTAGGTCACCTTCAGTGGCTGGTAGTCACCGCAGCCATCAGTCCCAATCTTCAGTTGGGAGTTCCCATCATTCCAGCAGGAGGCACCGCCATCGTACACCTACTACGAATAGGCCATTGCTTCCTCAGTTCATACCAGGTGAACAACCAGCACAAGTGGAACCACCGGAGGTTGGGTTCCAGGAGTCAGTTTTAGCAGCCACAGCTGAGTGGAGAGCTCTACCCCCTGAGGTTAGGGACGTTTTCCCTCTTCCCCAGTATTGTGCACAGCGTAGAGATACAACCAGGTTCAGGGGAGATCGTGGTAATAGACCACACCAGCATCAGCAGAATTATGATTTGAATAGAGCTACTGGGAAGATTACATTGGCCCCATATAATGGCACAGGAGACACTAGCGCACGGGCGTGGGTCCACAAGCTGGACATATATCTTTCATTGAGGCCCATGCCTGAGCGTGAGGCTATTCAGTTTGTTGTATTGCATTTAGAGGGGATTGCCTATGATTGGTGGCACCATGGATTGGTCACCCAGGATCACACCTTAGTTCACTCCTATACTGAGTTCACTGAGCGTCTCATTGCACGGTTTGACCGTAAGGATACAAAACTTTATTACAGGGAGTTGGCTCACCTTAGACAAACCGGTCATGCAGAAGCCTATATTAATGAGTTCCAACGTATTGCAGTGATGGTACCGGATATGCCCCAGAGACGTAGTGTGATGTTGTTCATTGAGGGCTTGCAGGATAGGCTAAAGGGACTAGTGCATGCTTTCCAACCAGCAACTCTTAAGGAGGCTATTGAGGTGACATTGAGACTAGATACTGTTCCCACTTCTTATCAGGCAGATAAGAAACCATTTAGAGATTCACGGCCTGCACAGAAGGCCAATACGTCCCAGAACAAAGAAGGGACTTCAGCGAAAACCCCTTGGATGAATCAGGAAACAAGGAATGAATTGAGGAGGAAAAAGTTATGTTTTTCCTGCAAGGAACCTTGGGAACCAGGACACCGTTGCATGGGTAAAGGAAAGGTTCATTTGATTGAGGTGACTTCTGAGTTAGGAGATGAGGAGGTTCTTGATACTGATATTGAGGATGATACAGAGGATGTTGAGCAGGTTCAGACACAGTTGGAGCTAGACATCCCTGAGCCGTTGGCGTCAGCCAAAGTAGCTATGGCTACTCTCTCCAGTTATCATAAGTTTCATGCCTTCCGGTTGAAAGGTACACTTAAGGGTAAGCGGGTCACCAGCTTGGTAGACACAGGTGCTACGCATAACTTTATTGATCAGAAATTAGTTGAGAGGCGTGGCTTGCAGTATGAGGAGTTTGGTGGTTTTGGAGTGAAGGTGGCAGATGGTGCAGTTTTGGGTTGCACCAAACGGATTCCACAGCTTAGTATTCAAATGGGGAATTATACTTTGACTGATGATTTTTATGTGCTTCCTATAGAGGATTATGATGTGGTTTTGGGCATGCAGTGGTTACAGGGTATTGGGCGTTACATTATTGATCACCACCGTATGCAGTTGGAGTTTCTGTCTGGAGGGAAGAAAGTGATTTTGAGGGCAGCTTCAGATGGTGGACCTAGGGAAGTGACTTCTCGCAGGATGGAGACTATCCTCAGGCATAATGATGTACTCTGGGCTACGCATTGTTTGGTTAAGTCCAAAACACCCACACCCCAGGATGGCCGTGTGTTGCATGTGGACATTCAGTCAGTGATGGATCGTCATGGTAGAGTATTTCGTGATATACCTCCTGGAGTGCCACCAGATAGAGGTTTTGAGCATGGTATAGAGTTGGAGGAGGGAGCAAAGCCAGTGATTACTACCCCATATCGTCATCCTAGAGCTTATAAGGATGAAATTGAGAAGACAATTCATGAACTATTAGATATGGGTTTCATTCGACCGAGTTCTAGCCCGTTTGCTTCTTCCGTAGTGTTGGTTAAGAAGAAGGATGGAACTCTACGGATGTGTATTGATTACAGAGCCTTGAACAAGAAGACAATAAAAAACAGATATCCTATTCCGCGCATAGATGAGTTGTTGGATGAGTTACATGGGGCTGTCTATTTCTCTAAGATTGATCTTCGTTCAGGCTACCATCAGATTCGTCTACGCGCTGAGGATGTACACAAGACTGCTTTCCGTTGTCACTATGGGCATTATGAGTTCCTGGTAATGCCTTTTGGCCTTACCAATGCACCAGCTACTTTCCAGTCCTGTATGAACCATATCTTCAACAAGCAGTTGAGGAAGTCGGTTCTAGTGTTCTTTGATGATATATTGATTTACAGTTGTACTTGGGAGGATCATCTCAGACATCTTGAGGAGGTACTTGGCATAATGGAGGATCAGTCTCTATTTGCTAAGCTTTCCAAATGTGAGTTTGGATTGAGGGAGGTGTTATATTTGGGACATGTGATCAGTGCTGATGGAGTGAAGGTGCATGAGGAGAAGATTCAGGCAGTTCAGAATTGGCCCGTCCCTCAGAACATTACGGAGTTACGTGGATTCCTTGGATTGTGTGCTTATTATAGGAGATTTGTGAAGGGTTTCTCTCAGTTGGCAGCACCTTTGACAGATCTTACAAAAAAAGGGGCCTTCAGATGGACAGAACAAGCGCAGGGGGTCTTTGATAGACTCAAGGAGGTGATGAGCACTTGTCCTGTCTTGGCACTACCTGATTTCTCGCAGCCCTTTGTTCTAGAGTGTGATGCCTCAGGAATTGGTATAGGAGCCGTGTTGATGCAGAACAAACATCCCATTGCCTATGAGAGCAGAAAGTTGCAAAATAATGAGAGGTTGTACTCTACCTACGACAAGGAAATGTTGGCTATCATGCATGCGTTAGCCAAATTCAGACAGTATCTTGTTGGCAGCAAATTTGTGGTAAGAACTGATCACAACAGTCTGAAATACTTCCTAAATCAAACAGAGCTTAATGATAGACAACAAAAATGGATTAGCAAAATTCAGGCTTATGACTTCGATATCGAATTCATAAAGGGGAAGAATAATACTGTGGCTGATGCACTCTCTAGGAAACCTTCATTGGCTGCCCTTTGCTCATTGAGCGAGATTTCAGCAGATTGGAAGGCTCAACTCTTAGTTGAGTATTCCAAGGATCAGCATGCTTGTGAGATCATGGATGGTTTGATAGTGGATGACAGATATAGTGTGGTAGATGATATTATCTACTACAAGGGTAGGGTTTATCTTGTTCCGAGTTCTCAGTTGAAGGAACAAATTTTGCATGCTCTCCATGATACTCCTACAGCAGGACATCCAGGATATGGTAAGACTTACAGGGCGGTTCGTGAGAGATTCTCTTGGAAGGGTCTCAAAGATGATGTTTTACGCCATGTCCGTGAGTGTATGACTTGTCAGCAGAACAAGTCGGAGCATACCTACCCAGCGGAGTTGTTGCAACCCTTACCTATACCGGAACAAAAGTGGACAGGGATCTCAATGGATTTCATTACAGGTCTTCCTCGGGTTCAGGGGAAAGATTGTATTTATGTTGTTGTGGATAGGCTAACAAAGTATGCCCACTTCTTTCCCATTTCACCGGATTTCACAACATCACAGGTGGCTGAGTTATTTTTCAGGGAGGTATTTAGACTCCATGGTCTTCCCAAGACCATTGTGAGTGACAGGGACAGCAGGTTCATGAGTTCCTTTTGGCAGGAACTTTTCAGGCTTACAGGCACTAAGTTGACACCTAGTACTAGTTACCACCCTCAAACTGATGGACAGACCGAGATAGTCAACAAGTGGGTTGAGGGATATTTGCGTAACTATGTGTCAGGGCAACAAAAAGCATGGGTACGTTGGTTGTATTTGGGCGAGTATTGTTATAATACCACTCACCATATGTCCATTGGCATGACGCCTTTTAGAGCTCTCTATGGATATGAGGCATTATCTTTCACTGATTTGGCAGTTAGTGATAGTAGAGTTCCTTTGGCTCAGGATTGGTTATAGGAGAACCAAGATGTCATGAGATCTCTCAGGGAGAATTTACAGTAGGCCCAGAATCAGCAAAAGATGTACGCAGACAGGCACAGGATTGAGAGAGCATTTGAGGTGGATGATATGGTCTTTCTGCGCTTACAACCATATCGGCAGAGCACCCTAAAAAGGTGGGGAGCTGAGAAGCTCAAACCACGTTTTTATGGTCCATACAGGGTACTCAGGCGAGTGGGAGAGGTTGCATATGAGGTTGAGTTACCACCTGGCAGCAGGATTCATAATGTATTTCATGTATCTTGCCTGAAAAAGGCACTTGGACAGCATATTACAGTTTCACCCGAGTTACCTCCTATGGATGAGGAGGGTAAATTGATTTTGGTTCCTGATGAGATTCTTGAGGTGAGGGAACGACGGCTGAGAAGCCGGGTGATTCGAGAGTATTTGGTTCGATGGAGAGATCTTCCCATAGAGGATGCCACCTGGGAAGGTGAGAGCATTTTACAGCATCCAGCATTACAATTGCTTGTGGGCAAGCATCTCCGAGAGGGGAGGACTATCATGTCCCCACTCTAGCTCAGTCTAGCAGAGACATGTGAGTCAGCTTATTATGGGGTCTTGTAGGCTGACAGGGTTGGACAGAGACCCGGTATGGTTATTCAGTGTTGGAGACTTGGTGTTCTAGCAGTTATTGTTCAGTTGGGAGACATTCCTTGTTTTTAGGAGGCAGTTCCTACTTTTTAGGAGGTTTGATCATGCCCAAGGTTGGGTCTCCATGAGATGCCTCTTTGGGTTCAGTTTCAGAGAGATTGGGCTTGTTTCCTAAATTTTAGGAGCATCCCTAGATTTTAGGGATGAGACTACCAGTGAATCCTTGATTTCCGACTTCAGTCACAGACAGGTGACAGGATGATTTTAGGGTTTGTAATGTCAGTTGGGCATTTTGTGGCTATTTGGGTTATATTTTTAATATTTCCTAAGTTAGCGTTTAATAATTAAATAAGGCTAAGTTGTTAGCCATTTTGGAGTAATAAGGGGATTTTTGGCCTCATCTGGATGCGCATCCTATTGTGTGATAGCTCGTTGGAAAGATCTTGAAATTCTTTAAATCTTTCTCTTTGGTCTCAGGGCAATTCAGTGAGCGGATTTCTGTCTATGAGGAAAAAGGTCATTTTCTAGTAACATGACCACTTTAAAATAAGAAATTATAACATTTCCACTAGACCACGCCACTTGGAGACAGTTAGGGTTCGATTTGCAATTGAGAGGGTTTATAAGGGGATAGGAGCTTCATTCTATCATCATCTTTTGCATATTTGACAACTTGTATGAATTTGCTCTGGAGAGCGATTTTTAGACTGGGACGCAAACCCCAGGATTAGGATTGGCTGGGACGTAGCCCTCAACAATCTTTGGCACCAGACTTATAAGGCATTGTGCGTGGTGATTAAGGACAGAGGCATCAATTCTCAGTAGGGTTTCAGCGTAGCCTACCATCTTTCCAGTGGAGACGTGGTTCATTGTAGCTGGAGGAATGCCATTTGCAGCAAATACACCACGTGGTGTATAGGGTATTGCTTGTATTCACTTCCAGTGTATGTGGGGTTGGAGAACATTCTTCATCTTCCAGTTTGACTTCGAATTTGTATGAGAGCTTGGGAAATACATTGGATTCATTGTTTGGCTTTGTAATTCAGACAAATCTGCCTGGTACGATTTGCAATAATTCTGACTTTTGCTGTATACCTCATTTATTTCAGTATTGCTTCATATTTGCTGTTATCTATTCCTTCCTATGCTATAAAGCAATCAAAAACACAAAAACAAACAACCCTTTCTGCACTTCTGTCTAGTTCTGTAAGAAAAACTTAAATAAACAGGAAAGCAAAATTAAAAATAAAAAAATTACAGCAGGTTAACAGCAAAGATCTATCAGGGATCTTTCATTCCCCTTTGCCTTGTAGTGTAGATTAGTTTTCATCATTCAATTTTCTGCTCTTCAAACATTTCAAATATACATTGAAAATCTGTTATTAACCAAAAAAATAAAATAAAATAATAATAAAAAAACACACACACAATAATCTAAATCACTACTAGGACCTCAAAATTTTATTTGTATTATTTGCATCTTGTACATGGAAAGCCCATGAAATTGTGTACTTAATTAACAAAATTTCTTTGTATAACTAAATGATTTAAAATTGTGTATAAAGATTCAATATTATTGACAGTAAAATAAAGATGAGCTTATAGTTTTAAATGTAATTCATCAGTATATCTTAAATATGAAAATTAATTCAACACTATAATCCAACTTTAGACATTCAATGGTCAACTTGGTGAGATTTTAAGTCTAAATATTTAACAAATCCTTTGCATCTAACTATTTTAATATCAATATTTGACATCCAGTCCGAGACTAAACTTTTGGAAATCTATTGTCAATTATAAAACCACATGATATAATTGTTTACACATAAATGCATTCGCAATTTTATTTATTTTTTAACATAAAACACTCAGCATGCAAAATTAAAACTTCTAGTTCATACAATAACACCATTGCAAACAAAGTTCACAGTTCCCCACTTATAGGCATCTAAACAAACAAGATGAACAGAGACCTTGAAAATAACAATCAAAATTCATCGGAAGAGCCAAATGTAGCAGCATTCCTTAAGACTAGGCAAAACCCACTTATTTTTCTTTCAAATTCATGCTATCAGTGAAGTACACAAGTGAGAAGCTATTTATTTTGTCTCCCATTCATGGACCAGGATTGCATGGCAAAATAATTACTAATGTTGTTTTCAAATTTTCATAATTAACTAATTAAATGACAAAACGATCGATGTCACTATGGACAAATCATCTCAATGGCTTATACATGTTTCAAGCCATTTTTGCCAACATTTTGTAATAAAAAAAATTGATGACATGAGACTGAAATAGCATATTTTACATTTTATATAGATTTTGAACCCATTGCAAGCTTTGCACAGCCTTTGTGGTTATAGAGCTTGAGCATAGAAGGAGTGGTATTTAAAACACCATTGATGGCACTTGTCTGGTAAGAAAGTTATCATACTCTAGGGAAGCTGTCCTGCTGCAGAGGGCTGAGGCCTAGGAAGTCATTTATCTCATGGACAAGCCATTTCTTTTCAATGAGTTCCAAGCTTGCACCAAACGTGTGGGAATTGACTCCCTCCTTCACACAAGCAGCTGTAATTGGTTGACCATTCTGTTCCTGGAACATTTCATTAATACCCACTCATGCACATGAGAGCGAGAAGACAATACAAACACAAAGCATTTTATTGCAAATCATGATTGACGATACAACTTACAAAAATACCATATAGTACATGAGGCTTTCTTAATTTGCAAATTGATTTGCTCAAGTAATTATATATACATCTTCATTTCAGTTTTGAATCGATTCCTAAGCACTTGGCTGAGTATAGAAGAAAATTTGAAGGAACATACAGCTTCAATGATTAGCCCCACTGATATGATGTCCTTTGTTTGCCCATCCACTCTGTAACTCCATAAGTTACCAAGCTTCCATGTTATAGAAAACTTCTTTGATCCGAAGTTCAAGTCAGCACCGATAACCAAACTAGAGACAGTTCTTTTCGCAAGCCTGCATAAATCCATCTTCAAAAGTCAGCAATGTCCGTAAACTCTAGCAGAAATGTAAAAGGAAGTCACAAAGGTTGTTCTTGTTTTGTTGAGGTGGATGAAGGAATGTTGCGGACCGAATGATGAGCATATAATAAGCAGAAGATAGTGATTGGTACTGGTAGGGGAGACAAGGATAGATACCAGTACACCATTTTTTTGAATGGTGATCGATACTGGTATGGGAGACGGGGATTGAAAATATTTAAAAATACTAAAGTGAATGACAATGAAAATAAAGATTAATTATATTGATATTGATAACACCGTAATGACATATAATTAAATTTCAAAACTAGAAGTAGAAGAAGGGAACTGAGATGGGAATGCAATTATTTAATAACATGGTATGGGATATTCAGAGATGACTATTTTCAATCATTTGATAAAACTTCTGTGCATGTAGACATCTTAGCCCTTTAAATTGTTTTTCAAATCTCTTCTTACTAGTAGTTTGCCGGCTTTGATAAGAAAAAATTTGTGTGGGGAAAGACATAAAAGTTTTCATGCAAGAAATAGAAAATTCCAGGTACTAAAATATTTCTTTAATTCTTTTAGCTCGTCAACCAAATGTTAGCACTTAAAAAATAACCAATATAGTTTATATGATATATATAAAATACTCCCTTAGGAAGTTTCTCATGGATGCATTTCCACTGCACGAAAAGGGGTCAGGGTACGAGTCTCCACATAACTATGATGACAAGCCCTGTAAATCTTGAATATATAATAATGATAATTTCGTAAAATCAGATGTTTTGAGAGTTAAAAAGTAACATGGACTTGACGTCAAGCTTTTATTATTATTACATAATGCAGATTTATTTACTTTAAAGATGGAGGTACTAATAAGTGCAAAGTATTGTCTGTGTTAACCAAATTAATAATCAGTCTTCATTTTTATTTATAAAGGAGATATGTTTTAATCAGTTCCTTGTTACAACTGAATGACAATTGCATATATGGTATTTGACATCCACCAACAAATAATATGAATGAGCATGATCGGGTATCCATGTTCGTAACTAATTAGAAAGCATTAATTGTTCATATCAGAAAAAAAAGCTAATCTGGATCTGATTTCTGAAGAGGGATCTAGAAGGTTGAACTGACATGTCAGACATAAAAGGGGATAAAATGCAGTTGATTATATGGACAATTATAGTTGCTAATTTGTAGCAGGTCATTGTAATAAATCTTCTGAAGAATCTTCTATATACATATAACTGAAATATGAAGTTAGTGAATTTGTGAAATTTTATAATTGTTTGCTGATCCAGTATTAATGGCCAAAACCGAAGATAAATATTCTAGCTTAGTATGAATACCCAATGCAAACTGCTTCCCTAGGATCTCTCAAGGATCACATGATCAATTGTTATGGTGAAAAAATGAGTGCAAATGCAAAGTATAATATGCTTCTATTACTTGTCCGGAATTCACCCAAGTTTTTAATTTGACAACTACTCAATGTCCTCATCAATGGACCTCCTTGTGCCAAGATGCAGCATAGGGCATCTTGCACAGTTTTGAGATGGGTTCAGGTCTATAATAAAAAACTATTTGTCCAAGATTGACTATTGAAGAGCCTAAGCGTATCCTGGGGACAACACACACAAAATGGATCTCAGTGTGTTATGGATGGAAGCAAAAAGAAAAATGACACTGGGAATATAAAACTATAGTTTTTGACAAGAGAAATACCTAAATGTTAGTTTGATTATGTATTTGGGGCATGTAATCAGCACTCAAGAAGTGCAAGTCGATCAAGGGAAGATTTGGGTCATCTTGGATTAGGCTGCACCTAAAACATTGACAAAGTTGAGAGAATTCTTTAGTCTTTGCAGTCATATCAAGATTTGTGGAGGAATTTTCTCAATTGGTAGCTTCATTGATTGATATGATAAAGAAAAGGGATTTCACATGGTTTAATTCAGCATAGAAAACTTATGACAAACTCAAAGAGGTGATGAGTATTTGTCCTAGATTGGGCATTCCATATTTCTCACTTCTGTGTTAAAATGTGATGCTTCTGGGGAAGGGATTGGAGTGTTTTTTGATATAGAATAAACATCCCATTGTTTTTGAGAGCTGCATACTTAGAGGGATTTTAAGAGAGTTCTCAATCTATGACAAGAAAATGTTGGCCATCATGTATGCTTTGGCCAAGTTCAGACAACACCTTGTTAGTGGTAAGTTTGTGGTGAAGGCCAACCACAATAGTTTGAAGTATTTCTTGAGACATGAAAAGATGTTATCTCAAGTGTGTTGCCAAATCAAATTTCTTTTGGTGTGATATTTTACAACACTTTGCAAGAACTATAATTTAGGATATAAATTTGTGTTCACAATTCCCTAGTACTAATAGGGAACACTCTTGTGCATTATACACTATGCCATTTCCATAATAGTCTTGTTATGCCTTTCAACCACTTCATTCTGTTGTAAAGTGTATTGTGCAGTTAATTGGTGCTAAATCTCTTCTTGTTCACAAAATACTATGAATCGAGAAAAGATGAATTCTCCTCCCATTATCAAACTGCAAAGTTGTGATCTGATGCTCTTTGAGTGTTTCCACTTTCCACTAATGCCTTGAATTTCAAAAGGGCACCATAGCAATTAGACTTTTTTAAGAAGTAGACTCACATCTTCCTAGAAAAATCATCCACTAGTAGTAAGAAATACCTTAAAATATTGACAATGGGAGATTTCTAGGAAGGTTCACAAAGATCTACATGAATTAAAAAATCCTTCACACTTTAAACACCTATAGGAAACAACTTCCTCTTTTGCTTTCAAACCACATTCAACACACAAATATTGTTTTTCTTGTATAGGAGGCAGCCCTTCAATCATATGGGCTCTATTAAGTTTGGTTAAAAATTGAAGATTTAAATGGGCATATTTTTCATGCCAAAGAATACTAGTATTATCTTCAACAAATAAGGCATGCAAGTTATTTGTAGTAGAATTAACAAGCTTATATATACCCACTTGGTGAATTCCCAAGGCAACAATTTTGTTTTTCTTCACATCAAACTCATTGCATTTCTTTCCATAAAACTTGACTTGGATGTTAAGATTTTCACTAAACTAATTGATAGATTATAAATTTTTGTTCATGGCAAGAATATATTTAACTTACATACTAAAAGCTTGAGATAATCATTCAATAAGATCCTAACATCTCCTATCCGTTCAACCATATGTGCTCTACCATTACCAAGTGAAATTGTATTCATATGCGTAGGATCAATAATGAACCTTACATACCAATCATTTCAATACAGGAAGTGTCTAGATGCTTCCAAGTCAAAGAACCAATAACTATTGTAAATGCTATTCGAAAAAGATGCCACAAAAGCAAATTCATTATTTGAATCACGCTCTTCCTCAACAGTGGCCATATCATCTTTATCATGCTTCTTGTGAGATAGGTTGTAATGTCTTTTTCTACGTTACTTTTTAACATGGCCAAGTTCATTATGGTAAGAACATCACTTTTTTCTTTGTTTGAGTAGTGTGAGAAGAAGTGTTGATTTTTCTTTGAAATTTGCCCTAAACTAGGCAGCAAAAGCACTTATTGAATTCCTAGATATAGATTCACCTAGAAAATTAAAAACTCTTTAGACACCTTTCTAACAACAAATATTTTTTGAAACCCATACTTTAAAATCTACTACAAAACTTTCAAACTTTTAAAAAAGCTGAATTTATTTACAACCTTTGAAGGAAAAACTAATACAAGAAAATACTTAGAAATCTCACTGCACACTCCCAAAAATTGCAACTGTTCGTTTGCTAGAGTGCTCTAGCTTTGACTGTAAAATTCATGATTTTTTCATCTTGTGACCTTTTCTTGCTCAATGCAACCCTATATTTGTCTTAGTAAATATCACATGCCCTAGCTATTATTTCAAAGCGGGGTTGGCCCTAATATTTTCTTTATTTTATTATAATAAAGAACTCCAAAACTCCAAACCAAGTCGGCCATATAATGATGCATTAATTTGTTTTTTTTTCTCCTTATTTATATGACAATAATTTTTACTACTTATACCTATGCTCTTTAATGTCTTCTCCTAGTAATTATCTTAATGGTTGTCCTTTGCAATCAATGACAATATTTCAACATTCTCCCTCTTTGTCATTGATGGCAACCCTTGTAAAAAAAAAATCTTTTGAGTGCAAGTGGATCATACAACTCCCCCTGACTGAAATGCTCCCACTTTAACATCAAGTGAAAGGGGTATCCATGGCTAACTGAATAAGACGATAAATAGCTCTCCCTAAACACATGCTTTCATGGAAGAACTTAGTGAATGGATGAAAGGGATATCACTCACAAATTTTCCCTCTGGTTCTCAAAAGTCTCTTTTGGACGAGGCTTTGTGAAGATGTCTGCAATTTGTTCCTTTGTAGCAATGCATTCCAACTTGACTTGCTGCTCAAGTACTTGTTCCCTCAAGAAATGATACTTGATCGGAATTTGCTTTGTCCTAAAGTGCATCACTGGATTCTTTGAGATGTTACTAGCACTTGTATTATTACATAATATTGGAACATGATTCTCATACTCAACCTTAATATCTTTCAATGTTTGTTTCATCCATAGAACCTGTGTACAACATGCTGCTGCAATATATTCTGCCTTTACCGTAGATAGTGAAACTAATGCTTGTTTCTTGCTTAGCGAAGATACAAGACAACTGCCAAGAAAGAATGCACCTCCACTGGTGCTTTTTCTACCATTAACTGTACCAGCCCAATCCGCATCTGTGTATGCTATAAGACTGAAATCTTCAATTCTTGGATACCACAATCCAAAATCCATACTCCCCTTCAAATATTTCAATATTCTTCTGACTACATCAACATGGCCTTCCTTTGAAGCTGCTTGAAACTGTGCGACTAAACCAATTGCTTGCATGATGTCAAGCCTTGTAGCTATTAGATATAGTAAGCTTCCAATCATGGATCTATACATAGTTTGATTCATTGTAGGAGATTCATCATCTTTGCTCAATTTGCAACTAGTAACCATAGGTGTACTTACTGGATTACAATTCTCCATTCTAAACTTCTTCAACAGTTCTTTAACATATTTGGTTTGAGAAATGAAAATTCCTTTATTTGACTAGGAAATTTGCAAACCAAGAAAGAAGATAGCTCACCTAGCATAGACATCAAATTCCTTCTACATATTTGTGGCAAAGTCTTGACACATCTTATCACTGTCACCTCCAAAAATGATGTCATTGACATATACCACAACAATTAGTAATGTATCTCCTTCACTCTTGATATACAAATTGCTATTCACTATTCCTCTTTGGAAGCCTTGTTCTTGGAGATATTTGTCTAACCTTGAATGCCAAGCCCTCGGGGCTTGCTTTAATCCATAGGGGCTTTCTTTAGTCTACACAAATAATCCTCATTCTTTGATAGAATGAATCCTTTAGGTTGTTCAATATACACTTCTTCAAGATTTCCATTTAGAAAAGTTGTTTTGACGTCCATTTGATACACTTTGAAATTCTTGAAACTTGCAAGAGCTAAGAACATCTTGATAGCTTCTAATCTTGTAGTAGGAGCAAAAGTTTCCTTGAAGTCTATTCCTTCAACTTGTGCATAGCCTTTACACACAAGCTTTGCTTTATTCCTTGTGACTTCCCCATCTTCATTCAACTTGTTACAAAACACCCACTTGGTTCCTATAACATTCTTGTCCTTGGATCTTGGGACTAGCTCCCAAGTCTCGTTCTTCACTATTTGATCCAATTCTTCCTTCATAGCCTTGATCTAGTGTTTGTCTTCACTTGCTTCTGAAGAGTTCTTTGGCTCAATTTTGGAAGCAAACATAGATTTGCATGTTCTGTTGTATTTGCAAATCTTCTTCTTGTTTGAAATTCTGTCTTTGCCTCCAATAATCAAATCTTCAGAATGGTTCTTTTGAACAAATTTGGATGGTGTCGGGTGGTCCCTTTGATGATGTTTTTGGATTTCCTTGCTCAACTTCTTCAGTTTCCTTTTCTTCCTCTTGATAATCAATCTCTTGTACTATCTCCTTTGATGCCTTTCTTCATCAACTCTCACATTTGCACTTTCAACAAATTTGTGTAGTCTTTTGTTATAGCACCTGTAAGCTTTGCTTCTAGTGGAATATTCAAGTAAAATGCCTTCATTGCTTCTGGAATCAAATTTTCCCAAATCTTCATCATCCCTTCTTATGTAGAATTCACTTCCAAAAACTTTGAAATACTTTACTGATGCAGGCCTTCCCTTCCAAAGTTCATATGGAGTTTTCCTGTCGTTTACCCTAATTTGAGCTTGGTTGGAGATGTATATAGCTATATGAACCGCTTCTTTCCAAAAAGTGTGAGCTATCTTGGATTCATTGAGCATTGCTCTTGCCATACCTTGGATGGCTCTATTCTTTCTCTCCACCACTCCATTTTGTTGAGTTCTTGCGGCCGAATATTGTCTTTTTATCCCATGCCTCTCACAATATTCTTCAAACTCATTTGATGTAAATTCACTCCCCCTCTCAGTATATGTGTGTGTAAGGTTGCAAATAGTTGAAGAAGCATATCGATTTGCATTAAAGGAAAAAGAAAAATCAAATAGAAGATTCGAGATCAAATAGACTAGACAAAAAGGAAAAGGAGAAAGAGGAGAAAGATTCTAGAGAGGAAGACATCAAGTAGTGGTGGATGCTCTTATAATGAAGATGCTAAGGCTCTTAAGTTTGTTGAGTTCTCGCGGCTGAATATTGTCTTTTTATCCTATGCCTCTCACAATATTCTTCAGACTCATTTGATGTAAATTCACTCCTCCTAGTATATGTGTGTGTGTAAGGTTGCAAATAGTTGAAGAAGCATATGTATTTGCATTGAAGGAAAAAGAAAAAGCAAATAGAAGATTCGAGATCAAATAAACTAGACAAAAAGGAAAAGGAGGAGAAAGATTCTAGAGAGGAAGACATCAAGTAGTGGTGGATGTTCTTATAATGAAGATGCTAAGGCTATTAAGAGGAAGCAATTGTTCATATTGGAATGAAAGAAGAGATCAATACTAGAGAGAGAGAGGGTTGAGTCATTGATTATGAAAAGGGTTTGTTGAAACCTAATGGTATAGATAAGAAAGACCAAAGGAAAAATTACAAAAGAGAAAATTAACTAATAAAAGTAAGAGTGGAAGTAATAAGATTTGAGGAATGAATGTATGCTCACAAATCAAATAATACAAAAGATAACAACTTGGCATATTTTATGGAAAATATAGAACAAAGAGAACTTGAGGATACTAGAGCAATCAAATCACAAGGCAAACCATGTCATAAGTAAAATATCAAGAGACATCAGAAGCATAGCAATCATATGTCCCAAACAAAAAAGGTTTTAGTTCTTTAGAGTGAAAAACCATCAAATAGTGGGGATCTCAAATCTTCCCTGATGGCCAACATTACAAATATTCTAAAAGCAGATGGGATACTCCTAGAGCATAAATAAAATTAACCAAGATTCCATAACAAATTTAAGAACATTGTTTATAAAAGGTATTATCTAGAAGCATGTAGATGTTGGAACACGTTTGCCGTTGTGCCAAAAGATTGACTCGTTAATGCCCGATACAAACGCCAAAGATAAATGGATCCACAAGAGGTGGTTAAGTCCATGTCTTGAATCTGAAGGGGGATGCTGGCAATTAGTCCAACAATTCCCCCCTCAGCATCACCTGAGGGGAGTCGAACCCATGGCCCGACTTTGAAACCAATTGTTGGAACACGTTTGCCGTTGTGTCAAAGGATCGACTTGTTAATGCCCAATACAAACGCCAAAGATAAACGGATCCACAAGAGGTGGTTAGTCCATGTCTCAAATGCGAAGGGGTATGTTGGCAATTAGTCCAATAGTAGAATAACATATCATAAGATATTAATAGGGTCTTGGACATTAGATGAACAATACAATAGGATTGACCTTTAGCTATGAGGGAGTCGTTTTAGCTGAGAAAATTAGTATCTAAAAAATTATTTAAGGTGATTGCAAAATCATACTTCAACAATAAAAAAAAATGTGATCACGAATCTTTAGTCTCAAAAATTGGAAATGGGGAAATAAAATCATTAGTACCACTAAAACCCTCAACAAATCTCAATATGTCAATTTGGTACTAAAAAAGATATTATAATCAAGTCAATAATGAGCTAGCAAATTTATTTCAGTTTGAATCTATCTTCGAGTCCAACAAGGTCTAACATTCAATCTCTAAGGAAATGGTAATCCCATATCTCAATTTTCAGAAATAAAGAGAAAAAAGAGAAAAAAAATTATACAATAAACCTTAGTTTGCAAAATCAAGAGTACTATACAACTTGACAAGTCCAAGCATAAAACTTGCCATATGTGATTTAGATGCTAAAACATGGATTTGGTGTGGGAAAAAAAATTGGGCTTACACTAGTTTTTGCAAATAGAGTCATTGGGCTTTTCTAAACATAGGGTTTATGCTTTAGTGTTTTAAAAAAAAGTTATTTTAGTTAAATTAACTAATGCTCTTGCTATTTAATTACCTCATTATGTTTCAAATGCAATTTATGTTAAATCTATTTTATTTTTCTTGTTCAAATAACTATTTTTTAGACTCTATTCTTTTTGTATTCTAAAATGCTACAAGTTAGCATACAATGGCATCCAACTTTGTATCAAGCTCAGAATCAACAAGTGGATGTTGTCCTTCTAGAAGTCATGACCTGCTTGGAAATATGCCACAATTGGATTGTGATTTGCCTCTTCTACATGAAGAGGTTTAATGAAGGTATTAATTGCCTCAAATACCATATTATATGCATTATTAGCTATGATGCGAAGCCATGTGAAAGTCATAGAAGAGGCAAAATGAGAGATGCAAGTAATCCATGCATTGTTGGATGAGAAGAAACTAGAGAGGGCAAGGGTATAAGTAGCTACAATAGAAACCTTTAATCTCAACTTGGCAAAATATTGTGGGCTCTACTCATGATCCATGCATACATGACACATCCATCTCATCCAAATCAAGCAGCGTCTAGTCACAAGGCTTTTTTGTATCTAGAAATATACATACAGTACACAAGGCTTTTGTGTACCTAGAAATATACCTATAGTACTCCCTTTGTTGCAAATTATAAGGTAGAACAAGATGTATCAAGAAGTAGATAAGGTGCATGCAAATTTATATTTTCACAAAAACCTTCCCTTCAACATGGCGAGGAGCTCATATTGGGAATATTTAGTTGCCACTTTGATAGTTGTAGAAAAGGGTACAAGGTCCCCTCTCCAAAAGACTTAAATGGTACTCTAGGATGTTGTAGATTAAAATACAAATTTGGAAGATCAAAAGTAGTGGCCAAAATTTGGTGCACCATTCTTTCACATGGGTGGACGGATGGAAGAAATTGCACACTCATCAAAATGAAAAGTATGAGAGGCGGGGGGGGGGACTTTTTGGGACTCTTTGTGTAATGTCCCAAAATAATCCAGGCCGACCTATCTTAGGTTGGCACCCAATATAATAAATAATTAATTTGAATTTTTTATTTTATTTTATTTCTTGTCCTTGTGGCAGACCTCCTTGGGTCTGGCAACTTGGCGGGTATTTAGGGAAGTTGCTAATTTGTTTGTAGGACAAGGAGGAATTAAGAAGTAATAATTTAGTCTGCTTTGGGGCTGTAGTTGCTCAGACATAAATTCTTAGTTTGGTGCGTAGCTCCAGGCTGAGCGAATTTTGTCTTAGACTTGTTTTTAGCATTGCACGTCACTCCATTTGTTTTCGAGGGTGACATAGATTCATGATCTAGATTGTGTTCTGAGTGAATAATGCTTGTGGAATACTTGCAATTCTTGTTTTCATAATATCTGATCCATTCTCTTAATGCATTCAAAATTGCTACTTTTTTCCTTTATATCTGATTTGGACTCAGAACATTACACTTTGTTTCGCTAGTAGCTACTCAAGTTAGATCCATCTAGAAACAAAGCAACAAAATTTGAAGCCTTTATTGATATCTTACAAATTATAAATTACAATTATTGATATTATTTACTTTCAAACTTTTGAATAACTTATTTGCAAATTATTGTTGGGAAGATTAGGGTGAAAATACCCAAATCTTCAAAAGATAACTCTCCCAAATTTGTTTCAAATTTATAGAAATTTTGAATGTGCACACAATTGGAGTTTGTTTGAGGCCATCCACATGAAGAAGTGCAATGAGTAGACTCAACAATGGCTCAACAAGCTAGTTTTGTGCAATGCAACCATTGGCTTTGCACAAGAAAGGTTGAGGACACATCTACACATGAGCTTATAGACTTAGATGATATTGATCTCTACAATGACTAGACTACGTAGAATGAGGAGATCTCCATATTCATTGAATGATCTTACTGATTTTGAGAGGCAAGCTATGGATGGTGTAGATGCAGAAAAAGCATGAGAGTTTGGATTAGATGACATATTGGCAGATGATGTCCAACATGAGGTAGAGGAGTTAATGACGTCTAGTGGTAAGGTGGAGCCACAATCTTGTTGGCCGAATGAGGAGCCATAGCTGAGTGTAAGGTGTAGACCCTCACTTTTCCACTAGAATTGGGAAGAGAAAATTTTAAATAAATGCAATTTGTAACTTGCATGGATATGCAATTTATGATGAATTTGAAAGACAATGATCATAGATTCATAGTAGTTATCAGCTAATTGTTTTATTTGAATGACGATACAATTTTGTACTTTATTGTATTCAAATCTAATAGAAAGTACTTTCCCAATGTTTTATATGTTAGTTTTAACACTTTCAGATTGACATAACTTAGAATTTAGATTTAGTTTCTAATTAGTTTGTTTAACTGAAAGAAAATGACAACATAGAAATGAACAATGAGAGCAAGACGCAGTTACTCTGGGAAAACCTCCTAGGAGGAAAAACCCAGCCAGAAAAGATCCTTAGATCTGATTATGGATTATAGTTATGTAATCATTACAACACTTATCTCATGTATTTGTAGGTTCAGATGTTGCTATCACAAGAGGTATGAGGTGACTGCCTTCAACAATCACTTGCTGTCATATGAAGGATAGATGCTGCTGCTCCCTTGCCCTAGATTGTAGGCCTTCAAGGAATTCGCTGTGTATAACCTAGATGGCAGTCCTTCAAGCAGTTCGCTTTGTATACATAAATGGTAGTCCTTCCAGTAATTTGCTGTACATGTATGAATGGCAGACCTCCAATCAGTTCGCTGTGCATTCATTGAATTTTGCCAACACCTCAAGATGAATTTCGCACCTCCTAATGGTAGATGAAGGTTGCTGTAGTTGCAGATGACTGAAGTTTGCACTTAGGCAAGCATGAAGATTTTCGCATAAGATGAAGGAGCTAATTGACTTGAGTTGATAACAATGAATTCTAATCTTTATTTATATCTGGAGCAAAACCCCTTAGCTAGGTCGGCTTTCCAAATAATTAACTTTAATTATTTTCTTTAAGTACCTTTATTAATAGGGTCGGCCCTATTTGACAACACGTTGAGTGTTGAGTTGTGAGGTGAGGGTTTTAATGTAGCGTGAGGGATAGGGCCTTGTCTTACACATTGAGGTAAAAGGGGCCAGCCCCTTTTTGGGCGGATTCCAATGTTGCCCAAGGCAATTGGAATCCGCCCTTCCCTAATTAATATCAACATTATAGACTCATTTGATACATTTTGAAATTGTATTTTCTTTTCTGAAGTAACTATTTTTTAGAGTTTTTAAGTTTCACAGAATTGAATTTTTTTTGTCTATTGAGTTCATGTATGCATTTAACTAAGCAATAAACAATTATTTATGCCATCAAAATTCATGAATAGAAAAGTTCAAATCATACCTTAGTATTCCCTTAGAATTATTACTTCTTCCTATATGTCTTTATTCTCTCCCCTTTCACCTCCCCAAGAACCCGAACACTTAACTTGTAGTACTCTCATCCCCAATAAATCCTTTATGCCTGTGCATTCCACTCTTCCCCTCACATCCTAAGCTCCCTTTCATTTCCTATATTTTTCTAACAGCCTAAATTATGTCTTTCCCCACCTATGACTTCAGAATCCTCTAAAATGTTTATGCCATGCCTTTTGTTCCGTTTCCTAAAAATTCTCTAATTGAGTTGTCATCTCCCTTATAGGCTTTGGCTCAACATATTTGCACAACACATCATATCCGGCTATGCAGGTGAGGTGGTGTTTAGAGTGATTACAGCTACTTTCTTAAAACTAAACACCGCAATAGCTACATAGAACCTGCCCTTCTTTGTAACCATTCCGACCTTTGCAAAAGGCATCTTGTTTACTACTTAGCTAGAGGTTAGAAAGTGCTAATAGAGGTCTTGCAAGATTGAATATTTAATAGCAATAAGTAGCTCCTAACTTGTTGCAATTACTACTTATTTTCTAGTAAAAAATTCAAGGGATTCTTAGTGTTTGAACCACATGACTATGTTATCCATAAGCAAGAAAAATTATTGGAAGCAAAATTTAAAATTTATAACAATCGAAAGTCTCCATATTTGTACAAGTCCCTTTAATCTTTCTTTTCAAAGAATTTATAATAACCTATACAAGAATAGCAAAATACTAATGTCACTGAAAAGCATGTCCTCTATGTTAGGTAAGACAGAAAGGCACAAGACAGAAAAATCAAAATCTTTTTAAACTATAAAATTTATGTTAATCTCTGCAGTTTTTTCCCTAATGAATTTCATCTCAGAAGATGTTGGAGAGTCAAAACCATGTCCATGTCTCTTATCTCTCCATCTGGTTAAATCCAAACCTTTTCTGAAAATCTTTATTGGATTCTCACATGACGGTAGGGCATTTCTCATTGGCATCTTCCAGGAAGACAGCAATGGTGCCAAAGTCAATTGTAGATACATCAAATTTGTTGTTTAGTATGATTTGAATGTAGAAGAAAAGTGGTTCCATCTTGTGTCCGACCAGATAGTGTAATAAAGGAATGAAGATAATACCTTATACCAACAAACCAAAATGGCAAAGAAAATAATGTGAAGAACAGAGGTGCTCCCATTCGAATGGCCGAACCAGTCCAAAATGCTATAAATGCATTCCATGCCTGTCACCCATGGAAGAAAAAGAGGAACTATTTAAACATCACAATTTCAGCATTTTGGAAAATACCATTTCTTTAATGAGCAAATATTTCATATTTTTCTTTTTCATCTCTCTAATCACACCAGGTAGAATGGGATGATCATTACCTTAGGGCGATATGTAATTAGAAAAGTCAAAGTTTGTTCAAACATTAGAAAGTTTCCTTGAGATTGAAATAACGAACACTGTTGAACTTGAAACATTTAAATATGGTATCAAAGGTGGAAATTGGGCACTTAGGGAGACACCATCTGAAATGAAATGGTTCATACATACATATATTGTATGCACTATACAAATAAATAAACACCTAGGATTCAAAATACTACTACTCATTCTGGACAATGAAAAAGTTTAATAAGATTTCTAGAAACTAGCATATATGATGTGATGTTGGATGGTCACTTGGTAACCTAATCATTTACATCTATCTTAGCACTGTAAAGACCTTACCATTTTTTTTCCAGAATTTTCACCCTTTGCCCACTTTCACTGAATAGTTATTGTGTCAATTATTTTGCATGCATGTGAAATAAAATGTTTTCTGATTTCCAGATTAATATGAAGCTTGGTTTGTAAGAGTTCATGTAACATTCACCACAATACTTGGCATTCACAAATGAGAAAGGAAATAACTGCACTATTTGAAATAAGTGATATAAATGTACTTTTATTCAATGAATTGCAGACCTATGAGCAAATTACACATTAAAATGCATATGCAGTTCTGACCTCAACTCAGCAACGTTGTACACATGGAGTAGCTAAAAACAATGCATAATATCAGCATTCTAACTCTTTGGAATGAACAGCAACTAAACCATGGATGCACCTGAAGACTGAGGGCTTAAAATCTTCATGCCAAGGGCCCAATAAGGCTGTTGTCCCCTCTAAACCAGTTCCCAACAGCTCATGCCAACCCCTTGTGTCAAACACCTAGCCAAGAAGTGTTTTCTTTCCCTCCAAACGCCATGTCTACTTGCATAGAAAGAATCAAACAGCATTTACTCTTTAACGCCTTCTTATTTGCTGAGATAGACACCCACAACCTGCACCATGATTCACATGCCTGGCAATGGCAGCTAGCTGAAACCTTCTATTTGCCTCACCACAACCAATAAATGCCAACACCTATCCCTTTGGAAGAATGGAGGCTGGGTATGGAAGTCACAGTCACAATGTAATGTCCCCATTTTAGCAGACTTGGATTTGGTGAGATTAGCCTATTATCCTAACCCTTGTAGGCTAATGTGTTGGATAGAGGGTCTTTTGAGGATTGGTATCATCTCCAGTGTTCAGAGTGCTTCAGTTTGGTCTTTGTTTGGCATCATTCGGACATCATTTTCTCTACTTCCTATTTTTAGTAAATCTTGGGATGTTAGAGATGGACCCCTGCTATTTTTAGTAAAGGGGGTATGGTCATATGCAGTCTCCTCATGTTAGCTCCCAGTTCAGACGACGTTTGAAAATACAAAGTATTCATGGAGATATTAATGTTTAATTGGCTCAATTAAACATTAATTATTTGGAGATTATATTATTAAGTTATAAAATGACTTTATATCATAAAGCACTTAAATGAGGGTCTATTTATCATGATAAGGGGGCCAAGTTTATTAATAATTTATGAGCACATAACCCAAGGTTTAATTACATTATTGATGCCAATGAAATATTATAACATTTTAATGTTAATTAAGAGCTTTTTGAAGAAGTTCGAACTTCTTGAGGAAATATAAGTGTGCAAAAAGAATCGAACTTCATTATGTGATTGGAGTTTTTGATTGAAGTTTCTTTGGAGCATTGAAGTGTAGAATACCAAGGGTTTCTGCAGGATTCAAGGCTTGTTGGCATTGGAGAGCGTGGCTTTTTCATTGTAACAGCATATAGAGGGTGTGCAATATCATCTGATTATGCTTGTGAGAGTTGGCTTCATTCAGAAGTCAATATTGAGCTGATTGGAGGGTTTATTTCAGAGTTTGTTTGCAAATTGAAAGAGACTATAGTGTGCTACAGTGCCGTGAACAGTGCGCATGAACAGTGCGCTACAGTAGTTTGAATTCTATAGAAGGGGATTTAGAAAAGTGAACAGCTATATATATTTGACAAGGGCTTTGCGTATGAGGAGAATCAAACTAATATATCAAGGCAGCCATTGAAATTCCAGGTTTTCTATCTATGGTCATTGTATTAGAAAATCATTACTTCATTGCATCATTTTCTATTATGATTATATCATGAAATACTTGGAGGTTGCATATGTTTAATGGAGATATAAGTTGCATATTCCACATTCATGGTAACATTCAACATTGATCAGCCACTTAGCTTTCATGCCAATTGTTTGCTTAAATGCCTAATGGCTGTAGGTATACATTAGGATGCATGACAAGTGTTTGTCTTAATGTCAACTAGCTGTACTAGTTAATTTCAGTCATTACATGTGTCTGTAAAGGTCTAAAACAGCTAGTATATCATTTCTATAACAACTTTGCATTGTTAGAAGCTTTCCATAACTTCATTTGCAGCCTACAAACCCAAAGAAGACAAATAAAGAATTCACTACAGCGGCTTCAAACATTGTATGCCAAGTGTTTGACAATTTTCCTTGGGGTTCAAATAAGCGAAACAGGGTTAGATTAGCCAAGAGATATTACAGTGGTATCAGAGCGGTTTCCTGCCAACCTGTTGGGTAGATTGATTCAGCTAGTTAATCATGGTTACTTCAAGTACCCAGAATCAGTGGGACCAGAATATGAAGCAAGTGTATTCCTCACTGGAAAAGTTAAAACAAAACCAGAAGAAGCTGGATGAATTGATTTCACACCCTGCAAAACTTGATAGAATTGCTCGGTATATGACATCTATTTTTAAGGATAAAAATGTGAAACTTAAAGAGAATTTGGTGATTATTGGCACTCAAGAAGTTGTTAATAGTCATGATAACAAGTCTGATTTTCATGACAGCAGCCTTGCAATTGAGCATAATGATGATTTGAAAGTCATGGAAAGTTCATAAAGTGTTGTGGGAGTGACCTTGAGTATTGGCACTCGTGATACTAGTGTCAAGAATGAGGATTGCATGGGAATTTTGGCTCAAAAGAGTTCTAATCTACATGACAGCAGTGATGAAATTTTGCATCAGCATGAGAGAGCAGTGACTACACATGTGCAAGATGCTTCTATTAAGTTGCCGCATAAAGGTACTCGAGATTTTGGTACTAATGGGGTAATGTCTGATGTGGATTCATGTCATTTAGAGTCTGATTTTTCAGATCAGACCTTAGAAAACAAGTTTGAAGATTCATGCTTTGGCATAGGATCCCAGAATCATGAGTTGGATGGCCATGTAGTTACATTGGAAGTGGAAGTGTGTGAAGATATTGTCATAACAACAACTTCTACCTTGCCAGTTGAGCCATCCTACGAGGTACATAGCAGCAGTACCTTAGATATTGATGTGTGCACAATTGATTGCACGCATGATGTTGTTGATCACGAGGTGAGTGATGTTGATTCAGTTTCATACCATAGTGCAGATTTGGGTGGAAAGAATGAGTCACAGGGGTATCATCATCTGGCTGGGCAGTTGAAGGTTAATGATGATATGATTGCTACAGCTTTGGAGCATTTTGATGTTGCTCGACAAATGTTGGCGACCTTTGGTTGGAGTACTCCTGAGACATATGAGCACGGTGATAGTAGCCTTTCCCTAGCAGAGTTCCATGCACTCCGAGCAGCTATTGGGATAATGAAACAGAATTACTTGCAGTTACTTGCTGATAGGGATTATCTTCTCGAGTGGGATTGAGGAACTTACCGTGGCGTTGAGTTTAGCACAGTCTTCACCATCTGTGGATACAGTTGAGTTTCCTATAGCATCACTTGGTGATGAGTTTACACCCACGGGTTGTAGTGATGGGTATGTTGAGGATGTGGTTACATGTGTCACTGATGCAGGTACAGGTGACTTAGCTGGGATGAGTATTTGGGTTGAGAGTAGCAGAGAACCACTTGTTGCATCAGGTTCTCCTGAGGTTAGTCCTATGACAAATGATACAGGTCAGATTGTTGATAGCTCTTGTGTGGCAGTGGTGGACTCTCCAGAGAGTTGTGTGTTAGTACGCGACGTTACTCCATCCACTTCACATGGAACTCGCATAGTGTCATCTGGTTGGGAGTATGGCTCTCATGTAGATTTGTTTCCCTCTCCTGGAAGCAAATCTGTTACTTCATCCCATGCAGCTGATTTTGGATGCCAGCTTGTTGTTTCTCAGAGTCAGAGTGATCAGCTGCAGGTGTTAGAGGATAAGGTTGACTCAGCCTTATATTGTTTTTACTGCACAGATTCATTTATTGAGTACCTTCTTGAGAGTCCTGAGTTTCGAGCGGGTCTGTTTGGAGCCACCAAGGATACTCTCATCCGAGGTTCTCTCGCCATCAGGCATGGTGTGGGAGTAATTATTGATACTCTGACTACAATGCTTCCTAATAGAGATTTTGTGATTGGGTTTGCAGAGAGGGTTACTAGAGCCCCTACCCAATCAACTGTTCGGGGTCAGAGATTAGAGCCATCTCATGATTCCAATATTGTTAGAGATGAGCCCTTGATCGAGGTTGGAACGTTTTATCGCAACTACACAGTGAGGAGTGCTCATCACTTTTCTTTTGATCCACACGTGGAGGACTTGATGATGCATTGATGTGGATTGGCTTCAGGATTATACCATCCATTGTGGGATGGAGAGTTACCATTTTCAGTAGATGGAACTAGCAGTTGCAAGTACCTGACTCAGTTGATTGTTGGTGGCTACTTGCTCGAGCAGTGTTCAGTTTCCCATCATGTTGATGTGTATCCGGTGGAGATTGTTACTCCTATGACACAGAGGCTATCTTTGGATACATGGCTTCAAAGAGACTATGGTGACAATGGGCATGATGGTTTAGTTGGATATCACATCCATGAGGGTTTAGCAGAGGTTGTGGAGAGATGTTGCGTAGCAGATGTTTCCAGGTACTCCTATCTTCACAGTACAAATGGATGTGTGTATAGATTGCACTGGGATCCAGGTGATGACAGAGTTAGTGTTGCAGTTTGGATAGGTCTCATGGGTTGGCTTCACCACATCTCGCATGGTGAAGTGGCGATCAGTGTTGAGCAACGAAAGTCTGAGGGAGGTTTACATGGCAGATTTCTACCCTGGATTTGGAATCCAGGTATACTATGTGGGACACTAGCGAGTATGTTGAGGGATCCTTTGTGTGCATCCGCGTTCCAGTTAATGTTCCCTAGTAGGTTTCATTGCATGTACATGGTGTGCATCGTTGGTAGTCTCATTTCAGGTTCTCATTTACATGATTTGTCTCAGATGCATAGTTCAGTTGCGCATGTGTTAGATGATATGTTTGGCAACTTATCTTGCGCAGTTTTGGGAAGCAAACATTGTCAGTTTTCAGAGTTGCTTCCACTTGATGTTCATGTTCTTGTGACACCTGCTGTTGAGGTTGATTTAGTTTGGCAGGTCTTGTTAGTTGTGCCCTTGGTGTGGGCATTACAGGAGTTGGTTGGTAATACCAAGGACATTACACAGGTCTTCATTTGGGATCCAGGTGGAGGAGTTTCTTTGCAGTCGATATTGCTTGGGGACAAGCAATTTCAGGAGGGGCGGACTGTAATGTCCCCATTTTAGTAGACTTGGATTTTGTGAGATTAGCCTATTATCCATACACTGCTGGAGTGTTCTACCACTGACTCGAACCTAGGACCTTCCATACGCTGCTGGAGTGTTCTACCACTGAGCTACTGGCCCCTCTTCGACCAATCCATCGTCGGTCCGGGTGTGGCTTATTTCCAACATTGTTGTCGGGAATAATCATTATGTTATGTTGTTATATTATGTTTATGTTGTCGTCGGTAATAATGAGTTACGACGGTCAGTTAGTTAGCCGACGGGTAGGTAGTTGGAGTCGCGACGGTTGTGTCGCACCCCTTCGGCTGTCATATATTGTACCACCTCCGGGTGTTGGGGGACATGTAATGTTAGTCGTGTCACATGTAATGTTGACGACGGATATAATATGAACATCCTTTGACATTAATGGAAAGCTTATTCTGGTACTTCTTTTACATTTGCATTGTACATTGCTGTTCGATTTCTGTATTCTTCCTGTTTACCCGGTGAGGTAAACATTTGGCGCCGCTGCTGGGGAACGAACCCGGGTCACCCGCGTGACAGGCGGGAATACTCACCACTATACTACAACGACAGGAGACATCAGCGGCATCGGAGGAAGTAACCGCACGGTAGGTACAAGGCAGAACACCGTACCTTTGGTCACCACCACAGGAGGCATCAGCGGCATTGGAGGGAGCAGCACCGGAGGGCAGACACAGCCACAACCACCTCCAAGTAGACGATTTCCATCAATGGCGACCAAACAGAAGTTACCCAAATTCAACGGGGATAGCAAAGATGATCCGCACGGCATTGCCGTACATGCGAAACCATCTGGACAGCCAACGGGGTGACTGACCAGGGTGAATGGATGAAGCAGTTCCCCGCCACACTGAGAGGAGTGGCTATTGACTGGTATGCAGACTTGGATAAAACCAGTGTAACTACGTGGGATGAATTGAAGAAAGCATTCGAGAAGGAATTCCGGCTTCTCCGGGATGATAACGAGATAGTTTCCGAAATCTACGGAACAAAGCAAGGAAAGAAGGAGACCGTACGGGCGTACGGGCGCCGACTAAAAGAGTTAGTCGGGAAAATGGAAAGCCAACCGGCCGATGGCTTGAAGAAGAGGTGGTTTGTCGAGGGTTTGAACCCTAAGCTACGACGGAAGATGAAAATTGTGCCTCCAACATCCTACGACGACGCATACAACCGGGCCATGGACTTGGAAAGTGAAAATAAGACGGCCAAAAAGAAGAAGAATAGATCTTCATCATCATCTGAAGATGATGACACATCGGAAGAAGAGAGTAGTAGTGACGAGAAGCCGAGGAAGAAAGTCACAGCCCTTCAAAAAGATATGGAAAGGATGTTAAAAGAATTTAAGACAATGAAGGGGACTACAAGTAAGGACGATGAACTATGGTGCACGGAGTGTAAGGAGAGCGGCCACACGAAAGGTGCCTGTCCCAAGAAGGCATTCTGCGACATCTGCCAGATTATGGGGCATTCTACGAAGGAATGTCCATACAATCTGAAGGCACGTAACCAGCAAGTGCTCTTTGCGCAGGAGCAGCCATCCACATCGGAGGCAAACAATAATGCATCATCTGGAGGATACCGGGACAACAGACGCGGCGGCGGAAGGAATAGCAACAATACCAATAACGGAAGCCGTATCCAGTATGACGCCAAGGGCCGGCCAATTATCCAATGTAGGGCCTGTAATCAGTGGGGGCACTTCGCCCGTGATTGCACGAAGGAAGCCACCCCTCAGCACCTCTGCCGTTGGTGTGGGCCAGGCGACCATGAGGACGCAAATTGCCCACAGGCAGGGGTTAATCTCCTCAACATTGAGAAGGCTGAGAAGACTGGTGAGAAACAAGTACTGGCGATCACCCGCGCCCAGATGAAAAAAACCACTTATCCCGACCCTCGTATGGAGAAGGAGAGATTACGGGAGGCAAAGGCCAATATTGAACGTGAGATGACGACCGAACGACGAGACAACGAGGTGGCGAGTACATCATCCCGTACGAAAGCGGAAAATAACATCATTGGGCAAATCTTGCAGATGGAGGTGCCGATAAAGGTAAAAGACCTTCTAGACTCTATGCCACAATTGAGGACTGCCATCCTCACCAATGTGCAAAGCACCGCAGCGTCGAGTGCCCCACAGGTACGGGTTCCTGCCACCGCATCGTCGAGTGCACCACAGGTAGGGGTTCCCGCCACCGCTTCGAAGAGTACACCACAGGTGGAGGTTTCCGTCAGCCCTTCGACTGACCCGATGTTACTAGCCTTGAGCAGTGGTAGACACCCAGCTGTGGTAGAAATGGGTATCCGTGGGACCATTCTGAAGGACACCATTGTGGACGGTGGATCTGGGGTGAATGTACTACCAGAAGAAACATGGAAGCGGCTGGGGAAGCCCACCCTATGGCCACCCACATTCAACCTGGTGGGAGCGGACCAACACGGCATTAAGCCACTCGGCCTGTTGATGGCCCAGCAAGTGACAATTGGTACGCAACCATTCTTGTTAGATTTCGTGGTCATTCCCTCGAAGAAGAAAGGCTATGACGCCATCCTGGGGAGAGTGTGGTTGATCAACGCAAGGGTAAACCACAACTGGAAGAAAAATACACTTTCCATGGAGAAGGGAGGGCGAAAATATACCATTGACCTACACACCCAAAATGTCGGCGAAGAGCTCGTCTCTTCCGACTCGGAGGACTCTAATAAAGGGGAAGGGGGTCCCGATGAAAGTAAGGGCAAGAACGCGATGGAGCCGAACAGTGAAGGGGTGCTAGAATTGGAGGGATGTTCTGAAGATGAGGTATGCTCGACTAACGGGCTCTTCCACTGGCAAATGGAGGATTACGAAATGTTCCAAAGCTACAGGCTCGAAGTAGAGGAACCAGAGCAACCAACAGAGGTGTACCTGCCGGAATACAAAGAATATTGGAAGGGAGACACCCCAAACCCTAGCGACATAGATAATTCGAAGAGTGTTGGCAATGATTGGAACCTTGTGTGGAAGACCGCAGTCTTCAAAATATTTATTATTCTTCTTCTTCTTCTTATGTACGGGAAGGAGACCATGGTCCCTATAGAATTTGTGGTTCCAGGTCTTCGGATGGCCATGGAAAATAAACTTGCCACCAATAGGTTCAAATTGAAACCCTACCATGAGAGGCGCATAGGGGACTTGAGAGGCCGGAAGGACACCCGGGAGTCCGGAGGGGGACTCGAGAGGATGGAAGTGGACCTGAGAGGCCGGGCAAGCGACTCGAGAGGCACGGGACAAAAGCAGTAGACTTTTGGGCGAGGAAAACCGAGAAGGATGAAGAGCGATCCCAGAGACAGGGGACTCGAGCCGAAGACTCTCTAGACAACTTGAAAAAAAAAAAAAAAAAAAAAAAAAAAATTTGGAAAAAATCGCACGGTCATACGATAGCGACCTTATGGTCAAAAAAAAAAAAAAAAAAAAAGAAAAGAAAAAAAAAAAAAAACGAAAGAAAAAAAGACCACTGTACGGTGGCCACGTAGTGGATACCACCGTGCGGTGGCACCACCGAAGGTGGAACCCACCGTGCGGTGGCACCACCGAAGGTGGAAGCCATCGTGTGGTGGAAGCCACCGACGGTGGAAGCCGCGTGAACCGAAGGGAAAGACAATCACCGCACATGCCAAAGGAGATAAAACGCACCGAAGGGAAAAACAGGACACGCAGCCAAAGAAAAAAGAACCCCGCACCACCTAAGGGAAAACAAAAGCAGTCGAAGGGAAAGAAGGTAGCCACCGTGCGGTGGAAGAAGCCGTGAAAATAAAGCCGCACGAAGGAAACAAAGAGCTACCGCACGAAGAGCTACCGCACGAGCTACCGCAGGGAGTGAAGCGGATGGATGGGGTCGAGGGTTCTTACAGATTGATCCGCCGCTTAGGGAGAGCGGGATTTCGCACAATTCCACACAGCCACGTAAGGGCAAAACGATCGCCACAGGTAGACCAAGCAGCCACACGATTGGAGGTGGTATGGCGGGACATTACAGTGCCTATAAAAAAAAAAAAAAAAAAAATCGACGACGGATTGAAAAATGATTCGATGACATCTGGAGCCTAGACATTGAAAATATTGGAGTGTAGAAGAAGGGTTTTGACATCATAAAATATCACAGAAATGATGCGCGCCATGGACTTTCGTGGGGTTCTGAAGGTTGTAAATTGGTGTTGGCGGCGGGGGCGCTGCCCCTCGACCCCGCCCTGTACTGCGACAGGGAGCGCACTTGGGGCGCTGCCCCAGGACCCCGCAGGGGCACTGCCCCAGACCCCGCGAGGGGCGCTGCCCCTCGACCCCACTGGGGGCGTTGCCCCCAGACCCCCAGTTTATTTTGAGCTACAGAAGACCACGGGAAGTGTTGTGCCTGCAGCTAAGCATTGGCAGGGAAGCCATAAGCCGTAGAGGGAGACGGATTTGGAGGTTGGGAACAAACAGAGTTTGACGGAAGGCATTGCAAGTCCGCGCAGTCGTACGACAACAGGGAGTTATTCAGTTCAGTTTTTAGCCTTTGGGGAGTGTGATGGAGGATTTGAGTTGGCTCCTAGCATTTGTGCCAACGGATTGTGGCCACCTCTAGGCATGACTGGTACGCTTTGAGGAACTCGGAGTATGTCTCGGCTGGACGTGAGGTTGCCTTGGTGGATGCACAGAGGGCTCGGGAGGAGCTGACCACCAGGTTGGAGGCAATAGTCGCGTGAGACTTAGTTCAGCGTACCCAGGAGTTGGATGCCGAGAGAGCAGCACGGGTGGCTATCGAGGACAAATTGGCTAGGGAGACAGAATCATTTGAGTAGCAGTTGGTGGAAGCTGAGACTGAAAAACGTGTTTTGCAGACAAGTTTGGGTTAGGCCCAGGAGAACTGTGATGGCAAAGGAAGCAATATTGGTGAAATCCGCACTTGAGCATCAGATGGTAGCAGAAAAGGTTTTCAGGCGAGGACGCAGCAAGTGTATAAGATCTGGGCCCGACTAGCGTCAGTAGTTCCTGCCGTTCATCTCTATTTTGTATTAAGTCGTCGGAGTCGACTTCTTTTCTTGGGGGGGATGATGTTGTCGGGAATAATCATTATGTTATGTTGTTATATTATGTTTATGTTGTCGTTGGTAATAATGAGTTACGACGGTCAGTTAGTTAGCCGACGGGTAGGTAGTTGGAGTCGCGACGGTTGTGTCGCACCCCTTCGGCTGTCATATATTGTACCACCTCCGGGTGTTGGGGGACATGTAATGTTAGTCGTGTCACATGTAATGTTGACGACGGATATAATATGAACATCCTTTGACATTAATGGAAAGCTTATTCTGGTACTTCTTTTACATTTGCATTGTACATTGCTGTTCGATTTCTGTATTCTTCCTGTTTACCCGGTGAGGTAAACAAACATCAACATCAAGAGATGTTGCTGGAGAAGTAGAGACTTCTTTATGATGATATAGAAGTGGAGTTGAAACAAAGATCTCTTTGTGATGAAGTATGAAAGTCTACAAGATGTACATGCTGCGACAACACCTATTCATCATCAAGCCAATCAAATCATGACAAGTTAAGGCTTCCAAGTCCATTGAACTTGACTCATCCCAAGAGGAACAACTATACATCTAGAAGGCACCAAGTTCGATGTGACAACTCATCTCTCATTGGTCCGAATTCAAAAGGGACATGTGTCCAAAATGTTGTAATGATCTCATTGGTCAAAGAGGAGTTAGTTGTAACTAACCCTAATTAGGGTTTCTCTTGAATTATCTCAGCCATTGATTTCAAATCAATCTGGGCCATTCATTTGCAACTGAGACCTCTATATAAGGATCAATATTCTCATTTGTAAAGGGAATAATTGTTAATAGATAGTCGATAGTTAGCAATTAGCAATAGAGTAGGAGGAGGACAAGAAATTGTTGCCAAAGCTATGATTGGAATAAAGATGCACTTTCATATGACTACTACTACTATTGCCAAACTACAGACGAGTTAAAGAGAACACTAAGCTAGGAAGCAAAAAGTGGGGGTCCCCATTTGCAATGGAGCGATGTGTGAAAACACCACAATAGGTACCAAAGACCCACATAAGGCAAAGGAATGAGAAAATGGGGAAGCAGGAGAAAGGTTTAATAACATGAAAAGGTTTGAAATCCCACCCCAAGTTAGAAAATGACCTATAGACACTCTCATACTTAACATTTGGGACATTACACCATGGATGTAAAATCCATAAGAAAAACCTCATTGATGAACTAGAAAAAAAAAAATTGCTCTTAAATTTACTCTTTAATTCATACTTTATTACAATCTTCATTCATATACAAAGGCATGGTTTATATTTAGGAACTGCACTATCTCAATGCCTCAGGTATTTGAAGATTCACTTATCAATTCCTTGTGGATCTAGAGACTTCTATATCTCACAAGATTTTATAACATCACAGAAACTAAATCTTCGCAGCACTTGAGGATTTCATAGTAATCAATGCTTCATTAGACTTGAGAACTTCAAAATTTGGAATGCTTCATTGACGTCAATGACTCATTCAATACCTCCTCAAGGACTTCAATAGATCAGGGTACATTTACTGGGGCCTTCTCAAAATACAAATATATCGTATGAAATATCAAAAAAATACAAATATGCCTCGAGGACTTCTTTGTGGCCACTTGCCCCACTGACTTCAAATCTCAAACAAATAATATCACCCCCAACAAGTTTAAAAACAAAAATTACTGCAAATCTCATCCATTTATTAAAATTCAATTTTAGATTTTCTAACTAATAACAATAAATCCCAGCCAATGATTTAATTTTAAAACAGCCAAAGTAAACAAGAACCAATAAAATTAATCAATTCAGATCACAACATTAAAGACAGTATATCTAAAGAAATTATGACAGGCAATATTAAAAATTCTTATTAAAAATGACAGTAATGTCTTATAGCCAGGTTTACAGCAGTCAATGCTAACAGTAAAAATAAACAAAAAGTAGTCAAACAAATGTTTTTGATTATGTTAATATGTATTATGTACCCTACTTCAGTCAGGAATCAACAGGATCAAAGAAGACTTAATCATGATCAAACAACAGTTAATGACAATTAAACAATCATCAAAATTGGTCAACATCATGCACTACAAAACACGTAGCGAGTTGCAATTATTATGCTGACTACTGATGTGCACTTTGCATTGCAATGAAAGTGAAATAGAAACAATAAAAAGGGACAACTTACCACAGCAAATGTTCCAGTTCCAGCTGTTTCAGCCGTTACACCTCCAGGAGGGATGCTTATCTTGAGTTGAGATGATGTTCTTGTTAAGAGCTGCTCAGAAAATCTCATTACTGTTGGAAAATGTGTATAAATTTAAAATGCTTAAAATTCAGAAGCATTCTCGTGATCCTAAGCATCCTAATTAATAACTCACCACTTTTGTCCCCGCAGGCTGAGATATCTTTCTGTTACGCAATTCTCTCATATTACTGTTCTTAGAAGCAGCCTTATTAAGGAAACCGTCTTCGGACATTAGGGCTTCAATAACTTCATCTGCAGACTACATAACGTAGCTAACTGTAATGTTTATATACAAGATTTTAAAAAGCTGTTCTTATCAATTCATACAGATGCCTATTTCAACATCCTTCTATGGTAGGACTTGAGTGACTATTCTCCTCGCTACTCATGATCAAATGGCATTGAGTAAGACAAATAGAGTAAATAAAAAATATGAAAATGCTTAAGTATCCAATAGCAAAATTAAAACCAATTTATTTGCTGTGTTAATATGAATAGCAACTTCCAAGGATGGAGACAAACTACTCTACCAATCCCCCCTATCCAAGGTTATGCAAAATAACTTTTTGTGTCTAACTCTAAATGATGCTCTTGAACAATTTTTGGAACCCATATAGTAACGAGAAAATATTGAGGCCTCTCTTAGGCCCATGATGATTAGTTTACATGTTCTTTTATCATGTCAAATACTTCTATTCCTTCTCTCCTTCGAAATTTAGACTTAAATTATACGTCTATATCATAGATGCCTTACAAACTCCCTTTATGTAAATTTGTAGTAGCTTCTATTGCCATTGATATAATGTTTTAGAGAGATTGCAACAAATTATATTAATAGATAATAAATGAATCATACCTGAAAGCGATCTTCTGGTGCAGGCTCAAGGAGTCGCTCGACAATGTTTGCAAAATGTGAGCTCATTGGAACCAATCCCTTGAAATCTATCTTCAAACGTTTCTGCAAAACAGATATTGTGAAAATATTATTTCAAAATTACCCATCAAGTATGGGTACAAAAATATTCTTCTTCTCAAAAAAAGCTTTCCACTGAGATTTACATTTCAATATGATGAAACATACATGCTTGCATAAAAGTAATTATTTTTATGCAATGTTATTACAAACCTCTCAAATGAAACAATATCATTTGAAATGATTATTATTATTTGCAATTTAATTCTCTTACCCCATCACCAATTAATGTTAGGAGTGCTAATGGCTACCTTGCAACGAGGATCAACTAATTCTTGTAGAATTTACCAATTAATTGTGCATCACAAGCTTCCTACTTTTACTTGTGGGACGAAAATTCCTTATTAATATTTAATTGTTTCATATTTTTCATACAATTCTACTAACTACTAGAAGAGTGCAAATGAATGGCATGATGGATTTATGATTTCATTGTTCAAAATAATATATTAAGAATTTTTGAAGAGGGATCTAGAGCCCATCAACTTGTTCATCAAAAGAACAACACGTACACATTATTAGGGAAACAAAGCTCCCAACCAACCTAGGACATAAAAATGGCCATAATATCATGATTGATAGTGGTGCTCATGATGTAGATCCTAAGATAACTTTAAGTCCTAACCTTGGACAAAAATATATCTTGGACCAATTCACCATTTCAATTGAGTCTGGTACCATCAGAGGAGTCTCACCTTAACCTGACTACTCATCAAGGATTATGATCTTTTTGCATTTGAGGGTACAGATGTAAATGTGCTACATCTTCTGCAGAAGGGAATTCACCATCCACTCTTGAGCATCAACCCTATTTTTCAATAGGAATCATCCTGTTCGTCTCCCCTGCTGTACACTAAACTCAGCTCCTCATACTCCCCTTCATCATGCAGTTGCACTTTAGTTTGAGCAGCCAAGCTAAATGCATCTATACTTGTGACAACAACTCCAGCTTCAACTGTTTTTCTCTCCATAAAAATCTCACTGCTGTGAATGACTTTCTACCAGAATTATGTCGCTATTACAAATGACTTTCCACAACATTGTGTGACTACTATGAATGATTTTCCGCAGCTATGTGCAACTAGTTCAACTGACGTTTGTTGGCGGCATTATTGTACACGGGAATAACATTAGATAATTATGTGTAATTGTTTTGGTTAGTTGGCAACCGAAGGGTGGAAGTTGCGGTGCGACGGTTGGCGCTCGCACCCCCTCGGTACCCTTTTATACTTCGGAATGTAACTTGTAACACACACTTATGATGAATATAACATCTGATATACTTTGTCTGCTATTTACGACATTATTTTGCGTTATGTTCTTTATGTCTTAAGTTATTCACCTGAGAGGGCAAACATTTGGCGCCGCTGCCTAGACGAACTCGGGAACGGAAGACACGGATGGCGCACAGACACAATGGGCCTACCCGTTGGTGAAGTAAACTCGGAGGTCGACGACGTGCGGACAGAACTTTACACAGGAGAAGACACGGCAACGCGAGAATTTTCAATTTTGGTCCAGGTAGCCATCCAGACATACGTTCGATGAGAAGCGGCGGAGGCAGAAATCCCACCAAGTGTCGTGTGGACAGCGCTGGAGGTTAGCCCGGCAGTAAACTGGTTGATGAACCACCTCCCCCGGTTGCTTGCACAGGCATCGCTGGCACAACAGGCCCGCTTGGAGGAGATTGCCCAGGAAGAGCGACGACAACAAATCCTGCAATGCTACGAAGAGAACAGCCGATGGGAAACGGAAAGAGATGGCACCAGGCCAAGAGGGAATTGAACTGTGAACTTCTTATTTTCAAATAAAAGTGTCATTGACACGAGTTGTACTTGAGCAGATGAATTAATAAAGACATGTTTTGATTTAAGAATTGAGAGTTATGGAAATGTGCGACAATTAATGCCAAACCTGTTGAATAAAGATAGAAATAGAAAACCGGAAACGAACGAGTGGGAGGCCGCACAGAGGGCTTTGATTCTGGAGCAGCAAGTAGAACGTAGACAGAGGCTGAGGCAACTTGCCGAAGGACGACCTGCCGAAGGGGGGCCCGAGGGGAACCAAGGAGGTGCCACGGAAGGTGCAGAGGCCGACGGAAATTTCTACGCGTCGCCAGATCATCGTAGGGCGCGGAGCCACGAAGAATTTCTAGAAGAAACAAGGTTATGGCGAAATCTAGTAGAAGAGACTCGGGATTAGTTTAGGAACTTATCCCTTACGCCACGGAGTGAAGATCACCAACGGGAAGCAGGAGTAGGAGCGTGTTAGAGCGAAGGAGAGGGCAACAGTATGGGTGTAGGTGCCACATGCGATAAGAAAAACATCGTACCTCCAGGACACACCACCAACGCTACCGGAGGTAGCAGCGCAGGGCCACAGACACAGACACAACCGCCTCCAGGAAGACGACCAGGGATGGCGAGCAAACAAAAATTACCAAAGTTCACAGGGGACGGCAAGGAAGACCCCTTACGACACTGCCATACATGTGAAACCATTTGGTTTGCCAACGGAGTAACAGACTAGGATGACTGGGTACAGCAGTTTCCAGCCACGTTATGTGGAGTCGCCATAGATTGGTACTCCGATGTAGATAAGCAAAAAGTGGCCACATGGGCTACCCTACAAAAAGAATTCACGGAGGAGTTTCGGTTGCTCCGTGATGACAACGAAATTGTAACAGAGATATACAGTACTAAGCAAGGTACTAAGGAGACAGTACGGGCATACAGTCGGAGGCTGAAAGAACTCTTGGGTAAAATGGAGAGCCAGCCGACTGAGGGCTTAAAAACACGATGGTTTGTGGAAGGATTGAAATCCTCCCTACGGAAAAAAATGAAGATTGTACCCCCGATGTCATATTACGACGCCTATAACAGGGCAATGGATCTAGAAAGCGAATACAAAACATCAAGGAAGAAGAAAAGTAATAAATATTCATCTGACGATGATGACGATTCTGACGGAGAGAGCAGTAGCAGTGGCGAATCGAGTAAAAAGGTACACGCGCTGCAGAAGGACATCGAACGAATGCTGAGAGAATTCAAGGCCATGAAAGGGAGTACAAGTAAGACAGAAGAAAATGAAGTGTGGTGTACAGACTATAGGAGTGACGGACACACAAAGGGTACTTGCCCGAAGAAAGCATTCTATGAGATTTGCCAAATGATGGGACACTCCACCAAGGAGTGCCCATACAATATGAAAACTCGAAGCACGAACCAAGTGTTGTTCACGGAGCAGGCCACAACATCCGCACCAACGGGTACAGGCCAGCAGACTAACACAACGACATCATCTGGAGGATACCGAGATAATAGACGTGGCGGCGACAGAAGAAATAATAACAATAGCAACAACAAAAACCGGATCCAGTACGATGCCATGGGCCGGCCGATGATTCAATGTAGGGCCTGCAATCAGTGGGGACACTTCGCCCGCGATTGCACGAAGGAAGCCAACCCTCAGCACCTCTGTCGATGGTGCGGGCCAGGCGACCACGAGGACGCAAATTGCCCGAAGCTTGGTGTACACCTTCTAAACATAGAACCTACGAAGGCAGAAGTATTGGCAATCACAAGGGCACAGGCTAAAAAGATTGCCTACCCAAATCCCCACACAGAGACCGAGAGAGTGCGGGAGGCCAGAGACGAGATCACAAAGGAAATGGCCGCACAAGGACAGAATAGTCACCAAACAGCAAGTCCACCACGGACGAAGGGAGAAGAGGAAATCTTACGGCAAATATTGCAGGTAGAGGTACCCGTGAGAATTCAAGACCTCCTGGAGACTATGCCGTAGCTAAAAACGGCTATTTTAAACTTTGTACCCCCACAAGTAAAAATGAGGGAGGTCGTGAGCCCCACAACCAACCCCGTGTTTAGGGAGGTCGTGAGCCCCGCAGTTGACCCCATGTTGTTAGTAGTCAATAGTGGACGCCACCCGGCGGTGGTAGAAATGGGTATACTAGGGACCACCTTAACAAACACTATTGTGGACGGAGGGTTAGGAGTAAATGTACTCCCAGAAGCGACATGGAAAAAATTGGGAAAGCCTACGTTGTGGCCCCCTACGTTCAACCTGCTAGGGGCAGACCAACATGGGATTAAACCCCTTGGTACCCTCATGGGCCAGCAGGTGATGGTCGGCACGCAGTCATTCGTGCTGGATTTTGTGGTAATCCCCCTGAAGCAGAAAGGATATGACGCCATCCTAGGGCAGGGGTGGCTCATTGCAGCAAAAGCAGAATACCCTTTCTTTGGAAAACGTCGGGAGGAAGTACGTAATCGATCTTCGTACGCAGATGGTGAGCGAGGAGTTAGCCTCTTCCTCCGACTCGGAATCGGAGGGACACCAGTTAGCGGAGGGTGGAAATAGATGCCGCATGGAGCCCAGTGATGAAGGGGTGTTAGAACTGGAGGCATGCTCAGGGGACGATGGGGACTCCTTGAATGGCCTCTTCCATTGGCAAATGGGAGATTATGAACTATTTACACCCTCGTGCAACGTATTGAGCATCGAAGAAGAACCAGATATATTTCCCCCAGAATATGGCGAGTACAAGGATGGGGAGGCAGTAGTGAATGAGACGCCGGCACACTAATTCCCGAAGGGGGAGCCTATTAAGTATCAGGAAGCCAAGTTAAAAGAAATGAATCTCGGGGAGACAAGTGACCCCAAGATCATCCTTGTCAGAGATGACTGGAATCCAGTGTTGAAGGCCGCAGCCTTCAAAATTTTCCTTGAATACAAGGATGTCTTTGCATGGACATACAAGGACTTGAAGGGCGTGCCCCCAGAGCTATGTGTGCACCGAATAACATTGGTACCGGGAGCCCAGCCAGTGAGGAAGCGGCCGTACCGAATGAACAAAAATTATGCTGTACGAGTGAACGACGAAATTGAGTGGATGTTGGAAGCGGGCATAATCTTCAGAGTGCAGACAAGCGAATGGGTGTCCCCCATTGTGATTTCCCTCAAGAAAGAGGCCAATCAGATCCGGATCTGTGTAGACTTCCGGTGCCTAAACGCCGTCACTGTTAAAGACCCGTTTCCCATACCCTTCACAGACAGCATCTTGGAGGAAGTAGCTAGACATGAAATCTATTCCTTCATGGATGGGTTCTCTGGTTACAACCAGATATCCATCGCGGAGGAAGATAAGCTGAAAACAACCTTCGTGGTGGAGGACGGTGTGTACGCATACAACTGAATGCCCTTCGGACTATGCAATGCACCTGCCACCTTTCAGCGCATTATCTTGCACATCTTCGACAAGATGTCGGTGGGGAACTTCAAAGCATTCCTGGATGATTGGTCTATTTACAGCGAACAGGACATCCACTTAAAAACTCTCGGAGAATGCCTGGAGAGGTGTCGGAGGGCACGGTTGGCCCTCAACCCGAAGAAATGTAAATTCATGGTACCACAGGGAAGATTGCTGGGACACATTGTGTGTAAAGAAGGATTGAAAACGGACCCGGACAAGATTCGGGTAATACTAGAAATGGAACCTCCTACAGACGTCACGGGGGTAAAGTCCTTCCTTGGTCATGTGGGGTACTACAGGAGGTTCATCAAGAACTTCGCTGAGGTGTCCCACTCGTTGGATAAGTTGACAAGGAAAGGGGAACCATACATTTGGGCAGAGCCGCAGAGCAAGGCCTTCGAAGAGCTGAAGATAAGGTTGATGGGGGCGCCCATACTAGCATACTCGAATTGGGATAAGGAATTCCACGTTCACGTGGATGCCTCAAACTATGCCATTGGGGCTACATTAGCCCAAGTAGGAGGACACGGGCTGGACCACCCCGTTTATTTTGCCAGCAAGTTGCTCTCGAAGGCGGAAAAAAACTATAGTACCACAGAATGTGAAGCACTCGGGATGGGTCTATGCCGTACAGAAATTCCGTCATTACCTCCTGGCCACACCATTCACATTTTACGTAGACCACCAGGCACTCATGTATTTAGTAAACAAGCCCATTATCCAGGGGAGGATAAGTCGTTGGCTATTGCTACTACAGGAGTTCACATTTTTAATTGTGGTAAGACCAGGGCGAAGCCATGTCATCGCCGACCAGCTGTCCCGAATTAAGTCGGGGGAACCTCCAGAGGGAGTAAATGACGATTTTCCAAATGCACACTTGTTCCAAATAGTCGTACTCCCGTCATGGTACAGAAAGATTGGAGAGTACCTATCGACGTCCCGATTCCCAGAGGGTATGCCTCCAGGGGAACGAAGAAAGCTCGCATTAAGGAGCAGGACTTTTTCGCTCATTAACGGGTTACTCTACAAAATGGGGCCGGACCAGATATTAAGGCATTGTGTCATGGAGGAATAAGTCTCGAGTGTACTAAGGGAGGCACAAGAAGGGCCCGCAGGTGGACACATGGGTCCAGACACCACAGCCCGAAAGGTACTTCTCGCAGGACTATTGTGACCAACGGTACATCACGACACCAGGGAGTGGGTCGGGAGGTGCGACACTTGCCAACGGGCGGGCAAACCTCTGAAGCGAGACTTCATGCCCCTCAACCCGTCGCATGCACAAGAACTCTTTGAGCGATGGGGGCTCGACTTTGTGGGTCCTCTTAAGGCCAGCCGCACACGACGGTGCCGGTATATTATAGTTGCGACAGAATACTTGACCAAGTGGGTGGAGGCAAGGGCTCTCCAGGATAATTCGGCAGTAAGCACAGTGAAATTTATTTATGAACAAATCATTACGCGATATGGTATACCTATTCAGTTGACCAGTGATCGGGGAGGCCACTTCGTGAACCATGTCATACGGCGATTGACATCAGACTTCAAGATTTTTCACTCATTCTCAAGTCCATACTACCCACGTGCCAATGGCCAGGCGGAGGCCACAAATAAAATAATAATGTCGGTGATATATAAGTCTTGTGGAGTGGAGAGGGATGACTGGGAGGAGCGCCTACCATCAGTACTTTGGGCATACCGAACAACTTACAAGGTAACTAATGGACAGACTCCCTTCCAGCTAATGTATGGACAAGAAGCCGTGGTGCCAGTTGAATTCATGGTGCCGAGTCTACGGATTGCCATCGATAATCGCCTTGGCGACATGGAAAGCCTGAGGGAGAGGCTGTACGCTTTGAATAAATTGGACGAACGAAGGATGATGGCTCAGTGGGCGACAGAAACAGCCCAGCAAAGATGGAAGATGTGGCACGACCAGCATCTCCGGCGAATGAATTTTACTCCCGGACAGCTGGTGTTAAAATTCAACGGGAAGAACGAAATTAAACTTGGGAAATTCAAAGTCTGATGGTTAGGGCCCTTCCGGATACGTGAGGTCAATACGAACGGGGCGATAAAATTGTGGACGCTGGACGGGAAAGAGATACTAGACGCAGTCAACGGGTCGAAATTAAAAATCTATCACGAACGGAGGGAACCGGAACCCCCCAGTCAGTCAGCCCGCTAAAATTTGAAAAAAAAAAAAAAAAAAAAAGAAGAAAAAAGGAAAGTGGCCACCGTGCGGTGAAACCACCAACGGTGACACCACCGTGCGGTGGAATCACCGACGGTGACACCACCGTGCGGTGGAACCACCGACGGTGACACCACCGTGCGGTGGAACCACCGACGGAGGCACCACCGTGCGGTGGGAGCCACCGAAGGCAATCACCAAGCAGCTCGCGAGAGAATAAAACGCCGCCAAACATCAAAGACGCCGCACAACACCACCGCGACGAAGGACAAAACAACCCCGCACACCGCCATCACCGCACAGCAAGGAGTGAAGGGAAGAAAACGCCGAACACCACGCCACCACGCGATGCGAAGGGTAAAGCACAGGATACTAGCAAGTACCGCCTTTGATGTTTCTTGAAGCCTTGTTGTGGCTGAGTTCGAACCATTGCCCATACACAACACAACCATTGTCGTTTGCCGTTAAACCACGGTGCACGGGCCGACCACAAAGCACCGCACGGCCAGACCAAGCTCGCACAACCCCACGCAACCACGCCGAAAGACACCACGCAGGCCACGCACAGGGGAGAAAAAGAGGAAGCAGCCGCACGGCGGCAGCCAAAAAAAAAGAGGGCCGTTACGAAGGGTAGATTTTTCTAAACAAATCAGTTACAGGGAGATCGATGGATTCAGCAGGGAAAAGGAGTTGGAAGAAACAGCTGCACGCTTCTTCCAGTAGCAGCCAGAGGGATAGGGGTAGCAATATCAGGATTTTAGCTTCAGGAGTACGTGTTGCAGGTGGCACCATGGATGCCAGCACTCGACAAAAACAGAAACAGAAAGCACCACAGGCTGCCGCAAGTGCGAAAAACACAGTGACACCACAGAATGTTACTTTTGAAGGCCTGAATGGATTGGAATGCCGAAAATGGTGACAGGACACCCCCGATAATGATCTAGTAAAGCAAAACCTCCGGAAGGCACAAGTAGAGTGGGCTATTTGGATGCCCGTGTTCCCCATCCGGAAGTACGAGGGTGCCCTACGCTTCATGGTGGACACCTTCGACAGGCATACATGCACCAACACGTTTGAATACCTCCGGAGGGATGTCACTATATCCTTCAAAGCAGGGGATTTCACGAGGGTATTCGGCATTCCGAGCAGCCAGGGCAAGAAAATAGACTTGAAGGCCAAAAAGATGACACAAGAGGAGAAGGAGCGGTGGATTAAATTAGTCTCCCGGAATTTGACCACAGCAAAGTTGGACAGCGTGGCTAGAGCCACGAAGAGTCGCGGAATCCGTAAGACTTTTGTTGCGGAGGGCCACTGGAGATGCATTATGGATGTTATCAAGAGCAGATTGACGGGGTCGGGTAGGGTGTCGGACATTGCCCTCCCTCAGATTATGCTGATGAATGGGCTGATGAATGGCATCGTATATGACTGGGCAGCGTTACTGGCAGAGCGTATGTATGAGTTTTTGACGCTCCAGCATCGCACATTCTATATGCCTCACTACGCTATAGGGTTGTTCCTGGAGGCCACACGGGAAGTAGTGCCGGAGGACGAGTTGGAGGTACAGCCGCAGGGACCGTTGACAGCAGGAGAGCCTCCAATAATGTATTGGAGGCACTTGGACATTGGGCACTCTTCTGTGAAGCGGAAACGGGCGGTGGATAGGGCCTCGGCCTCAGGGGAGCCTGACAGCGGGAGGGATTCCAGCAGCACAGAGGATTCAGAGGCAGAAGATGAGGAGGACAATAGCAGTCAGGCAACGGAGGAGCCTGCACGAGTCCGGTTTGCCCCACCTCTGTTACCGATGGGCACGATTGTGCCAGCATCTGGAGTAGGCGGCACTTGTATTCCGGCCTTCGGGCAGAGCCATACACCTGTTACACTTGGTCCCCTCCAGCACGAGCACCAGGGAGCACCGTCGGGCCCAACCACAGCGGCACTTACCGAGGACATGGCAGAGTCAGGGACGAAGGAGTCACCGCATCGGGTAGTGGTCATTGAGGAGCAGGGGCCGACGGAGGTGGAGGATACCGAGCCTCACGTGCGGTTGGACGTTGTGGGTAGTGACGCTGTGGTGACTGTTTCTGCTTCATTGTTGGAGGAGCCGATGACAGCGACCCATCCCCCGGTCACGAAGATGCGTGCTGACCTCGAGGCTATGCAGAGCTGGCTCACACAACGGTTTCAGATGACACTGGCAAAGCCGGAGGGAACTGTTGTATTCTCACCGTGTCGAGAGACTAGAGCGGAGGTAGTCGACTTGGATGACTCGTCAGGGGAGGCACATGGACTCACAGTTGGGAACAAGGCAGGGGAGGTCGCCTCTGCTGGGCAGGCAACAGGAGATGGTGCACCTTCGGTGGCGCAGGCAGTACCTTCACAGCAGGATACAGTAGTGACTGTTCCACCAGGGATTTCCCAGTCTTCGGCACAGACGGGGGAGGATGTTGAGACCTATCTCGCTGACATGGTTGATATGGTAACGAGGGGTAGGCGGGTGGTGGCCGCTGCCCAGACGCAAGCATTGCAGCAGGTGGTGGTGGAGCTAGAGCAGGTCCTACAGTTTATGCGGGTGGGCTGCCCGACAGCCTTTGCTACCTGCTTTGAGTCCCAGGGGTGGCCGACTGCGGAGACAGAGGAGATGCTCCAGGCTTGGAGGTTGCGTTAGCCCGTTGTGGAGAGTCGAGTGACGGCAGTTGTCCGCGAGATCGAGCAGGTCTACCCGGATGCCTATTATACATTGAGGCGTACACAGCAGGAGTCTGCAGTCAGGGAGGCTGCCCGAGTAGCGTTGGAGAGAGAGGTGGCCAGTCAACAGGCCTCATGGGCAGCCGAGAGGGCGCAGTTGTTGACACAGCTAGAGATGGCCCGCACAGAGACGATTGAGACCTGGGCAGCGAAGGCGGAGGTAGAGACTCGTCTAGTAGCCGAGCATACTCGGTTGGTCTGCGCGACGGAGGCAGTGGATACAAAAGAGAAGGAGTTGCTGGAGGCAGCACACATGGTGAAGACAGCTTTAGAGAAGGTCCTCGTGGCGGAACGGGATGTGGCTGCACGCACTCAGCAGGTGTATGAGCTTCGCGCTCGCTTGGCGGACCAGACACCGACATCTCACACTTCTGCTTCAGGGACGCTTTCTCAGCCCCCTCCCTAGTCTTTCAGCTATGTATATTGTATAGGTTGCATTATCTCCATTTTTGTAAGTAGCCTGGAGACAACTTTTCTTTTTGGGGGGGATGATGTTGGCGGCATTATTGTACACGGGAATAACATTAGTAATTATGTGTAATTGTTTTGGTTAGTTGGCAACTGAAGGGTGGAAGTTGCGGTGCGACGGTTGGCACTCGCACCCCCTCGGTACCCTTTTATACTTCGGAATGTAACTTGTAACACACACTTATGATGAATATAACATCTGATATACTTTGTCTGCTATTTACGACATTATTCTGCGTTATGTTCTTTATGTCTTAAGTTATTCACCCGAGAGGGCAAACAACGTTCTGCAGCACTATGTAATTGTTCCAGATGAGTTTCCACAACAGCTGTGTAACTGCTTAAAGTAAATCTCTGCAGCAACTATGTAACTGCTGCAAATGATCTTTGGCAACAACTATGATTGTAGTGGAATGAGTTTGTGTAACAACTCTGTTGTTGCTATGATGAAACAAAGGATGTCATGGAACAACTTTCTGCAACAACTATTTTGTTGCCATAAAACTACTACAATACTTAAAGGTCACTACAAAACAACTTCAGCATGTTGCCGGGAATAATCATTATGTTATGTTGTCATATTATGTTTATGTTGTCATTGGTAATAATGAGTTACGACAGTCAGTTAGTTAGTCGTCCCGAAGGGCAGTTGGACGCGATGGTTGGTCGCACCCCTTCGGGTATTATATATTGCATACCTTCCCTTCGTAGTGGCATCATGATAGTCCTATCTAGGTGTAATGTTATAAGTACTTGATGTACATGGACCGTTGAATTAATACAGAAACTGGTTCTTTAATATCTTTCAATTATGTTCTGTGCATTTACTTTCTGCGTTTAATCGTTCACCATATGGGGCAAACATTTGGCGCCATTGCCTAGACATACTCAAGAAAGGAAGGAGCGGATGGCGTATGGACACGATGGGCCTAACCGTCAATGAGATTAACCGAGAGGCCGACGACGCACAAACGGAACTCTACGATGGAGAGGACACTGCAACAAGGGAATTCTCAATCTTGCTTCAAGCGGCCATCGAGACCTACGTCCGAAGAGAAGCCACGAAGGCTGAAGTCCCAACAAGTGCCGTGTGGACCGCACTGGAAGTTAGCCCTGCAGTGAATCGGTTGATGAACCACCTCCCTCGGTTGCTTGCGCAGGTGTCATTGGCACAGCGAACCCGCTTGGAGGAGATTGCCCGTGAGGAGCAATGCCAACAGGTCCTCCGACAGTACGAAGAAAACAATCATTGTTGGGACGCAGAGCATGATGGCAAGAGGCGAGGGGAAATTGAACCCTGTAATAATCCCGGCACAATGTTGACATAAATTGTGGCCGAAATGGAAAATAATAAAAGTTTTTTTTTTTGTGTGTACATGGCATGTGCTTGCTATGTACGGAAGTGATTTATGCCCAATATACTAAATAAGGACAAAAGTAAAAAGATACGAAGTGACGAATGGAAAGTGGCACAAAGAGCGTTGAATCTCAGACAACAAATAGAACGAAGGCGTAGGCTAAGGCAGCTTGCCGAGGGACAACCGGCTGAGGGGTTGCTCGAAGGGAACCCAGGAGGTGTCACAGAGGTTGCGGAGGCAGAGATAGACGGAGAGAATTACACTCTCTACACTGTCGTAGGATTGCCCGAAGGGAGGGAATCTAGGAGTCACGGAGGGTGCCGAAGGAGAACTCTACAGTTCGCCAGAATACCACCGTAGGGTAAGAAGTCGCGAAGAGTTGGTGGAACAAACAAGACGAAGTCTAAACCTGATTGACGCTACCAGAGACCTACTAAAGAACTTGTCCATTTCAGAGGACAACCGGAGGGAGACGATCGAAGGTGACAGTACGGCCGACGGTGCCGAGGGAGCACAAGGGTATCGTACGGGAGGGGCAATTTGTTCGGTTCGGGGTCAGCAACCTTCTCTGGAGGACCCACGAGTGGAGGGTCAGGTGCAGGAGGCGGAGGCGGAGGATCACCAGGTACAAGCACACAAGTCACCAAAGGAGCGAGACCCAGCACTGGGATGGCAAGTAGGCAGAAGTTGCCGAAGTTCAACGGCGACGGGAAGGAAGATCCTGTCCGCCATTGCCGCACTTGCGAAACCATATGGTCAGCAAACAGTGTTACCGATTAAGATGAATGAGTAACACAATTTCCAGCAACCTTAAGGGGAGTGGCCATCGACTGGTACTCCGATACAGATAAGACCAAAGTCGACACATGGCCCAACCTGAAGGAGTTCGAGATAGAGTTTCGCCTCCTCAGAGACAACAATGAAATAGTAGCCGAAATCTATGGTACAAAGCAGAACAAGAACGAGACTGTCCGAGCCTATAGTCGGCAGCTCAAGGAACTATTGGGGAAAATAGAACTGTTGGGGAAAATGGAGAGTCAACCAATGGATGGGTTGAAAAAGAGATGATTCGTGGAGGGACTGAAACACTCCATCCGAAAGAAGATGAAAATTGTTCCACCAACCTTGTACGAAGATGCATATAATAGAGCGATGGATCTCGAGAGCGAGACCAGGACATCCAAGAAGAAAAAGAAGAAGGATAGCTCGTTCGAGGATGATGACTCTTTCGAGGGAAGCAGCAGCGATGGCAAGTCTGGCAAAAAGGTGCAAGCCCTGCAGAAGGACATGCTGAGGATGATGAAAGAGATGAAGGTTATGAAGGGAGGTCTGAGCAAGACCGATGAAGGGGAGCTTTGGTGCACGGAATGTACGACGAACGGCCACACGAAAGGCTCTTGCCCAAAGAAAGACTATTGTGATATATGCAAGTTGATGGGCATCCCACCAGGGAATGCCCCTACAACATGAAAACACAAAACCAACAAGTATTGCTTACGCAGGAACAACCAACTACATTGGGTGGTACCGACAGCTCCCAGGCGACAACAATGCAACATCGGGAGGCTACCGAGATAACCGGTGGGGAGGACGAAACAACAATAACAATACAAGGAGCCGGATCCAATACAACTCCAAAGGCTGACCGATGATACAATGCAGAGCGTGCAGCCAGTGGGGGCACTTCGTCCGAGACTGCCCAAAGGGAGAGGCCACACAATATTTGCGCAAATGGTGCAGACCGGGAGACCACGAAGACACCACCTGCTCGAAGTCCGACATCAACTTGCTCAATATCGAGGAAACCAAAGAAGAGGAAGTGTTGGCTGTAACCCGCGCCCAAGCCAGACAAGCAATGTGCCTAGACTCGGAGACGGAGAAGCGAAGGGTACGGGAAGCACGGGAAGAAATCGAGAAAGAGATACGAGAGGGGGCGAAGGCGAAGGGTACGGCGGGTACTTCCAGCCTACCGGAGGTGGAGGAGGCTATACTAAATCAAATTTTAAAACTGGAGGTGCTTGTGAAGGTACACGACCTCCTCCAGATGATGCCTCAATTACGAACGGCGTTGTTGAATAATCTCTCCCAACCATGCACCAATACCAACCACCACACAGATGTTCCTGGGGGGTCTGCAATAGACCCCATGCTGCTGGTAGTTAACACTGGAAGGAACCCGGCCATTGTGGAGATGGGTATCCTTGGCACCATTCTAACCAATATCATCATCGATGGTGGATCAGGAGTGACTGTTCTTCCAGAAGAAACCTGGCGGAAGCTGGGGAAGCCGACACTGTGGCCATCTACATTCAATCTGCTGGGAGCAAATCAACATGGAATCAAACCCATCGGGACACTGATGGGCCAGCAAGTTACCATTGGGACGCAACCCTTTATACTGGACTTCGTGGTAATCCCACTAAAGAAAAAAGGGTATGATGCGATCTCAGGGAGAGGGTGGCTGGTGGCAGCCAAGGCCACCCACAACTGGAAGAAGAACACTCTGTCTATGGAGAATGGAGGAAGGAAGTTTATCATAGACCTTGGGACGCAGTTGGTTAGTGAGGAACTGGCATCATCTTCGGAAATTAGAGGGTGAAGGAGAAGGCGACCTGAGGGACGAAGGACGGGGCTGCAGGGAGCCCAACAACGAAGGGATTCTCAAACTAGGAGAGTGCTTTGAGGATGAGACAGGGTCATTGAACGGGCTCTTCCACTGGCAGATGGAGGATTACGAAATGTTCCAAAGCTACAGGCTTGAAGTAGAGGAACCAGAGCAAGTAACAGAGGAGGTGTACGTGCCGGAATACAGAGAATATTGGAAGGGAGAGGCCCCAAACCTCGGTGACGTAGATAATCCCAAGATCATTCATGTCGGCAACGATTGGAACCCTATGTGAAAGGCCACAGCCTTCAAAATCTTTATTATTCTTCTTCTTCTTATGTACGGGAAGGAGACCGTGGTTCCTATAGAATTTATGGTTCCAGGTCTTCGGATGGCCATTGAGAATAGACTTGCCATCAACGGGTCCAAATTGAAACCCTACCACGAGATGCGCGCAGGGGACCCGAGAGGGCGGAAGGACACCCGAGAGTCTAGAGGGGGACCTGAGAGGATGGAAGAGGACTCGAGAGGCCGGGCAGGCGACTCGAGAGGCACGGGACCAAAGCGGGAGACTCTCGAGCGAGGCAAACCGAGAAGGATGAAGGGCGATCCCATAGACACGGGACCCGAGCCGAAGACTTTCTAGACAATTAGATTAGGAAATTGAAAAAAAATAAAAATTGAGAAGTACAAGAAAAAAAAATAAAAAAAAATCGGTGGCCACGGCCAGACCATCGTTGGGCGGTGAGGCCCCATGCAATGGGACACCGTTCGGCGCACCACCGTGTGGTGGGGCGCCGTACGGTGCACCACTGTGCGGTGAGGCCCCGTGCGATGGGACATTGTACGGTGCACCACCGTCGACGAAGGTCATTGGTCTAGGGCGGAACTCGGCAGGTACTCATCCGCCGTACGGCTCAGCCACCGTACGGGAGACCAATCACCGTACGACACCAAGCTTCGGGTGACCCCAGTCGCCATATGACTCCGCCACCGTATGAGTTCACTCCATCATCCGATAGATAACCTCTGTACGGGCTCGAGACATTACAGTTCGTAGGCCTAAAGGAGCACGATGGTGGCGGTTTAAAAGAGGGGGAAAGAGAAAATACAACACGGAAGGGATAAGATAAACAGTGGTGATGGCACGTGAAGAAAAAAAAAAAAAAAAGCGACGACCAGATTTAAAATCATTCAATGGAGTCTGGAGCCAGGACACTGAAAAAATTAGAGTGGAGAAGAAGGTTTTTGGCATCTTAAAATATCACAAAAATGATGTGCACCATGGACTTCCGTGTGGTTCTGAAGGTGTTAAATTGGTGTTGGCGGCGGGGGCGCCGCCCCTCGACCCCACTGGGGGCACTGCCCCCAGACCCCCAGTTTAGTTTTGAGCTACAATACACTTTTTGGAGTTGGGGGAAGGGCATCTGAGAAGTCATGGTAAGTGTTGGGGTTGTTCCGTACTGTGAGAAAGAAGCCTGAAGCTAAGCATTGGCGGGGAAGCCATAAGCCGTGGATGGAGACGGATTTGGAGGTTGCAAACAAACAGAGTTTGAAGGAAAGGCATTGCAGGAACACGAAGTCGTACGACACCAGAGAGTTATTCAATTCAGTTATCAGCCTTTGGGGAGTGTGATGGAGGATTTGAGGCGTCTCCTAGCCTTTGTGCCAGAAGGTTGTGGCCACTTCTAGGCATGAATGGTATGCTTTGAGGAACTCGGAGTATGTCTCGGCTGGACGTGAGGTTGCCTTGGTGGATGCACAGAGGGCTCGGGAGGAGCTGACCACCAGGTTGGAGGCAGTAGTAGTGTGAGACTTAGCTCAACGTACCCAGGAGTTGGATGTCGGGAGGGCAGCGCGGGTGGCTATCGAGGACAAATTGGCTAGGGAGACAGTATCATTTGAATAGTAGTTGGTGGAGGTTGAGACTGCAAAGCGTGTTTTGCAGACAAGTTTGGTTTAGGCACCGGAGGACTGTGATGTCAAGGAAAAAAAAAAGAACTCTTTGCGGAAGCAATCCGCACTTGAGCATCGGATGGTAGCAAAAGAGGGTTTTCAGGCAAGGATGCAGTAGGTGTATGGGTTTCGGGCTCGACCGGCGTCAGCAGTTCTTGCAGTTCTCTACCTTGGTTCTGTTTAATGTCATCTCCATTTTGTATTAAGTTGTCTAGAGACGACTTCTTTTCTTGGGGGGGATGATGTTGCCGGGAATAATCATTATGTTATGTTGTCATATTATGTTTATGTTATCGTCGGTAATAATGAGTTACGACAGTCAATTAGTTAGTCATCCCGAAGGGCAGTTGGACGCGACAGTTGGTCGGACCCCTTCGGGTATTATATATTGCATACCTTCCCTTCGTAGTGGCATCATGATAGTCGTATCTGGGTGTAATGTTATAAGCACTTGATGTACATGGACTGTTGAATTAATACAGAAACTGATTCTTTAATATCTTTCAATTATGTTCTGTGCATTTACTTTCTGCATTTAATCGTTCACCGTATGGGGCAAACACAGCAGAAACACTGTTGTTGCTACAAAACAATTTCTGCAACACTACAAAGCTACTGCAGAACAACTTCTGCAGCAACAAGAGACTCTTGCATAACAACTTCCAACCCAAGCCAACTTTACACAATCTGCCATTTCCAGAATTTATCCTACCTTGTTATGCATCCTTAAAAGCCTTCATTCATGCTCAACACAACCTTTGATAAAAGGGTTCTCACTTTATTCCACCTACCTATCCCTGTAAAATTACAAACTCTTTTGGATAATGTAAGACTGCACTACTCCCAGGGTGCTACTACATCAAATTTGACCATCCATTAGTGATTCAATGACTAGTCTAAAGATGACTTTAAGTAAGAATGCATTATTACAAGCTGGATTTCCTAGATATGTTCTCCTTATTAAATGATCCAAAAGTTTTGTGGTCCCCACACATAGATCCAAATTTCATTTTCCAAGAACAAGGATTTGAGAGAAGAATGGGAGAAGTTATTTCCATTTCCCAGAAGGAGGAAAGATCAATAATGCAAACAATAACTGAAGTTAAAACTTATAAAAAGATTCTCCATCTCATTTATTAGGGAAGCTGAATTACTTTGCTTTCATCAATATAATTTACACATTATAAACTTTATAATCTAATATTGTCATACATTGTAACACTATAAACCATGAAGTTATATAAAACTATATACATGGCATCAAATCTGACTATATAATTTTGAAGTTTTAAAACATATAAATTTATAGAGTTTACATTACATTTTTTAACTCCATCATAATGCAGGAGCATTTGTCTACAGGTGATCCTGCATTACCCAAAACAGTGACCCTTCGACTTTGGCTTCTGCTCTAAATTTGTGTGTTTTCAGGTTGTTTCTTATCTTTTTGAGATTATTGTTTCAGTTCATATCTCAATCCCTGTAGTTAGACAAATGATACAATTATTATTGCTTACACAATTTAAATGGTTAGTCTGATCCTCTGGCATTCATTATTTGTGAAGTCTGGTTGTTCATCTTTATTTTAAGGTTATTTTGTTTTGACAGTTCAATGATGGAGCCCACATGTTGGCTTAGCCTATGTTCAATACTGGGAAACATGTAGCCATGTGGCATACTATTTCTGGCAGCATATATTCATAAACTTGCGATTCTATTAAGCATTTTTTTGGGCTGTTTCTAATCCCGACAATCTGAAAATGGGTCCCATTATGCCCGTCTTGTTTGGGACATGGTATTGCTTTGCCATTTCTTTGGACTATATACCTGCTGAAGGTTGCGTGTAATCTCACTTTATTGTTTAAAACCTTTTCTGGGTGCACCTTGCTACTGAGAGCTGCCAAGAATTCCTTGGCGATAAAAACCTTCAACTCCTTGCTAGATGGTGTCTTCCTACTAGGGCCCACATGCCTTGTCCCTCCCAGGTACTTTCTGTTGGATGCTGTTGTTGGAGGGACCTGCATGAATCTGAACATGATCGGGGACAGAAATTATATGTTGCACTTGAAAATAGACCTGCTGCTAAGTGAATGCAGATGATAATATTTCCCTTTATGACAATAGCACATCCTTCTAATGACCTTGAATCCTCTTTAACAAAAAAGTGTGTATACTAATATGTACAAAGAGGTGATTAGGAGGAGATGACAGGGAGGGAAGTCCATTTCTCTTGGCTATTAATTTGTTGGTAACAAGATTATGAAAAATCAGTGGTTGTGAAATGATAGGTATGTCTACAAACGAGTGTAATAATCTGCTCATTGAATAAATATGATTTGTTTGACTTATTATGGTTTTTTAATCTAAATTTCTGAAATAAAGATGAGTGGCTGCAAGGGTTGGCCATTCTTCATTGCGTGCCCAATCCTAGACTGGATCAAGTGGTATCAGAGTGGGCATACTGGCTAGGATGTATGTTGAGGAGATTACATCATTTTGCATGAAGTGGTTTGAGACTTTTTTCGCTGGAAGGTGTCCAAAGAGACTAGTGGGTTTTTGTTGCAGGTATATGGAAGCTTGTGACTGCAAAAGGCCATGACGAGAAGGCATGTGTAGGTGCCTTAGAAGGCTATAGTGGTTCTTGTTGCTGTATTTGGAAACCAATGACTACAGAGGGTTATGAGAGGAGGCACATGTGTACCAAAATAGGGTTTATTGTTGAACATGTTGAATTCTCTAGTGGGTGTTTAGTCCTTACGGTGAGGTTGGTAAACTCACGGATAAACAGAGATATTCCACACGTACCAACAATTCATGTAACAGAACATTAACATATATCAAAGCATAAGTAACAATTACAGAATAGCTATGGCAGAATAATGATATCTTTATTGGATTCTCAAATATGCCAGTACAATACTAATTTGCCGAAGTTCCATCCATACCATATATAGACTCGACAGTTGGCCAAGTTGCCAACCGTCACTAACTATCAATCACCCCACGGGAACCTCTCGACGACTCATACATAACAAAACATAAACACCCAAACCAACTATAAACTAGCATGTGTTATTGACCCCTAACATTAGCCCCCCCCAAAAAGTAGTTGTCTTCAAGACGACTAAGACAACAGGAGCTGGAATAACAAAACAAAAGACTAAGACTAAGGAAGGGGAGGAGGTGTCCCTATCGTGGTCGAAGAAGAAGGTGTCGCCTTATGTGGAGTCTAAGGTTCTTTTCCGCAATCAACTGCAGCTCCCGTGCCTTCTTGACCATGTGTGCTGCCTCTAATAGTTTTTTGTCCTTCTACTCCATCTGTAGAGTAAGGTCAGCCACCTGTGCTGCTAGCGCCTGTGCCTCCTCCTCCATGTGCAACAGGCCTCATAAGTAGTCACCTTTGTCTCCAGCTCAATCCTTAGGTTCTTCTCTACTGCGGCTAACTTCGCACACTTCTCCCCTTCCTTCTCCAATTTTTCTATGTACAGCCACTGGGTTTGTTGCTCTATCTGACTCTGTCGCATCTGTAGGTAGACATTCCGGAACAATCCTTCCATATTGCACAAGGTGGCTCCCAAGGTGCCCACTCCCTCCACCAGTTGCATGTGCGTCCACTCCTGTACCATCTCCGGCGTACTACTGTCTAGCCACCCCTGCTGCTCAAAGTGGCATGCAAACTCGTCCACACATCCGGAAGCCATGAAGTGGCACAACTTCTCAGCGTCAGTTGAGTTGCCAACATCCATTTGTCCAATCAACTGTGCCATTCCTCGTGCTATATCTGAAATCCCCAAGAGCTCCCCAAGGTACCGCTGAAGCGAGCCTGCTAGATCGCTAGGCTTTGGCGGGGTGAGGTGAAGACCTGCCATTAGTCCTCCGGACCTGCTCTCCTCGACATCGATAATCTTCGGGCCATGTCCACCACCTCTAGTTGCTCTGTTCTACTCCTCTGCAGACATCCTCTCATCCCGATCTGTGATAAAAGTGGTCCTATGCTATGTCTGGATCCAACCAACTGCCATGGCGTGTGGTGAGGGCGAGGTGGGAGGGTGAGGTGTGAGTGCAATCTATCCCAGCACCCGTCCAGAGATGCATCTATATCCTTGTCAGTCAGTGTGTCCAGTACCGCCAACTCCTCCAGACCATCTCCTCCTGCCATCTGTACATCCCCAGACTCATTTCCCTTGCTGGTACTGTACTAGTACTCGTCATACCAGTACCTATCTCTTGTATGATTGCTTCCTATACTGCTGTCTTCGCAGCTTCCTCTGGTACGACTGCCTCCCTTACTGCTACCTCCGGACTATGCTGTACGACCTCCTTTGCCACCGTATGATCCATAATTTCCCCGCCGCCTAGGTCACTACCAGTACGGTCTGTTGGCCTGCTGGTACGCTTTGCTGCTAGTACGGCTTGTGATTAGAGTACGGCCAAACTGATCTGCGACAGTGACACTCGTCGTTGTGCCGGTGGTTCCCCTTCATCAATTCTCCTAAACAACACTCCTACTGGGCTGACCACTGTAAGTGCTTCCTGCAGTACCAAGTGTGCTGAAGGGTGTAATTTGGGGGGTGTAAACTTCACCCGCGTGCTTTTCCACTCTGCTCGCAGTCCTCCATGTTGCTCTTCCTCCTCCCCTTCCTATTACTGCGATTCCGCTTCCTCTTCTTCCTCTCCAATCGTGTGTGGTGCCATGCGGAATCCTTCATCTCCACTCTCCTGCTCCTAAGTGTCTTTGGCCTCCTTGGAATCTTCCATGCTGTTGTCCTCTTCAACCTCAAATGACACGTCCAGCTTCCTCCTCTTTGCGGGTTGTATGGTGTCACTAAGAGTGTCAAGATGGGCATAATAGTACATGGACGGTTTATTGGGTTCTGCCCTACCGCATGGTTCAAAAGTACCCCACATCCCTAGAGGTACTTGCAAACGTACAACATCCAGGAATAGACTGATGGTGTGGTGGCACATATAAAAAGTTTTGTGCTCCAGTTTGAGGAAATCATGAATCCTCTCAGCTAGAAGTTGTCCCCAATTGTAAACTTTGCCACACTTGATGCCATTCATCAACCCTATCATCCAGATGGCTATATTGAATGCACGGCTGGCCCCTCTGAGTTGACTTTTTACCAAATCCATCAGCATCCTCCATTCTCCTGGTGCAATAAAAGCATGCTTCAATCCCCTACCGTCAAACCAGGCGCTCTTCCATTTCTCTTTTGTTAGGTCATCTCTGCATACCGAGTCCAGCAGCCACTTCTTTTTCTCTTTGGTGAGCTTCTTGGCCGGTTTTGTTGCAGATGCTCCCTTCTCGGGTATACCAAATACCCTCCTGAAATCTTCAGCCTTGAAGGAAACCTATACTGTGCAGCCCTGGAACTGAACGATGGAGGCCCTTTCCTGGCGGTTGTATCCAAAAACCGTGGTCTGCAACACCGGTTCAAAATCCTTGATATTGGAAGTTGGCATCTGAATGGCATGGTCCACTTGTGCTTTCCTGAGAGAGTCCTTTATCACATGGTCAGGAGGGGTTTCCTCCCACCAAGCACGACATTCGCTACCAGTCACGCTCTCAAAGGCCACATCTCAACAGTGATTCCTTCCAGGTCCTTCTGTACTTTTGGCCTGATTTTGGCCTTCTTACTGCTGCTGGCTGGGTCTGCAACGATCATGGTTGCACTGTAACTGCTTTGCCCTGTGTCTGTTTTCCTATCTTTGTCAAGTCCTTGACTTTTATTATAACGGTCTGAAAGTGTGACACGCCAATTTGTACGGACCATTGTACTAGTAGTTGCCTCGACACTGTACGGATTGGTCCGTACACTTCCCTTCCCTGACCGTGTGGCCTCTTCAACTCGCCCAAACTCTGCACGCAGGGCTATACGGATGGCACAAATTTTTATGCTGATACCTTCAAAATTTTTATGCAACTCTTCTTTGTGTGTATAGACGTCGAGCGATCTAGTTCCTTCCACTGTTGATATCCATATGGGGTCGTACAGTTCACTGACCTTGTCACACGATGTCTTCTACTGTGCTGTATGGTAAGATCCTCGTATGAATTGCTTGCCTCGTGTGCTGTGCAACGTATGGTAATTTTTGTACGCGTCTCTATTGCTATTTGCTGTATGTCGTGCGGTATGTCTGCTTGGTCTGGCTGTACACCGTACGGATTCACAACCCTTTGTTCACTATGTTCCTTGCCGTACAGATTCACCTTCTGTGCCCCTCCTTTGTCCGCACGTGCAAACCGTACGCCATACAGATTGAATGTTTGTTGTGCCTCCCCATCCTCGTCCATATGAATAGTACGTACACCGTATGGATTGCTTCGATGTACCCTGCTTTCTCTTTCTTCCCTTTTCGTACAGACAATCCGTGCTATGTACGAATTCACTTGCTTGCTTTGTGCCTTTGTGCCGACTGTACGTGTAATCCGTACTCTGTACGATGTATCTGCTTCTTCGCCCGTACGTGCACTGTACGGATTCGACTTCTCCTGTGGCTGTATGGAATCTTGCCTTCCCTCTCTCGATTTTGTCCTGCTGTCGAGTCTGCTTCTCCTGCTCTGACTTCTTTCCTCAGATGTGTATGAATGGGCTTCTTGGGGGTCTTTATAATCTTTTGTCAGGGTTAGTGTTAGGCATAAGTATTTTATTAACTTTTTATAAAATAATTGTCTTCTTATCAATTGTACTTTTCCATTACTTATTTCCATCACTCTTGCCTTGCACTTTAATTTTTTAATGCTCCCTAACCCTGGCCTTTTTATTTCTTCCATATACTTTTCTTTTTCAACTTTTAATTACCCCCTCTTATCAATTGTTTTAAACTTTTTACTTGACAAGATTTTTTAAATGCAACTCTTCATACCTTCACTTTACCAAGGTGTCCCGGGGTTAGGTTACGTCGTTCAGATCGCCCTTTGTGATCCACAAGGTAGCTTATTGCCTTTGCGAACACTGCTAAATGATCTTTTTGCCCCCTTAGTTTCCTCCTTTCTCTACGGGTACTTGATTTTTTCCTTTCTCTTCCCTTGCCACTCGTCCTGATTTCCTTCCACTTTTTGTTTGGTCCTTGGTCAGCGTCCTCGTCTTCTATGTTCCTCTTCACACTTGAGGGGTCATCCTGAGTCCTTAGTTTTATCTCCGCATCGTGCAACCACATACATACATGCGGCATCCTCCTGTAGCATTCTTGTGCACAACACGTCCCCACGTACTCCAGGTCCCATATCTTGTCGACTAACGAAGCGGGTCCCACCCCCTTATACCACTCGTCAATGTAGCGGCCTCCGTACTGTTGGTACCATGTTACTTTTTCTCCATCAACCTCTGGAGGTCCTGCGGGGTTAGGGATCACCCGATATAATGAATTTGGTTCGGCTTCCAATTTGCCTGGCTGAGAGGCGATGATGAACAAGTCTTCCGTTTTCAGCACCATCTTTAAACAAGGACCTAGAGTTGCCCCGTGCTACTCTAGGTCAAGTTCTTCCTTCAGGTCTACAGGTTCCTCCTCTTTATTTGTATTCTCGGCTTTCCTTCTAGCTTCAGCTTCTTCATCGATATCATATGCTATGTACCCTTCTCGAAGACCCTCATGTGGGGCCCGCTTCTTCCAATGTCCTGAAATCCGTACCCACACAGTCGGGTCCCCAAAATACGCATTTGTCAAGTGTTTGTTGATCTTGGGAAATGCAACACCTTCCACCCGCTTCGGCACAAGTCATTCTTCCATGGCTGTAAGATGCTTCGCCCAGTCTTCATCCCTTCGATAGGGCTTTGCTTCCACCACCGAGTCTTCTTCCACTTTCCTATTCTAGCCGATGGTCAAGTTTCCTTTTGTAGCGTACCCCAACATGTTGATCCCTATCACAGGTTTGTTTTGTTCTCTATAGACTTTCAGTTTTGAACCATTCACTGGGTTCCTGATTGGATTGTTATCCAAGGTGGATAGCTTCACCGCCCCGTTCTTGCCGACCTCTCTAATCTTATAGGGTCCGAGCCAACGAACTTTAAACTTCCCCGGTCGGAGTTCATTTCGGCCATTATACTTCAAAACCAACTGCCCCGGCCGGAAGTTGACCCGCCGTAGGTGCTTGTCATGCCAGCGCTTCCACTGTCGCTGCGCTACCTCCGTCGCCCATTGTGCCATCACCCTCCGTTCGTCCAGTTTCACCAGGTTGTCAAGCTCTCTTCATCACCGAGTCTATTATCCATCGCCACTCGTAGGCTTGGTATGGTGTACTCGGCAGGTACCACTGCCTCTTGCCCTTACATGAGCTGGAACGAGGTATGCCCTGTAGTGACCTTGTATGTTTTGCTGTAAGCCCATAGTACCGCTGGTAGCCTTTCCTCCCAATCCTCTTGCTCCACCCCACACGACTTATAGATTATTGACACCAATACCTTGTTGGTTGCTTTTGCTTGTCTGTTAGCTCGAGGGTAGTATGGACTAGAGAGATTGTGAAAGATTTTGAACTCTACGGTCATGATATGGATTACTTGGTTAACAAAGTGCACTCCCCAGTCACTTGTGATTTGAAGGGGTATCCCGTACCTAGTGACGATTTGTTCATACAAGAACCGTGTCGTACTTAGAGCCGTGTTATCTGGTAAAGCTCTCGCTTCTGCCCACTTAGTGAGGTATTATGTAGCCACTACAATATACTTGCACCTATGCATACTGCTTGGCTTCAAAGGTCTCACAAAGTCCAGACCCCATTGTTCAAATAGCTCCTGTGGCTGGGAGGGAAAGACGGGCATGAAATCCTGCTTGAGTGGTTTTCCTGCACGTTGGCAAGTGTCACACCCGACCACCCACTCCCGAGCATCAGTGTGTAGAGTTGGCCACCACAGACCGGCCAGAAGTACTTTCCGCACAGTTGCATCTGGTCCCATGTGTTCGCCTGCTAACACGTCATGTGCTTCCTTCAAGACACTGGGAATTTCCTCCTCCAAAACACATCTTCTCTGGATTTGATCAGGTCCCATTTTATACAATAGGCCATTGATCAATTGGAAAGTCTTACTGTTTAGTGCCAACTTCCGTCGTTCCCTCGGTGGCATCTCCTTTGGGAATGTGGAAGTAGAGAGGTACTGGTCGATCTTCTCGTACCACAATGGTAGTACTACAATCTGGAACAAGTGTGCATCTGGAAAGTCCTTGTTCACCCCTTCGACCGACTCTCCTGACTTGATCCTTGACAGTTGATTGGCTATCACATGGGACTTCCCTGGTCGCACAATAATGGTGAAGGTGAATTCTTGCAAGAGAAGTAGCCATCTACTTACCTGACCTTGGATGATCGGTTTATTTACCAAGTACATTAGTGCCCGATGGTCCACATAAAACGTGAACAAAGTAGCCAACAGGTAGTGGGGAAACTTTTTTACCGCGTACACCATCCTGAGTGCCTCCCTCTCTATTGTGCTGTAGTTTCATTTGGCCCTTGACAAAAGTCGGCTGGCAAAAAAAATGAGGTGATCTAGTCCTTGCGTCCCTACTTGTGCAAGGGTAGCACCAATGGCAAGTTGGAGGCATCAACGTGTATGTGAAACTCTTTATTCCAATCCGGTTACACCAGTATCGATGCACTCACCAGTCGGTCCTTCAATTCCTTGAAGGCTCCTTCCTGCTCCGTACCCCATACGAACAACTCTCCCTTCCTTGTCAATTTGTCTAGGGGCCAGGAGACTTGTGCAAAGCCTTTGATAAATCTCCGGTAGTAGCCAACGTGGCTTAAGAATGACTTCACCCCTGTTACATTCATCGGATTCTCCATGTTGATCATCACTCCTATCTTATTTGGGTCTGTTTTTAGACCTTTACAAACAATGTGGCCAAGGAGCTTTCCCTGCGGTATCATAAACCTGCACTTCTTCGGGTTAAGAGCTAGCCTATCTTTCTGACACCTCTCCATACATTCTCCGAGTTCATTTAGATGAGTGTCTTGATCATTGAAAATAGACCAGTCATCCAAGAACGCCCTAAAGTTCCCTACAGACATTTTGTCAAAGATGTGTAAAATTATTCTCTGGAAGGTTGTCGGTGCATTACATAGCCCGAAGGGCATGCGATTGTAGGCATACACCCCCTCTTCCACCACGAATGTGGTCTTTAGCTTATCTTCTTTCACAATACTTATCTGATTGTATCCCGAGAACCCGTCCAGAAATGTGTATATCTCGTGCCCAGCTACTTCTTCTAGAATGTTGTCCGTGAATGGGATTGGAAATGGATCTTTGATTGTTACTGTGTTTAGGTACCTGAAGTCTATGCATATCCTTATCTAGTTAGCCTCCTTCTTGAGAGAAATGACTATTGGGGAGACCCAGTCACTTGTTTCCACCTTAAATATGATCCCAGCCTCCAACATTTTGTTGATTTCCTCATTCACCTTGGCTGTGTAGTTCTTGTTCATTCTATACGGTATACTTCGTACGGGTTGGGCTCTTGGTATGAGGGATATGTGATGTACGCACAGTTCTGAAGGTACCCCCTTCAAGTCCTTGTATTCCAAGAATATCCTGAAGGCCGCCGCCTTCAGTTGGGGTTCCAATCATCCCCTATGAGTATCACCTACGGGTCCTCGTCCTTGCCTAGATTGACTTTTTTCACATCCCTTTCCTCGTACTTGATAGGTTTGTCTCGTTCAAACCGGTGGGCTAGTGTGTCATCCACCCATGCCATCCCTTCCTGGAACTTACCATACTCTGGGGGAAATGATTGCTCTTCCGTACCACCACTTGATTCCCCAATCTCGCATATCTGCAACATGTGGCACTCCGGGTGGATGACCTCGTAGTCCTCCATCTACCAATGGAAGAGTCCGACCAGTAAACTAGTTCCATCTTTAGAGCATCCGTCCAGTTCCAGCACTCCTTCCTCGTTGGATTCCCTCCCTCCTCTGTCTCCTTCGGAACCCCACTCCCATCTATTTGAGTCCTTTGAGTCGGAGTCAGATGACGCAAGCTCTTCACTAACGGCCTGGTCCCTCAGGTCAATCACATACTTATGACCTTCACTCTCGATTGAGAGTGTATTCTACTTCCAGTTATGATTGGCTCTAGCCATGATCAGCCATCCCCTTCCCAAGAGGGCATCGTACGCTTTTCTCTCCAGTGGAATGACTATGAAGTCCAGAAGGAATTGTTGTGTCCCGATCACCACCTTTTGTGCCATGAGAGTCCTGAGGGGTTTGATGTCGTGCTGATCCGCACCGACGAGGTGGAATGTTGGTGGCCAGAGGGTAGGCTTGCCAAGACCTTTCCAAGTTTCTTCCGGTAGCACGTTGACTCCAGACCCACCATCCACAATGGCGTTTGTGAGCTTCTATCCCATTATCTCCATCTCCACCACGACAGGTTTCCGTCCAATGCTTACGGTGAGTAGCATAGGATCTATTGCATCCGTACCAAGTTTTGTTACCAGAGCCAGACTAGATGGTCCTGTCGTCGTTCGGTGCTCCTGGTCGGCAATGATGTCACCGACTGCATTTGTCAAGGCCATCCTCAACTGCAGCATGGTCTGTAGGAGGTCGGATACCCGTACGGATATAGTGGTCTATAACATCTGCTTAATGGTAGTTTTTTCCGGTCTCGACCGAAGTGGGGTATTGGCAGCCGGATGTGAGGCCCTCCGTTCTTCTGCCATCACACATTCAATGTCTGCCCTGGCTTCCTGGAGTCTTTCCTTCTCCGTGCGAGGGTCAAGATACATGGCTTTCTTGTTTTGCAATCTTGTGATTGCCAGTACACCTTCCTTCGGTTCTTTTACCTCCAGCATATTCACCCCTTTTGCTTTGGACACTCTATGTCCTCGTGATTCCCTGGACCACACCATTTGCACAACAAACTCCTTGCATCATCTCCATTTTGACATTCCCGCGCAAAGTGACCCCATTCATTGCATTTCCGGCATGGATCATGGGTCGTCCTTTTGTGTCGTACTGAATTCTACTCCTCGACGTGTTATTGTTGGACCCGTTGTTACCCCATCGGTTGTTTCGGTACCCTCCAAGAGAGGTGTCCGAATTTGCTACCGGCTTCAGAGGTGTCACTGGTGGTGTGACTTGGCCGGGTTGGGCGTAGAGCACTTGTGTGCTCTGTGCTTTCAAGTTGTACGAGCATTCCTTAATGGAATGTCCCATTACTTGGCAGATGTCATAGAAGGCTTTTCGAGGGTAACTCCCCTTAGTGTGCCCTTTTGTCTTACAATCAATGCACCATAGTTCCTTCCCTTCCTTGCCATTTTCTTTGTTAGCCTTTAGTTCTTTCATCATCCTCATCATAACCCTTTGGAGTGCTTGTACGGTCTTGGATTCCCCGTCATTGTCTTCATCTATACTATCACCATCACTCACCCGACGCTTCCCTCGAGATGTCTTATTTTCATTCTTAATATCCATCGTGCAGTTGTATGCTTCGTCATTCGAGGGCGAAGGGACCACCTTCATCTTCCGTTTAAGGGACAACACCAGTCCTTCTACAAACCATCTCTTCTTCAGGCCATCAACCGGTTGGTTCTCCATTTTGTTGAGTAGTTCCCTCAACCTTCTATTATAGGCCCACACACTTTCACTTTTTCCCTGCTTGGTATTGTAAATTTCCGCCACGATTTCATTGTCATCCCGTAGGAGTTTAAACTCCTCTTGGAAAGCCTTCTTCAGGTTGTTCCATGATGTGTTATACTGGGCATCCAAGTCCGTATACCACTCAATTGCTATTCCTCACAAGGTGGCCGAAAATGCCTTCAACCAGTAATCCTGGTCGTCTTGGCCATTTGCCTCCCAAATGGTCACGCATGTCTTACAATGTCGTACGGGATCCTCCGACCCGTCGCCCATGAATTTTGGAAGCTTCTATTTCTCTGGAGTGTGTGCCATTGTTTTCGTTTGGAGGGATTTATGTAGCACTTGGAAGTTATTATATGCCCAAGAGGTATTATATGTCTGGAAGGTACCGTACGCGTTTGACTTGGTTGGACCCCTATCCGCAGGGCTTTGGTCACCCTCGCTCCTATAGTCCCTCCTTCTCGGGGTTTCTGGGTCTGATCCTCCTATTTTGGTTTCCTTCGTTAAGGACAAATTTCTGATGTGGGATAATGTCGTTTCAAAAATATTGGTGATCTCTTCGTGCAGATCCCATACCGCCTCCTCTCCTTGTTCAGAATACTCTGACGTATTGCTCTACGACTCCGCTCCGGAGTCTTCTTCACTTGACGTCGAGTGTGGGGACTGGTTGGCGAGATCTTCCTCCGCTACGTTTGGAAGTGGCAGGGTCTTGGCGACCTCCTCCAACTCCTTCCACGTACATGGTCTTTGTCTCTCCCGACTACCACTCCAACTCACACTCCGACTTTTGCTATGTTCCTCAGGGCTCCTTGAGTCAGCAACTTCCCTTAGCTGTCGTCTCCGCTCGGCCTGTCCTTTTATGCGGAGGGATCTCCGTACGGTTCCCTCGTCTACTCCCTCGGTGGTAGTGGTACATTTGTCCTTGTTTGGCCGTAGGGGCATTAAGTGCCAGTGGTACGGCGTCGACTTGTTTCCCTTTCCTCTTCCTCCCTATGGTTCCACTCTTCGTAGCTTTGGAGTACTTGTTGCCGATGGAGTTCCCGTGCAGTTTCCTCTCTTTGGTCTTGGAGTGCAATCAAATTTCTAGCGAGCAACCTTGGAATACTTCCCAGCAGATCAAAGACGGGAGTGTTGACAGTGAGTTCACCACGTACCATGCCTTCAGAGACTGCTCTCTCTTGAGCCTCCCTCTACACGTATTGCGTGACCAACACATCCCACAACTCTACCAAGTCTGCCATCAACTGATCCTCTCGTGCCTCTTTTGCAGTACTTTCTTCGTGTGTGTCACTGTCTACGACAATTAATTGCTGGTTGAATGGCCGACCCATTAATTCCTTCCGCTTGCAGCCATAGTTATCTCCAGGTTCGTATAGGCAACAGTGCCAAAATGTTTAGTCCTTATGGTGAGGTTGGTAAACTCACGGATAAACAGAGATATTCCACACGTACCAACAATTCATGTAACAGAACACTAACATATATCAAAGCATAAATAACAATTACAAAACAACTATGGCAGAATAATGATATCTTTATTGGATTCTCAAATATGCCAGTACAATACTAATTTGCTGAGGTTCCATCCATACCATATATAGACTTGACAGTTGGCCAAGTTGCCAACCGTCACTAGCTACCAATTACCCCACGGGAACCTCTTGACGACTCATACATAACAAAACAGAAACAACCAAACCAACTATAAACTAACATGTGTTATTGACCCCTAGCAGTGGGTTTGTTGTAGGTGTAGGTCCTATAACTGGAGAGTTGTATGAGTGTATAAAGGTGTTTATGAAAAAGAGGATGAGGATGGTCTTGAAGAGACTAGTTAAGTGGGGCATTTATGGAGTAATACCAAGAGGAGAAAATCCTTAAGAAAATAATGGAACATGCATTTGAGATTGGAAAGGGTGGAGGCTATGCAATGTGGAAGAGTTGTCGTGGATGTGATCAGTAATAATGAAGAATGTCACATTGCTGGCATGGAAAAAGATGAATTCTTATATGTTTTTTCAATTTAAAGACATAAATGTTGTTGCAGCAGTTCCTTTGGAGGTAGTAGTTGATATCATATTGGCTTGTGAAAGTCCTATGTTTGAGCATGAGATTAGTGAAGAGAATCTGTTGCTTGAAAAGGAGATGAAGATTGAAGATCAGTTTAGTTTGTGTGATTCCTCTCATGAATAATTTGTGGAAGTGGAGGATGGTAACAAAGAGGAGGAAAATGCATTCTTGAAAATCCATCATATGTTCATGTTTTGTGTATGATGCACAGATTTGTCTTTTATAGGACATGCAAATGTTGGTCAATATGGAGCAGTATGAAGAGAAGTACCTTGAGGAGATACCAAATGTATAAAGTGAAGAGATGTAATTTTATCCTAAGATGGTGCAAGGAGTGGAAGTTGCGGTTGTTGAACTTGAGGTATTTGCAAAAGCAGATAAGGAGGTGCTCATTTTTTATAAAATTGGTTGTGATGGTTTATGTACAAGTGAAGTTACGAGTGAAGAAGGAGAAATAAATTTTGGTGGAGGTGGATGGATAGTGGTGGGTTGAATCCCATGAAAGATGATTAGAATCAGGAGAAGATGGCCTTTGGTGGAGGCAAATGGATAGTGGTGAGTTGAATCTCAAGAAAAGAGGAAGAAGTTCGTGGAGAAGAAACATTAGGAGGAGGTTGGTCTACGGTGGATGGAAGTCCACAAGATGTGTGAAAGATGATGAAAATTTTTGGCAGGAGATGAGAGTTGCCCAAACTAAATGTCAAAAGAGATGAAGGAAGAGATCTTCTAAGATGCCTGATTCAATAATGGAGCTTACTACAGATTGTGTGCTTTCAGCAAAGGTGGTTCCACCACTTAGCTCTAATTTCTAAGCTATGCTCACAAACTTTTTACCCAATGTGTTTGATGCAGGAGCGTCAAGGTCCACAAGTGATCTTGCATCACCCAAAAACAATGACTATTCAATTTTGGCTTCTACTCTAATTTTGTGTATTTTCAGGTTGTTTCTTGTCATTTTTGGATTATTGCTTCAATTCATATCTCAATCTCTGTTGTTAGATGAATGATACAACTATTATCACTTATGCAATTCAATTGGTTAGTGTTAGGCGGCAACTAGGAATAATACTATTAGTTATGTTTTAATAATACCTTTTTAATGAGTAGGCCATGTGGGTTCCTGTGTCAATGTCAGTTACAGTTATGACGGTTGGTACCTCGACAAACCGCCAAGTAGAATATATTGCCATGTAAGGGAACCCTGGCGGTAGTAATGATCATGTACTGAATTTTTTGGAATGCAATAAAGGATATATCTTTCTGCCTATGTGATTCTATGATATTCTGTTAAGCACCTTATGAGTAATTGTCTGAATAATTGTTTGTGTATTACTTTCTGTATTGTGTGAATTATACTGACACTTAAGGGACCAAACATTTTGGCGGTAACCACTAATGGGCCGACCATTCGAACAACAGTTGATAGTCACTGAAGGTGATACACATGAAGAGGTCACACAGGAGGAAGTACGGGAGGATCAACTAACGGAGGATTTTGTGGAACTGTGGGACGTTTCCATGACTCAGTACGTGCAGAGGGAAGCTCGGGAGAGAGTGGTCCTTGAAGGCACAGTACATGAGGAACTCATAGTAAATTCTACCGTATTTGATCTTCTTGGGAGCCTTCCTAGACTGCTGGCATAGAACCTCATTGAATGACAAGAGCAGAGGGAAGAAATCAGTTGAGAATGTCGTCAACAACAAATCCTGCAGCAGTACGAAGAACGGAGCCATAGGGAAGAGGAAGAGAGGGATATGAGCAGACGTCGTCGTACCCCTAACAATTAATGCCCCTACATCCCAACAAAGACCAACGACATACTGGTACCAACAGAGAGGTAGGCGAGGGATTAGTACGAAGATCCCTACATATCAGAGAACAAAACGAACGGAGACGTCGACTAAGGGAGATTGCTGAAGGCCCGGAGAGTCCGAAAAGGCAAAGCAAGAGCCAGAGTGTGAGTCAGAGCCGTAGTCGGGAGATGCAGAAACCGGGTACGTGGAACTAGTTGGCAAAGGTCGCAAGGAACCTACCACCACCAAAGGTAGTGGAAGAAGATCTCGCCGACCAGGCCGCTCATTTGACGTCAAGTGAAGAAACCGAAATTCAGCCTGAGAGCAATCCGATAGTGACGAAGAGATTGTACGAGCCCTGCAAGGTGAGGTCGTTGCACTCCTTGAAAATAATCTGTATAGAATTGGAAACTTGTCTCTTGCGGCGCAGTCAAAAAACCCTAGGAAGGAGAGACTATAGAAGCGAAGGTGACCAAGGTGTGGAAGACGCAGAAGGAAGACGTGTACAAAGCTCGCACGTCGCCGGGAGTGCAAGAGAGGCACCAGAATGCAAAGAATAGAATGGTCTGTTCTGGTCAAACGCACACAGTGCCTTCCAGGCCGTACATAGTACCCTTCAAGCCACACACAGTACCTTCCAGGCACCACCACCGCATAACACCTCCAAGGCAAAGACAATGTTGCAGAATGCGGAAAAACGAAAGCTTCCGAGATTCATGGGTGACAGGTCGGAGGACCCCATACGACACTGCAAAACATTTGTAACCATATGGGAAGCGAACAACCAAGATGACCAAGATTACTAGTTGAAAGCGTACCCAGCCACTCTCCGAGGGATCGTGATTGACTAGTATACGAACCTTCATGCCCAACATAAAACTGGTTGGAATGCTTTGAAGAGGGCTTTCCAAGAGGAATTCAAACTCCTGAGGGATGATAATGAGATTGTGGCCGAAATCTATAGTACTAAGCAAGGGAAAAGTGAAAGTGTCCGGGCCTATAACTGTAGGCTGAAGGAGTTGCTAAACAAGATGGAAAATCAGCCGGTCAATGGGTTGAAGAAAAGATGGTTTGTGGAGGGACTCGTACCGTCCCTCAGAAGAAAGATGGTGGTCCCTCTGCCGTCATATGAGGAAGCCTACAACAGAGCAATGGATATTGAAAGTGAAAGCCAAACATCAAAAGGGAAGAGGAGGGCGAGCGATGATGACGGTATAGATGAAGATAGCGATGGCGAGTCCAAGATCGTATAGGCCCTCTGTAGGGATATGATGCAGATGATGAGAGAGTTGAAGGCCGAAAAGGAGAATGGCAAAGAGGGTAAAGAACTCTAGTGTACTGATTGCAAGGCAGAAGGTCACACTAAGCGAGCATGCCCACGGAAATCTTTTTGCGACATCTATCAAGTGCTGGGACATTCCATCAAGGAGTGCCCGTACAATCTAAAAAACATGGAGCACACAAGTGCTCCTCACCCAACCGGAGCAAACCACTCTGCCAGCCACACCACCCAAACCAGCAAACTCCGATGCTTCAGCAGGGGGATATCGCAACAATTGGTGAGGGAATAATCGGTCCAATACCAACACACCAAAGAGTAAAATCCAGTACGATGCAAAAGGGACCTATGATTCAATGCTGCAAATGTAATGAATGGGGCCACTTTTCTCGAGAGTGTTAGAACGGGAACAATAAGGGAAGTTTGCTGTGCAAGTGGTGCGGCCTTGGGAACCATGAGGACACTGATTGTCCAAAACAGAAAGGGGTGAATATGCTAGACGTCAAGGAGCCAAATGAGGAGGTACTAGCAATTACAAGATTGCAGAGCAAAAATGTTGTGTACCCGGACCCTCGTACGGAGAAAGAAAGCTTCGGGAGGCAAAGGCTGATGTTGAACAGGCGATGGCAAAGGAACAATGGGCTTAACATAACGCTGCCAGTACTCCACTTCAATCAGGGTCTGAGAAAACCATAATCAAACAGATGTTGCAAGCCACCATACCTGTACGTGTATCTGATCTTCTGCAGACAATGCCACAATTGAGGATGGCTCTTACAAATGTGGTTGGTGATAACACCGTCGACTAGGAACAACCTCAAAACCATTTGGGACGGCCCCCATGACAAAACCACCTGGCACGTCTGCCACGGACCCCATGTTGCTCACTGTGAGTATCGCTCGGAAGCCGGCCATGGTGGAAATGGAGATAATGGGACAGAAGTTGACTAACACAATTGTGGACGACGACTACGGGGTGAACATACTACTAGAGGAGACATGGAGGGGTCTGGGCAAACCAACCCTCTAGCCACCAACATTCCACCTAGTTGGTGCAGACCAGCACAACATCAAGCCCCTTGTAATGCTCATGGCACAAAAGGTTGTGGTTGTGTTGACGTGTCTGAAATCGCATTGCTACAAACTCCATACGGCCAACACAGAATAGAATGAACTCGCTGAGTATCCTATCCTCTCTTGAGATAAGGAAATCCCTAATGCTATTTCTTACATTTGATCAAAGGGGACAACCTCAAGGTTTCATTCGCTAGGTCTTGACTGCAGGATTACTCAGTGGTTTGATGTGTTTTTGCTGGAAACACAAGGGGACTTACGGTGAAATAGGCAATTGTTGGATGAGTTCCCTAGAACTTTAATAGTCTCGCTTATCGAATGGTTTAAGTTGGGTTGATACTGTTTTCAGCAGGACTATGGATTCTCTTGGTAAAAAAAAAAGGAAAAAAGGGCGATAGAGAGAGGTACAAAAAATATAAATTATTTAGCTAAGATAGCAGATTCAGTAAACAGACAGACACCTCCAAATAACTAGATTAAGCATTACTAGCCATTTAAGCACAATACTTGCATCAATCTAGTGCGATCTTCAAGGGAAAATTGAATTTTCATGCTATTAAATACAACATCAGAACTTTGACGTTCATTCAGTGAGCATTCAATAACCGAACTAAGCATATGAAAGGTTCAGATTAACCATGCAGAAGGAAAGACAATCAGCCATTCCCAAATGGTATGAACAACAAGGACTCTATCGGATGTTTACTTAGAAAATGCTATATAAAGGAAAGAAACATAACTGAAAATTCTAAATTAATGAAGAAGGAGACCATGCACTCGCAAGGAAACTTGAAACAGTCTTAACTTTGCATTAAATCCTGTAAATTTCGCCAGAGCCTCAACAACAATCTATGAACTTCTTACAAAATGAGGGAAAACCAGTCCTTAAATAGGCTTCAAAAATGGATGAATGGCCAAGATCTAATCTAAACAAATGGCCCACATTCATCCTTAAAAAGAGAACCCATAGCCATAAATGGAGGGTAAATATCAGCAACTACCCCAAAGGGAGTAATAACTACCCAAAAAAGGTAATTAAAACTTATCCAAAATAATCCAAAAAGGTGCACACACATAAAGTTTACATTTAGTTGACTTGGAAGTCAAATATGACCCTTTGGCCAAAAAGTGCACTTTTCAAAATCAAAAGGAAAAAAGCACCTTTAGGAGAGCACTTTTTCTTTTTCAACTTCACATCCCTTTTCCAGGAATTCATCCTCGCTGTGCAAATATTCTTGCCAAAGGTCCCGACTTGCTGTACGTTCCTCACGAACATATTCTTGGAACCTAAGGCACAATTGGAATAGCAAATTGAATGGAGGCACAGGAGGATGATGAATTTTATACTGCATGCCTTCAAGGTATTGGTCTACGTGCTTCAAACCATCCTTCCAGCCGGAACGATTACGCTTGAAGCACAACATGTCTAAATGGAATTGACCAGCAAAACTCAGGTCCTTAGCGGAATAGGTGATCCTATCCGTCCGTAGTCTTTCCTCCCAGTCCGGTTGTATCACTTCATCGGACAAGTTATTTTGCCATCTCGAGACCATTGATCGGAGGATCGTTTTGCCGAGTTCTTGCATGGTTTTCAGAATTGTCTCGCATGCATCGTGTTCTTTATCAACGATTTCTCTTGTGTCAGTCTTCATGGTGATAGTCCAGTACCATTCCTTAAGAGTGTTGATGTTATAAGGATCTAGGATGGTGGACAATGTAGGAATCTGTGCATGGGTACAGAAGAGAGCTCTCATGAGGGGAAGAGTAGTGGCAGCCACTTCATGCATTCTAAGGGATTCCCTCTTTACCTCTAATAGCCGGACCAGGGTGGTCTCTCGATGGTGAGCCATCTCTTTTACTTCTTTGAGGATTCGTTCTCCCCTCCCTTTGATGCCTTGTATCCATTCTCTGACGGCCCTTGCAGTATCCCGTACTCCTTCAAATTCTATTGTGGTCCTCTATGCCAAGGCCGTCGAGGGAATGTGGGATTCGGAAGCATTGTGAAATGGTCTCAGGAGTTGATCGATGTATCCCTCGGCCTGCTCGGCATGAGCTCGATACATGTCCTTTTCAGCTGTTATCTCTTCAAGTTGCCTGAGCATGTTTTGTACTGAATCCTTGAATTCCTCCTTTTCTTGTTCCTTAGTGGCTTGTTCGATGGGGACGGTTGTGATGCTATAATCTGCCAGTGTGATCTGATTTGCTGGCTTGTCTACAGGCGGGGTGGCTATGTGAAGAGTACGGTTCCTTTGCTCATCTTTGGTTATTCTGGAATATGCCTTGGGCTTTTTCCTCCCCTTGGCTTTAGCTTGATCTATACGTGAGAAGATGTCCTCCAAATCAATGGGTGGCTTTGTGGTGGCCTTGCACTGGGCTCGGGCAATCAACCATTCCTTAGGTACAGTCTGGGCTGATGCTATGGTTAAATTTTCACTATGTTCTTTGATGTTTTCAGCCGTCTCATCACAAATTTGTAGCTGCTCGGTTACGGGAGGAATGGAGGAGGTGTCAAGCTCTTTGCTTGCAGCAGAGTTTTCTCCCACTTCACTGAACAATTGTCTGGTGCCTTCGTGTGATGGTAGCTCTTCAGTCTTTTTGAGCTCGCGGGTCTCCTCTGTCTTTTGCTCTCCTTCAACGATAGAGTCATCTTTAGTAGTGTTATGGAACAACAGTTCATGGCGACTCTGTTGGGTGGGTTCATGTACTTTGATCTCCTGAATGGATGGAATCTCTCCTTCCTCAATTTGGTTACCTGGCTCGGCTGATTCAATGACTCTTAGCTCGGCGTCTAGCATGTCGGGTGTGGGAGGATCATCAGCTCCAAATGCATCGATGTCACTCTGGGAAGGAGGGGCAGGTATATAATCCAATTCTACTACATCGTCGGACGAACTGGGGTCCTTTGATGATGAAGTGACCTCTGGTCTCCTAATGGGAATCTTCTCCCTTCTTGTTCTCTTGGATGTCTGAGTTCCTCTACTGGCTTTAGCCTTCTTCCTTTTCTCAGGCTTTTCAATTTCTTCCCTAGGTGCACTGGAAGTTCCCTCATCTTCGAAGGACTGAGAATCAAGGCTACCCATTAACTGGTAAGTGAACTGGACTCCTTTATGAATTAGTTGCTCAATCTGCTGATGCAGCCATTGGTCTGTATATCTTCCTGGGGCTGCCATGACCGCCTCAAAATTAGTGATCGGGTCTTGTGTCCAATCAACGCCTGACAAAAGATGTCTTACTACCTCAAATTCTCGGACCTGTAGGCAATTTCCTGAATCTGTGAGTTGATCTGGGACCCGACGATATTCATAGAGTCGCATTTGCTGCACACTCAACCTCGAATATTCACGCCTCCGGACCTCATAGTCATCAGAGCAGTTTTTCCAATAATCTTCAACTGATTCCTTTGCTCTATACCGCCTGCCATAGGCTCTCTTTGCCAGATTGTTGTGATCAAAGCATTTCCTTGGAAAATACTCCTGTAGGCCATAGGAGGCCAACTCTGCAAAGGATTCCTCTGCCTGGGAGGGGGTCTTTAGATGGACATCCTGGTTGCCTATAATCATGGGGAATGCGAATCCAGCTTGCTTGCTGTCTCTGAGTAAGCTACCGGCCGGACGTGACTGCCTTGCGACCTCCATAAGAACTATCTTGTCGGTTGGGTACCGTGGAAGCCAGAGAGGGGCACCATCAAAGCCAGCTATCCGGATATAGGAGAACCTTGGGAACTGGATGAACCAAGCTCCGTATCTCTGTACTAGAATAGTAGCTTGCTCCAAGAGCCTTATGTGTAATCCTCCCTGCATAAGCCTGACTAAGCGCATTGTGAAGGCGTCATTGACGCATTCATACTGGCCAACTGCATAGGCCGGGCTGTTCTTTTCCCTCTAAGCTATATCCTGATAGTGTAGCTGTGGGTAACAATTGTATACTTTTACTTGATCAGGTCCATTCCTGATTTGACCTTTCATTATTAAACCTGGCAGCGGCTGGTTCCTGGCGAACATGTAGACTAAATAGGATGTCATAGTGAAGTACTTCTTTGCCTCAAGTTCGATCAGCTAGGTGTGGATATTGTCGCTTATGATCTGGGCCCAATCAAACTTGGACTTCCCAGCGAAGACTTGTTCTGTGAAGTAAAACATCCATTCTTCAAAGTAGTTGGATTTGGGGAGTCCCATAACCCTGCTGAGCAATGTGACCATGTCCCCATGCTCATTGTGAAACTCACTTCTTGGGGTCTTTTTCCCAATTCGGACGCTTGGATGTCTTCTCTCCCTGTACCACTCTTCATTGATCAGTGTTCTGCATCTGGCAGGATTCATATCATACGCCCCCTGTGCTTCATCTATAGTCGTGGCTGTGGGATTGTTTGGGAAGGGAATATCAAATGTATCACCAATGGCCTCAGGAGTGAAGTTAGGGAGGACCATGTCCTTGAGGAGAACCAATCTGGAACCTGGTTGGTAATGCTAGGTGGCCTCCACTACTAACTCATAGTTTTGCACTGCTGGGGGAAATCCTGCTACTTGGGCGATGCCACTTTCCATCATCTGCCTAGGCCTGCCATAGGCAATATGGGAGAAGACTCGGCTTCTGAAATCTTGGATATCGATATGGCCTAGGTCAGTATCACCGACATTGTCCTAGACACATTGAACTTTTGACTCCCTTAGTCCCCCTCTTTGATACTGGTATTTCATCCTTTCGACTCTGTGAGGGATATCTGATTTGGATGCTCGTGATGTCTCGGCTGTAGCAAGCGTCTTTGATGATTCTACCACCGATTCAGGCATTTATCCTGCACAGCCGGACGCGGATTACGAGGCAATAAAAAGGAAGTAAAGCGGGTTAGATACATGACATACTAACATACCAGGATTAATTCAAAAATTGAATTGAAAGAACAACATGATATTGTTAGCCAAAAGCTCGATTGATTTAAACACAAGTATTTATGAAGCTTTTGATTGCGGATTTACACTTAGGCATTTTCAGGATCAATTTTCAAAACAGACAAAGCCTGAGAAATTCTCCTAAGTTTGAAAATGCATTTTCTAACTGATTCTTAGGAGTAAGTTCTGATTTCAATCGCTTTGCATGGCGCCTTACAAACGTAAAAAAAAAAAGCAACTTGAAGACTTAAGTATTTTAATCAATTTTTCGCACAGACATCCATCCAATTTGTAAATATTTTAGACGATTGAGAGAGGTAAAGCACACTTACCTCGTGAAAATGAATGGCGAGAAATTGCACAATTTTGTGTAAGAACCCAACTTGGCTCTCCTCTACTGACTGTTTCTTTTGAATGCAGTAGATTTGAATTTGTTTGGTTTTTGAATGTTTATGGATTTTTTTGTGTTTTTTTGGTAACAATGAGCAATGATACAATACTGAAATAAACTCCTATGCTTAAAATAATACTGAAACAATAATATATTACTGCTGAAATTAATTTACGAGACTATCAAGGGAATGTTTGTTCTGTTTTATGGCCAATATGCCTGAAAAACAAATTCATTACAATGTAAGATAAAACCTTGATTTTTGCTGTCCCGGTAGATGAAAAATCTGCAAACTGCAAATTTTTATTTTAAAATTTTTTTTACTGTTCACGTCGTACTGTAGTAGTCCGTACGGCAGCATTGTTCACGCGGCACTATAGCAGTCCGTACGACGGTACTGTAGCAATCCATACCGTACTTGTTAATCACCAAAATTTCTTCAATAAATCTGCAATAATTTCTCATGAATTTATTCTTCAATTTTGCGCAATTAGATGCAAATAAGACCTTTGAATGAAGTCTTCCTGAAACCAAATATCACTGAATATTTCATCAGCTCAGATGGTGAACATTGAAGCAACTACGTCTTCCAATGGTGGCTGAAAACCCTAGTCTCTAGAGCAAAACCCTTTCAATTTCACAATGTCAAAATAAAAATAGCCATCCTCTTCTTTCCAAACTCAACGCTATATATCCTTTTTTTGCAAATCGTACCCTAATCCTCTTAATTACAATTTTGCTTGTAGTTTCATTTAATTTCACTTTGGGTGTCAAAACGATTATAATCATTAAATGGGCATTTAATTTTAATATTTCAATAGTCTAGCTCAGATAATTTAATTAAAAACATGGCCCCGTCTAATGATGAGTTGACCCTCAAGTTAAGTGATTATAATATAAAGTCACTTTATAACTTTATTATTAAATCACTTAATAATAAATGCTAAGTTATTCAAACTTGTCTAACTCCACGAATATTTTGAATTTAGCTATGCCGTCTGAAACTGGAGCTCACCAGTTGACCACCCATATGACCGTGATGTCTGCTAAAAATAGCAGGGGTCCATCTCCAACTGCTAAAAATAGCCTGGCCAAGCCAAACTCAAAGCAAAACTCATCATAAACAAACTCTCGCAACCTAGAAGTGTACTCTGCTCTGTCCCCGGAAGATCTCCACACCAAGGTGACCCTCTATCCAATCCTACTAGCCTACGAGGGTCTTTGATAGGCTAATCACAAGCTAGAGTGATGTCTCTAGCTAGAAGGGGACATCACAGTCTGCCCTCCTTGAAATTGCTTGTCCTCAAGCAATCTCAACTCTGGATGCTATAAAATCTCCTCGCTCTCCCAAGTAGCATCCTCTACCGGCAAATCCTTCCACTTCACCAAATATTCCCGACTGGTACGTCTCCTCAAGTTCCTTTCTCTGAAATCAATGATAGCCTCCGGTATCAAAACAAGTTTTCCCTCATCATCCAGGGGTGGTAGTACTGTAGAAGGCACAATATGATGTCCTAGCGCCTTCTTGAGGCATGACACATGAAAAACGTTGTGCACCTTGCTCTCCGCCGGCAAATCTAACTCATAAGCCACCTCTCCCACTTTCTTGATAATCCTAAATGGACCTGTTATCACATTAACCTGCACCCCTGTTTGCTAAGCTATCAACTCAGCAGGCTTGTGACACATGGGAACCCTCCTAGGCCTGTGGGTTGCCTAAAAATTGGAGTGAACCTCCAGAGTAAGCTGGTTCTTTTCAGATTCTGCACCTAAACTAACAATTTCTTCAGGGAAAAGAGTAAGGAGGAGAACATGCAAAACTAAAAATTTAAATCTAAGGTGATTGCACCAAATGATATTTTGAAATCTAATTAAGCAAAAGACACACAGTACAACAGTGATAATAAACCTCTTTTACACTAACCAACAACCCATGATCTTTGCATCAATGCTTCATAAGAAGGCTGGATAATCACAGTCCTAAGAGGAAAAATCCTTTTCACAACCTAAGACTATTAATCACTAAAACACAGCTTATGACCTGCAAGTAGTATATATGTTTCTGCATAAGGCATCAAAAGAAAATGTAAATTTTAAGGGGGGCAAAAGCCAACCACAAAGAAATGACTAACCCTAAAGATGCAATAACAGAGAAAGATGAGAAGTAGAGAGGTAAACCAAGCTATTATCCTTGCCAAACAGATATCACCAAGCTTTATAACTCCTGAAAATGTGTTACAAAGACATCCATTCCTGCAGAGAGAACTAAAATTTACAGTCTACTCCAAGATGAATGAATCAGAACCCCTACAAAAATGAAGGCCTGCAGTATATATGCTTTTTTCCAAAGTTATCAAGAAGACTCCACCTCCTCATTTTAGGTCGAGCAAACTTAAAAAACCTACTTTTTGGGCCTCAAAAATATCTGAAAAGGAATAAACCTGAGCAAAAAGGTCAAGTCATCCATTCTGCAACCATAAAACCTCATAAATGCATCATAAATGACCCTGAAATGTCTCTGACAGGGCTGCAAGCCCTCATAAATGCAAAAATATCCTTCCCTAATCTCCAAACAAAATATCTGATAAAGTGATTTTTTAAAAAATTTATTATTATCTGGTCAGACATTTGTTTGATTTTATTTTTATTTATATTTAAAGGTTTTAATAATATAAAAATAATAGAATTATTTTATCTAAAGTGATGAATAAAATAAATCACCTTAATAAGACAATTTTATTATTTTTATTTATAAAATAATAAAATGTAATAAAAATATATTTAATAAAAGTGTTTGATTTACACTTTAATAAATAAAAATTTTTATTATATTTTATTATTTTTTAAATATAAAATAAAATAAAGTAAAACCTATGTTTGATCAGATAATGATAAATAATAATAAAAAGAAAACTTTAAAAAAAACATTTTCTTACATTTATTGGAGGGCGTATTTCCTAAGTGTTTTAAAATTACTTGCTAAGTAATTTGCAAATGAGGACACTAAGTGATATAAGATCACTTAGGAAGCAAAAAGTTATAAAAATTAAAGTGATTTAAAATCACTTAGAAGAATATGGCGAACTTTACCATGGCTTCCATACATCTTGCGTGGCATAGAAGAGAAGGGAATAGAATGCGAAGGAAATAGAGATGATTTTTTATGAAGATATATGAGGGGAAACATAACCCTAAAAGTTTCATTTGCCTCTTCACTTTTGATGTTCGACACTTCTGGAAACTTCGCTCTACATCTGGGCGCGCTAGGGTTCGAACTGGGCATGGAAAGGAGAAGAAAACTCAGTCTCTTCCTGTTCTGGGCGCCGAAATGAGTGCTGGGCCTCTGTTTTTTGTCTACAGCCTGCTCTTCTCTCTGTGCTTTTGCTAGTTTCGGGCCCATTTTAGGGAGCCGCCATGGAAATCTCTTGCGTTTCTGAGCATTTTCTGGGCGTTCGAACTTGGTTTCCTTGCTGGGCGCGATCTTTTCTCCTTGCATCCTTCATTCGTCACAGGTTCGCTATCCTTTACTGATTCTCTTCTTTTCGAAGGGCCACATATTTTTATTTATTTTTCCCCAAGAACTTATACCACTGAAACAGAAAGATCTCAATGAGTATGGGTTTTATATTTCCTTGTTACAAAACAATCACATAGTTGTGAAAGTGTAGCTCCATGCTTTTCAATTTCTTCCCACAGGTTTTCTTGTATGGTGTGACATGTTCTAATAGGCTAATTCTGGCTCCCTCATGCAATATTGCTGCTTGTTTCTGAGCATAAGAGAATTTCCTGAAAACATGAAATAACATATCGGACATCATCCTCTGAGATCTGGTGATGTGTGACAATTCTGAATCTGGTTTTATTCTCTGGAAAAATAATAACACCTTTGTCCTTCACAGCTTCACAAAGCTCTTCTGCATCAATAGCCAAATCTGCAGTAACATCCACAAAGACAATATTTGTTTCAACGGCATCCAGTTTCACATGCAGCCCTTTAATTTTATTTAAATTTTCAGCTAAAATTCGACAATTTCTATGGTCATTCGGAAGCCGACCAACCAACTCATCAAGTGCAACAAGCCCTGCTGCACATAATACTCCAACCTGTCTCATCCCCCCACCTAAAGTCTTCCTCAGCTGGTTATTTCATTAGAAATCAGTCCAGGATCTAGATCAGATGGAAATAGGTTGTACTTTTTACATTTTTCACCAGCACTGGTGATATCCTCAAGACAAGTCACATTAGACAACTCTATTACAGTCTCATCTGTAATTTTACCACAAATTTCATACCTTGATGCTTGAGAAGATTTACTCGTTCTATATCTCTTTGTTTGTGACTTATCCGATGATCTCAACTTTCCTGTTTTGCAACCTGTACCAGGAAATTCTGAAACTGGTTTTTTGAATTTTTTGAGTTTGTTGTACTCGTGAAGTACAGTTGCTCTTCATTTGGTCCAAATGCTCATTCTCTGCAGGTGATTGCTCTGTTCCATTCTTGTCAATTCTTTGATGAACAGTGTCCCCTGCACTGTCAAAATGGCTATTTGTCTGGTCTTGGCCACCGCTTTCTTTTGTAGCTGAGCACAACAATTGTGTTAATTTGGCTTCAACAAGACAACTCCCACTCTAGATCTGCTTCTTGGATTCTCTCAATTCCTTCATACTTCTTATTACATCATATTTCACAGTATTCTTATTTCTCTTAACAGAATATTTGTCTTCCTCAGATAATAAGACTTTGAGAGACTTCTTCCTCAACAATTTACTGCCAGAATCTATCAAATGATTCTCTTTATCAAAACTTTCATAGGTTTCTATACAAGAGAGCATTTGTTCTGGAGTCATAACTTTCTTTTCTACACACAGTATGAATACCCGAAGATAAAATATTAGAAATCTCAGGTAATTCCACAGAGGGAATAAGATCTTTTGGCTTGCCGGTTATGCTTAAATTGTCACATTTAAGTCGCTTTGATGATTGAATAGCTTGGGAGCCATATCTTCCCCTCTTTCCGCCTCTTACCAAGGATTCTCTAGAAATTATTTTGGATGTGCTTTCCTCTACTTTGGAAATCTCAAAGCTCCATCCATATTCTTTATGACATGATTTCCCTTCACTAGATCCTCATATGATTTTTCTTCATATTCTCTAATCTCAGATTCACTAATATCACCGTCACTTTCACTGGACAAATCCATTGCAACACTAACCCAGTTCAGAATAAAGCAGAATGATGCCAATTTCTAGGTCCTATTAGGTGCTCCACAAGTCTTTTGATGAATTTCATTGCTGTGTGCATCTTTGAATGACTGTTTGGACTGAAAATGGTGAAAAACAAACATTAAAAACCCCCCCTTTTGTCATCTGCCATTTAATGCTGCACATTAAGGTATGTTTTTTTTTTGTGAAAACTGTAGCTGCCTATTTCTGCAAAATACTCTTAAATCTGAATATTATTTCCAAGGATGCAGCTGTCTTGAAATTATCGAAATGTCTAATCAATAACGCCCTTTCCAGTTTATCATAAAAAAAACATCTTTTAGGCTTGATGCATAAAATGTCCTCTTGTTGATCATTTGTAGATATTTGCACATCTTATTCACGTTCTAAAGAGAAAGAAGTCTCATCATGCTTATTGGTTGATAATGTGATTGCATACTTGTGTTTTTGTTACTCTTCTTCCTTTTATCACCAGCTCTGATATGATTTGATTGTATGAAACCTTGCCATCGCTTCACATGAGCTGGGCTCAACCCTTGTGGGAGCCGCATTCATCTCCACTCATCTTTGTGAACTTCATGACCAGCAAGCTGTCCTTTTTCCTTTTCCTGCACATGAAACAAACCTGTTAGCAAAATATGCATATGTATGGTGATTTTCCTTTGATCTAATATTTGCCTTTCGAGATTCCTTTGTGATTCGAGTTATATGCATCTGATGCATGTAGAGATCATATATATATATATATATGCGTGCATTAGTACACATGTTAGAAATGCAGTCAGCCATTGCTTAGAACAAAATGTTCTAACGCATTGCTTGTTTCAACTCTTTTGCAGATATCAGAAGGAAAACATCAACGGACCAGGGTGGAGCAGCAAGACAAAGGCGACATCGAGCGTACCTCAACTGTTCCAGTCATTCAGGCAATGACTGGTTCCATTCTCGACATGCCTTTCCTCATTTTTTTCTTTGTACTTGTGCATACATATATGTATATTTCCTTTCTGCACTGGATGCACGTAGCTAGTCTCACGGCTCTTTGTGTGGGACGCATGTTTGAATATGAATAAAATACTTCTCCTTTTGAATGAGATGTTTTTCTCTTTTGTTGTTACAGACTAGAAGTACTTAAAAATATCATCTTTAAATCATTCCTTAGTACAGTTGGAAACACAAAAAATAGCGAATTAGTATACACTAGCTTTCTTTTGTTCATGCTAGCATTTCTTAACCTATTTTTCAGCCAGGAGCGAAAAATAGGTAACAAGACCACAGTATCGTGGCTTAAGTTTCTTGGCACCACTCTTCTTGAGAGTGGATTGACGGTAAGGCTGCAACATAAGATACACCATATCTCCAACCTCAAAAGTCCGCTCAGTCCTCTTCTGATCTGCATACTGCTTCTGCTGATTTTGTGCCTTAGTTATATTATCCTTGAGAGTCTTAACAATGTCTTGACTCTCCTGTAACAAATCACCTGCATTGGGCACTCTACTGTCACTCAAAAGCAGATCCATAAAATTGGGTGCCTCATACCCATACAAGGCCATAAAGGGTGACATCTGAATAGACATGTGATAAGTGGTATTGTAGCAATACTCACAGAGATAAATCCACTTTACCCATGCCTTCTGTTGCCTTGCTATATAATTTTTGAGATATCCCTCCACCCATTTGTTCACTATCTCCGTCTGACCATTTGTCTGAGGGTGGTAGCTAGTACTCGGAGTGAGCTCTGTTGCACACAACCTGAATAGCTCCTGCCAAAAGTGACTCATAAACTTGCTGTCCCTATCACTCACAATGCCATGTAATCTAAATATCTCCTTGAAGAACAACTCTGCCACCTGTGTAGCAGTGTATGTAGCAGTGATTGGAAAGAAGTGTGCAAACTTCGTAAGGCGATCCACAACCACATATATGCAGTCCCTGCCTTGGGCTCTAGGCAGTCCTGTGATGAAGTCCATAGACAAACACTCCCACTTCCTTTCAGGAATCGGAAGTGGCTGAAGTAAACCGGCTGGATAGGAGTGTTCTTGCTTATTCTGCTGGCAGGTGGGACACTCCCTAACATACTGAAGTACCTCTGCTTTGAGCCCTTTCCATGTGAAGCGCTCTCTAATCTGCCGGTATGTCTTGTAGTAACCAGGATGTCCTGCCATAGGTGAATCATGAAAAGATTTCAGAACCATCCTCCTCACTGCTGATCCTGGAACCAAAAATATTCGCCCTTTGTAAATGATGAGCTCATTCACAAGGGTGTATCTGCTGTCCTGAATATTCCCATCTATGAATCCAGCTGCCCAAGTATCCTTTGCATACTCTGCAAGGATCAAGTGTCTCCAATCCTCCGATATGTCTGTCAATAAGCTCAAATGGGGCCTACGCGATAAGGCATCAGCAACTACATTCTGTGTCCCCTTAAAATATGTAATGTCAAAGTCATAGGACTGTAACTTGCTCACCCACTTCTGCTGCCTATCATTGAGATCTCGCTGCCCCAAAAAGTATTTTAGGCTATTATGATCGGTTTTGATACAAAATTTGCTACCTACCAAATATTGCCTGAATTTAGCCAAAGCATGCATAATGGCTAACATCTCCTTATCATATATGCTAAAGCTCCGCTCTGGCCCTCTCAATTTCCTGCTCTCATAAGCAATAGGGTGCTTCTCCTGCATAAGCACCGCTCCAATGCCCTCTCCAGAAGCATCACAGTGTAGCTCAAAAGGTTTGCTGAAATCTGGTAATGCTAACACTGGACAAGAAGTCATCCACTCCTTAAATTTCTCAAAACACTCCTGTGCCTCAGGAGTCCACAAGAAAGCTCCCTTTCTCATCAAATCTATCAAGGGTGCTGCATGCCTAGAATATCCATCCACAAACCTCCTGTAGAAACCACATAATCCCAGAAAACCCCTCAACTGTGTAAGGTTCACCAGTGAAGGCCACTCCACAATGGCACGAATCTTTTCAGGATCCATGCGTACGCCCTCTGCACTGATGATGTGACCCAAGTACAACAACTTTGTCATGCCCAAATCACACTTTGACTCCTTTGCATACAAGGACTCTCTGCCCAATATATCCAACACCGTGTCAAGGTGAACCAAGTGCTCCTCCCAAGATCTACTGTACACCAAGATATCATCGAAGAAGACAAGTACAAATTTCCTCAACTGAGGATGGAAAACCCGATTCATTGTTGCCTGAAAAGTAGCAGGTGCGTTAGTTAGCCCAAATGGCATAACTACAAACTCAAAATGGCCACAATGACATCTAAAGGCTGTCTTCTCAATGTCCTGCTCTCTAACTCTGATCTGGTGATAACCTGATCTCAAATCTATCTTCGAGAAAAGGCAAGCTCCATGAAGCTCATCTATCAACTCATCGATCCTAGGAATGGGGTATCTGTTTTTAATTGTCTTCCTATTAAGCACCCTGTAATCAATGCACATCCTCAATGTCCCATCCTTCTTTTTCACTAAGACCACTGAAGAAGCGAAAGGAGACTTACTTGGTCTAATGTGGCCCATAGCAAGTAACTCCTTTACGGTTTTCTCAATTTCATCCTTCAACCTCTTCGGATGCCTGTAAGGTGTAATCATGATGGGTTTAGCCCCCTCCTCTAACTCAATGATGTGCTCAATACCCCTGTCTGGTGGTCTACCTGGTGGAATGTCACTGAACACCTTAGAGTGTTTAACTCTAAGCTCCTGAATATCAGGAGGATATTCAATCTTTTGTTGTCCCTCCTGTGATGGCATCAACATGCACTCTGCTGCCCACTCTACCTGATCATGTCGAATCAATCTAGCCATCCTCCGGAAAGAAACCATCTTGAGATCACTGTCCCTGATTGCCTTAAGAATATGTGTCTTCCCATTCACTTTAAACCTCATCTCCATCTCCTTGAGGTTAAGAGTGAACTCCCCAATATCATGCAACCAACTTATCCCAAGGACTATATCTGTATCTCCCATAGGCACAACATAGAAATCTGCCTTAAAGTCATAATTATTAACTTTCAATGGGAGTCTAGTGATCTTATGATCACATTTGAGGACATAGCCATCAGCTACCCTCACTCTAATTCCCCCAAACTCCTCTGTTTGTATGCCACGCTTCTCCACCATCCTAGCATCAATGAAATTATGAGTGGCACCTGTATCAACCAAAGTTATGACTCGCTGTCCAGCAAGCACTCCTCTCATCCGAAATGACCCTTCCTGCCTAATACTTGTGAGACGAGCTTCCCTAAGTTGCCCATCTCCTTCCCCATCCTTGGACTCCATTTTAGACAAGTTTTCAGCCTTGTCTTCCTTTTTTTCACCATCTATTTCCTCTATATCAGACTGCTGGTCTGAATTATCTGATTCTGATTCCTCATAGTATGCCCACATAACTCTATTAGCTTTGCCCTTTGGTCTAAGAGGACAATCATGGTTTGCATCATAGGGTCCCTTACAGTAGAAACATAATTTTTTCTTCCTCAAATCATTTAATGTTTCCCTGTCAAAAGGTGCTGGAGTTTTATCTTTAGAATCATTTTTAAAATCAGTCCTCTCTAGTTTTTTATAAAATGGTTTGTTATCCTTACTAGAAGATGCTCCTTTGGACTGAAATTTGTTTGTTGGGACTGCATGTTCCATACTTCTTGCCTTTTTCATAGCTTCCTGTAAAGAAATAGGATCAAATGCCTTTATCCAACCTCTCAGTGGTTTGGATAGGCCCTCAATGAAAAGAACTATCAATCTACGCTCTGAAATGTTTGGCACCATGATTGCCAACCACTGAAATTCACCAATGAAATACTCCAACTTGCCTGTTTGTTTTAGCTGTGCTAAGTCCCGGAAGTAAACCTCTGGATCTTTCTTGTCAAACCTTTCAACCAACCTATCCACGAAGTCCTGGTACTCTGTCACCTGATTATGCTGAAGTGTTACCATACCATGGTACCACCAATCATGTGCTACTCCCTCCAAATGCAAAGTGGCGTATTTGATAGCTTCAATCTCTGCCATTGGCCTCAGCGCCAAAAATGTGTCAAGCTTATGAATCCAAGCTTGAGCTGTCATCTTACCACTCCCATCAAATGTAGGCATAGTAAGCTTGCCTGTAACCCTATTCAGCTCACTATTTTGACCTCTAGGCCTCCTATCCTATCTGAGTGACCTGTAATGCTCTCTCCTCTGATTAACAAACCTCTCGAATGTCATCCTCTCTCGCACCTGTGTAGTTAATAAATCCCATTCGTCATTCGCAGCCATGAGGATATCTGCGAACATCTCCTCTCCTGGTTCTCCTGTAGGTGCTACCTCAGGCTCATCTCTAATGAAGGTAGGACGTGTAGGCCTGTCTGCTGTCCTGGAATGAGTCCTATGAGCTCTAGGTGACCCCACTGCACTCCTGTTATCCCCTTGCTCCTGATTCTGTCTATCTTGTGGGTTCATGCGCTCAATCATGGTGGTGAGTGCCTGCAAGGCCTGAGCCATCTGCTGCTGTCCTGTAGCCATTGCTCTGAAAAAATTCCCTTGTTTCTTGCTCCTCATTCCTATCGCCTCTGGGTGGGCTACCCCCTTGCCTGTCACCCATGGTGCCCGGCTGCCTGTCAAATTCTTGTTCCCTATCAAACAAAGCTCGCCTGCGAGTGTAAAATCTGTGAGAGCCAACCTCAGGCGGCTGCATGTGATTGCTAAACCCTCAGGATGGCAGGATTTAGCTCTGATACCAATGTAAGAACCCAACTTGGCTCTCCTCTACTGACTGTTTCTTTTGAATGCAGTAGATTTGAATTTGTTTGGTTTTTGAATGTTTATGGATATTTTTGTGTTTTTTTGGTAACAATGAGCAATGATACAATAATGAAATAAACTCCTATGCTTAAAATAATACTGAAACAATAATATATTACTGCTGAAATTAATTTACGAGACTATCAAGGGAATGTTTGTTCTGTTTTATGGCCAATATGCCTGAAAAACAAATTCATTACAATGTAAGATAAAAACCTGATTTTTGCTGTCCCAGTAGATGAAAAATCTGCAAACTGCAAATTTTTATTTTTAAAATTTTTTTACTATTCACGTGGTACTGTAGCAGTCCATACGGCAGCACTGTTCACGCGGCACTGTAGCAGTTCGTACGACGGTACTGTAGCAATATGTACTGTACTTGTTAATCACCAAAATTTCTTCAATAAATCTGCAATAATTTCTCATGAATTTATTCTTCAATTCTGCGCAGTTAGATGCAAATAAGACCTTTGAATGAAGTCTTCCTGAAACCAAATATCACTGAATATTTCATCAGCTCAGATGGTGAACATTGAAGCAACTACGTCCTCCAATGGTGGTTGAAAACCCTAGTCTCCAGAGCAAAACCCTTTCAATTTCACAATGTCAAAATAAAAATAGCCATCCTCTTCTTTCCAAACTCAACGCTATATATCCTTTTTTTGCAAATCGTACCCTAATCCTCTTAATTACAATTTTGCTTGTAGTTTCATTTAATTTCACTTTGGGTGTCAAAACGACTTTAATCATTAAATGGGCATTTAATTTTAATATTTCAATAGTCTAGCTCAGATAATTTAATTAAAAACATGGCCCCATCTAATGATGAGTTGACCCTCAAGTTAAGTGATTATAATATAAAGTCACTTTATAATTTTATTATTAAATCACTTAATAATAAATGCTAAGTTATTCAAACTTGTCTAACTCCACGAATATTTTGAATTTAGCTATGCCGTCTAAAACTGGAGCTCACCAGTTGACCACCCATATGACCGTGATGTCTGCTAAAAATAGCAAGGGTCCATCTCCAACTGCTAAAAATAGCCTAGCCAAGCCAAACTCAAAGCAAAACTCATCATAAACAAACTCTGGCAACCCAGAAGTGTACTCTGCTCTGTCCCTGGAAGATCTCCACGCCAAGGTGACCCTCTATCCAATCCTACTAGCCTACGAGGGTCTTTGATAGGCTAATCACAAGCTAGAGTGATGTCTCTAGCTAGAAGGGGGACATCACATTTTGCAAATTTGAATGGGGGAGTTCTGCAATTTTGAATTTCAACGGTTAACTTTTAATCCAAATTCTCGTGCCTAAGGTTTGAAAAGAATTTGCAATTTTTACACAGACTTAGCTATTTACCTTGGGCGATTTGCAAGTTTAACTTGGGTGACCTAGTTGAAATGTGATTCTGAAAAGGGCTGCAACGTTTAAGAAATCGCAATCTTGATTTTCGAAGAGCTATTCAAACCTTAAGCTTCAACACTCATGGCGCTATGGGCGAATTTCGGAAAATAGGGGGAAGGGTTTGTGAACTTCAGACTTTGCGGTTCTTCCTCAAGCTTGGATGGTAAATTTCGGTGAATTGGAGAGTTTTGAAAACCATTTAAAACTTTAAACTTTCTTTCATATTTACCCCAAATAGTGATTTTCGGCACTATGAGAGTTTTTGAAAACTTTCGCGTGGTTCCATATTTCGCGATTTTCACACTTCATCCGAACTTCAGCAGACTGGGGCAATTCGTCAATTTCATTTCTCACGTGTTTACATCTTTATGCGAAATTCGGTGCCTTGGGATAATTTTTTAAACCTTTCAAAATACTCACCTATCGCCTGGATCACGATTTTCGGCATTTTATGACACTTTGTCAACTTTTCGATATTTTCGGACCTTTTTAGTTATTTGCGAACTTTCTTGTTTTTGGCATTTCGGCTTAAAGGTCTGAATTTCAGCCCTTTTGGCCATTTTGACAAGTTTTCACTTTTCTTTCATTTCGGCTTAAGGTCCAAATTTCGGCCCTTTTGGCCATTTTGTCAACTTTTCACTTTTTTTTCATTTCGGCTTAAAGGTCCGAATTTCGGCCCTTCTCGACATTTTGACAAGTTTTCACTTTTTTGACATTTCGGCCTAAAGGTCCGAATTTGGCCCCTTTTGGGCATTTTGACAAGTTTTCACTTTTTGGAAAGCGAAAATCAACATTCATACAAATCTTGCAAACCTTTGAAAACACCATGAAATCCCTCTCATTATTCTTATGCGAAAATTGGCATCTTTGGGTCCTCACGCGACCTTTAGATACTCTGTTCTTCTACTTGGCGGACTTCGCCAATTTCTATCATCCCACGCCCTTTTGAGGCGATTTCACAAGCTTGAACAATCTCTTTGGATTCGTGCCCGAGGGTTCGACTAACCATACGGATCACCGGCTCCTTCGCTCAACATCATCATCTCATGGACTGATCGCAGGCTCGCTTAAAAGGCCAGAGACACTCTGCGTGGAACTCAACAGGGTGAAGACGGAAAGGCCCAAAAAAGGAAGGGGGACCTTGTCGGCGACAGGGAGCGTGTGCAACACACAACAGGTTGGCACACAACATTTCTTTCTTGACTTCGTGGTCATCCCATTGGAGAGGAAAGCGTATGATGCTCTCCTTGGAAGGGGTTGGCTGATTATGGCCAAGGCAAATCACAACTGGAAGAGAAATACACTCTCCATCGAGAACAAAGGCCGCAAGTATGTGATTGACCTACAAAACCAGGTAGTAAGCGAGGAATTGGCATTATCTGACTCTGACTCGGATGACTCACATAATTGGGAATGGGGTTCCACAAGACGACAGGAAAAAGATGGAACCCAACGACGAAGGGGTATTAGAATTGGAGGGATGCTCAGAGGACGAAACTAGTTCCTTGGCCGGACTCTTGCATTGGCAGATGGAAGACTGCGAAGTGTTTCACCCTAATTGCCACATGCTACAGATATGTGAGATTGAGGAGTCAGGTGATGGTACGGAGAACACAACCTTCCCTCTAGAGTATGGGGAGTACCGTGAGGGTGTCGCACGGGTGGATGATACACTTGCGCACCGGTTTGAACGGGATAAAGCCATCAAGTACGAAGAATCCAACGTGAAGAAAGTCAATTTGGGGAGTGATGGCAATCCAAAGGTGATCCTGGTCGGGGACGATTGGAACCTCGTACTGAAAGCAACAACATTTAAATTTTTTCTGGAATATAAGGATGTGTTCGCATGGACATACAGAGACTTGAAGAGAATACCTCCAAAACTTTGCGTACATAGAATACCCCTCGTACCTGGTACCCAACCCGTACGGAGAAGGCCGTACATAATGAATAAGAATTACGCGGCAAAGGTGAATGAAGAAATTGAGAAGATGCTAGAGGCTGGAATCATCTTTAAGGTTTTGGCTCTCACCAATCATTATCTCCTTGAAGAAAGAAGCAAATCAGATCAGGATATGTGTGGATTTTCGTTGCCTAAATGTCGTAACCATTAAAGATCCCTTCCCAATCCCATTCACGGACAACATCTTGGAGGAGGTGGCAGGCCACAAGATATACTCATTTCTGGACGGATTTTCTAGATATAACCAGATTAGCATTGCAGAGGAAGACAAGCTGAAAACAACATTCATAGTGGAGGACAGAGTATATGCGTACAATCAGATGCCCTTTGGCCTATGTAATGCTCCAGTCACCTTTCGAGCAGATCATGTTGCACATATTTGACAGGATGTTTGTCGAGAGCTTCAAGGCATTCCTTAACGATTAGTCTATCTACAACAAACAAGAAAACCATCCGAAGGCACTCGACAAGTGTATGGAGAGGTGTCGGCGGGCCCGACTTGCCCTAAACCCCAAGAAGTGTCGATTCATGGTACCACAAGGTAGGCTATTGGGGCACATTGTGTGTAAGGAAGGGTTGAAGATGGACCCCAATAAGGTAGGAGTTATTGTGAACATGGAGAGTCTGGTGGATGTCGCGGGAGTAAAATGCTTTCTCAGACATGTCGGCTACTATATAAGATTTATCAAGAGTTTTGCACAAGTCTCCTGTCCTTTGGACAAACTCATAAGAAAAGGTGAGCCGTTCAAGTGGGGAACGGAATAGGAAGAAGCATTTAAGGAATTAAAATCCCAACTAGTAAGTGCACCAATCCTAGCATACCCTGACTGGGACAAAGAGTTCCACGTTCACGTCGATGCCTCCAACTATGCCATTGGTGCCACTCTGGCACAGGTGGGCGTACAGGGATAGGATCACCCCATTTTCTTCGCCAGCCGATTGCTTTCCAAGGCCGAACAAAACTATAGAACGATGAAGAGGGAGGCACTTGGAATGGTGTACTCCGTACAAAAGTTCTGCCATTATCTCCTTGCGACACCATTCACCTTTTATGTGGATCATCAGGCCTTGATGTATTTGGTGAATAAGCCAATAATCCAAGGATGGGTAAGCCGCTGGCTGTTATTAATTCAGGAGTTCACCTTCACCATCGTAGTACGGCCTGGCAAGAGTCATGTAATTGCTGACCAACTGTCAAGGATCAAATCCGGAGAACCTGCGGAAAGAGTAAATGAGGACTTTCCAGATGCACACTTGTTCCAAATAGCCGTACTACCTCCCTAGTGCGAGCCCATTGGTGAGTACCTGTCCACCTCGACATTCCCATGAGACATGCCGCTAGGGGATAGACATAAGCTGGCATTAAAGAGCAAAACCTTCCAACTGATCAATGGCCTATTGTACAAGATGGGACCTGACCAGATCCTATGCAGATGCGTGATGGAGGAAATTTCGAGTGTACTAAAAGAATCTCATGACAGACTTGTGGGAGGCCACATGGGACCTCATGCTACCGCACGAAAGGTACTATTGGCAGGGTTGTGGTGGCCAACCTTGCATAATGATGCACGAGAATGGGTTGTGGGACGTGATACAAGTCAGCGTACGAGGAAACCACTGAAGCGGGATTTTATGCCTCTGTTCCCTTCTCAGCTGCAGGAACTATTCGAAAGATGGGGTTTTGATTTTGTGGGACCCCTGAAGGTGAGCAACATGCATCGATGCCGATCCATTGTCGTGGCCACGAAATATCTCACCAAGTGGGCCAAAGCGAGAGCTCTCCTAGACAACACTGTCGTGAGTACGACAAGGTTCCTGTACGAGAAAATTGCGACCAGGTTCAAGATTTCAATTCAGATTACAAGTGATCGAGGAGTTCACTTTGTTAACTAGGTCATTCGGATAATGACGATAGAGTTTAAAATCTTCCACAATCTATCCAGTCCGTGCTATCCTTGGGCAAATGGTCAGGCGGAAGCTACAAACAAGATACTCGTATCCATCATTTATGTCATGTGGAGTGGAACAGGAAGACTGGGAGGAGCGTCTTCTCGTGGTACTCTGGGCGTACCGTACAACATACAAGGTGACAATGGGTTACACACCGCTCGAACTTATGTATGGCCAGGAAGCAACAAAGTACACCGTACCAAGCTTAAGAATTGCAATAGACAATCGGCTCGAGGATCGGGAGAGTCTAAATGGCTGTCTTATGAACCTTACCAAGTTAGATGAACGTCAGATGATGGCATAGTGGGCGACGGAAGTGGCCCAACGCCGACAAAAGTAATGGCACGACAAACATCTTTGGCAGACGAACTTCCGTCCCGATCAGTTGGTTTTGAAGTATAACGGCCGCAACGAACTTTGACCTGGGAAGTTCAAAGTTCGTTAGCTAAGGCCCTATAAAATTAGGGAATTTAGGAAGAATAGAGTAGTAAAACTTTCCACCTTGGACGATAATCCTATACGCAATCCTGTAAACGACTCCAAATTGAAGCTTTATTGAGAATGTGATAAACCAGTGGTAGCCATCAATATGCTAGGCTATGCAACAAAGAGGGATTGGACCATTGGACAGAGAAAGGTGTTAGGGAGATCCCACAAGGGAAAAAAGAAAAATGGAGGATTCGGAGAATGAAATTGATGCTCAAGGAGGACCAAGCAAAAAGATGAAGAAAGGAGAAGTCGACAATAGGGTAAAACCAAGGAAATGGGCCAAACATTTGGCACAGAAAGCAAAGTTGCACGAACAAAAGAAGGCCGTAAGAGCTCCGAAAGAAGAGGTGGTACACTCTAGGGCGGAGAGGAGCAATATAACAAGTATCTGAAGGAAGCAAGTTGGCAAGAACCACTGTAAATTAAAGGTACAGAGGCTAAAATTTAAATACTCTTGCAAGGTTAAAAAATTAAAAAAATATTTTAAAAGAAGGATACTGAAAAATAGAAAAATAAAGGCACGAATTAAAAATTAAAAGGAAGGGGTTAGGAGATATTGAAAAATTAAAACAAAAGAAAAATATTACAAAATTAGTAAAGGAAAAAGTGCATGTGGTGGAAAAAATATTTTATAAAAAACTATTGCACTACGCCCTAACCCTAAAAGTGAAAAAGTTGTATAAAACCCCATGCCCAACCATTCCAAGCAAATTGTGCAGAGAAGAAGCAGAGGGACTTGGGAAGCAAGCAGCGAAAAGCAACTAGACAGTTCTATACGATCTCATACGAAGCAACAAAGGACAAGGAAGGAAGCATCCGTACAAGTGCGTGTGGAATTCACAAAGCAAAATATTTTCATACAGACCCGTACAGTTGGCGAAAGGAAGGAATTCATTGATCGTAACATCCATACGGTTGGCTGAAGAGAGGGATTGGTTGATCGTACCATCCGTATAGCTAGTTCTAAAGAGGTCACCATCACAACCATACGATTTCGTACGGAATTTGCAGGATCTCCTGTACCATTCCGTACATTTGAGTGATTTTTGTGCGGAGATGTGCATCTGTACGAGCCTGTACAACATTCTGGGCGAGGTAATCTAGATTGGGACGAACCCGTACAACATCTGTACACAACCATACACGAAAGGAAAAATAATTTGTACGGAACTGTACGGGAAGAGGAAGGGGGCAATTTACAATTTGTACAATCCATACGTTGGCGGAAAAAATCCGTACAAGGCGCTAAGGAGTCCAACGAAGATTTTTGAGCATCTATACGAAGTTGGAGGAAATTCGTACAGAATTGGCCTATCCGTACAACATTCGTACGAAGGGGGAAGCAGAACACACAAGTGGCAGGGAAGTTGGCACGGAGGTAATTCTGTACGACCACGACCAGGAGAAAGAAATTTCGTACAGCCAGTAGGAGAAAGAATTTCTGTACGAAAAAGGCAGCTAACGGAATTTGGTGGATTACGGAAATGGTTGCCGTAACCGTTTGGACAAGGAAAGTGTACATCTAGCAGATGAGTTGAATGACCATATTGAACCAAGGCTTATAAAAATTGATCGAAGTATGACACGCATGAGTTTTGGAAACCCCAACGATGAAAGCAAGGTGATACACACAGTAACCATGGCCACACCAGGAAGCAGCAAGGGAAAAGAAGTTCAAGTGCAAGTGTAGAGGGATGAGCCCGTGACTGTACAGTCCCTGACATGGGAAGGTTGGAGTGGCAGCGATTGCAGAGCATGGTGGGACGAGATGGATGATGCCTATGTCATCAAGAGAAATTTGAAGACAGTAGGGGTCGATAAGTTTCTGGCCATGCCCGTCTTCAACATCAAAGATTTTGAACCTATGCTGAAGGGAATGGTGGCAGGTTACGACAGGCATACACACAGATTGATAGTGAAGTATGGATGGTGCCATCTTACCATCTCTTTCTTTGCCGCCGAGTTCGCCAGGATATTTGGGATTCCAAACCAGGGAAGCCCTGTGCTCAAGAGGAAGATGACACTTGAACAGAAACAACAGCTAGTCTGATTGGTTTGCCGCGGGGACTTGACACAGGGAGAGCATGACAGCATTTGGAAATCTGGAAGTAGCTGCGATGTGAAGAGAACATTTTTGGCGAATGCAAAATGGCGATACATAATGGCTATTATCAAGAGCAGATTGACAGCAGCAAGTAGAGGGTCGGACATCGCAGTGTGGATGTTGAACTTGATGAACAGGCTGAAGAATGGCACGGTGTTCAATTGGGCGATGGCACGATGTTCAATTGGGCGTCTTTTCTCTTTAAGCGCATCAGAGAATGTCTAGGGTTGCAGCACAAGGTATTCTACATGTCACACCATGCTATTGCGATGTTCCTAGAAGCCATCCGCACAAGAGTGCCAACAAAAAAGAGGGGTGACTTGCAGCCACTTTCGAGAGTAGAATCGTGTAACCCTCCAATTTTTTATTGGACCCACTTGGACACCATGGCCGCCGACGAGGAGCCACAGAGGAAAAGACGACGATAGGATGTGGGCAGTCTCCCAATGCAGAGAGCAGGGACAGTGAAGAAGATGCCACGAAGGCATCCTCGTCGGATGACGAAAGTGGAGAGGAAGATAACTTCCGAGTGGTTCCAGCCAAGGTACGAGCAAGAACCTAAGTTGAAATGGTTAGCGATAAACCAATAGATGAGGATGTGGCAAAAGGGGTAGGAGAAAGCAGCATGGTGGAGAAAGTAATGACGACCAAGAATCCTCCTACACTATTAGACAAAGGCCAAGGCAGCCAACCAGCATCACGCAAAGCAAAGCGGACGAAGGAAGTGCCAACGTAGGTAATTGATGTGGTGGATGTGGAGGCCTCACCGCCACCGCCACCTAGGGTGACCTCTGGCCTGGAGTCAGCAGTAGCACAATTGAGCCCCACACATACTGACCACCAAGAGAAAACTATAGATTCATGGCTGTTGGAGACTCTCGGGGTATGAGTTGAGGAATTGTAGGAGTTACCACTTGCACCTGGTGGGGATGGCGGAATTGACACTGGCAACATGCCATCTCGCAAAGTGGAATTTGAAGGAGAAGGGGATCCTCTGACTCACCAGAAGGCATTGGAGCATACAAACCACCGAATAGTACAGGAACATGTAGAATCTTCCTCTCCTCACGTAGAGGAACTGATGCTTCGGTTGGAAAAACCCAACCCCGCAGATCCACTCGGCACTATGCAGCAATGCATGTCTCAGTTGGAAGGAGTAGCAAAATTTCCGAGTGATGTTGGCCACACTATGAAAAATGTTGAGCTCGGACATGATCCAAAGGTTGCTCAGGTGGTTGAACGACTTCTATCCTTTGTGAGGGAGGACTATGAGGAAGAATTTTTTAGATGGTTCACGGCCAAAGGATGGCCAAAAGCAGAAACTCCCAAGATGATTAATGCGTGGATGGCTAATGTGATAGTAATGGAGGAGAATGGCACTTATGGCTCTCTACATGGGATGGAGATGGCCTTCCAAGACTTGGTAATTTGAAGTACCGGAGGACAACAGTAGTAAGGATGGAAGCGATGACGGCACAGCGAGCTCAAGCGATACAAGAAGCCGAGGGTGCTAGGAGAACTTTGGCTCACCACATACAGAAGAGCCAGGAGCAGTTGGCTCACGAACACGCATGGGTCACATCCTTGGAGGAGACATTGGCCAAGTATGTCTAGGAACTGGAAGTGAGCAGCAAGGAGAAGGCCGAGTTGGCGGCCAAGGTGGTGGGATTGGAGGCTAGCCTAGCGGAGAAGGAGAAGGAGTTGCATGGGAAGGGGGAGGAGCTTCAAAACGCTCGCAACAAGGTGGTTGAGGCAGCCCACGTGGTTAAGTTGGCAAGGGAACGGGAGTTCATAGCCACGCAACACCTCCAGCATCTTCAGCAATGGGCAGGCACTTCCCAATCGTCAGTACTGCCAAGGACACCTCTCATCCCTCCCAGCATTAGTTCTAACTTTTGTTTTGATCAGCTTCCATTTTGTTTCAATTGTCTAGAAGACGACTACTTTTTGGGGGGGGCTGATGTTAGGCGGCAACTACGAATAATATTATTAGTTATGTTTTAATAATACTTTTGTAATGAGTCAGCCGTGTGGGTTCCTGTGTCAGTGTCAGTTATGATGGTTGGTACCTCGGCCAACCGCCAAGTAGTATATATTGCCATGTAAGGGAACCCCAGTGGAAGTAATGATCATGTACTGAATTTTCTGAAATGCAATAAACGATATATCTTTCTACCTATGTGATTCTATGATATTTTGTTAAGCACCTCATGAGTAATTGTCTGAATAATTGTTTGTGTATTACTTTCTGTACTATGTGAATAAAACTGACACTTAAGGGACCAAACAGTTAGTTTGTTCCTTTGGCATTTATTGTGCATAAGTCTTATTGTTCATCTTCAGTTTCAAGGTAATTTCATTTTGACAATTCATTAGTGGGGCCTACATGCTTGGTTGGTGAATGTTCCAGACTGGGACATGTGTAACCATGTGGCATATTGTTTCTGGCAGCCTATAGTCCCAAACCTGTGATTCTATTAAGCATTTCTTTGCACTATTTCTAAACTCTCAGCTGGGACTCACAATCTGAAAATGATTTCTCCTATGCTTCCCTTGTTTGGGATGTGGCATTGCTTTGACATTTCTTTGAACTATGTTCCTGCCAGTGCCTTTGTGTCATGTCAATTTTTTTGTGTTTAAAACCTTTTCTGGGCACTTTTCCTTGCTGGAACCCACCAAGATTCCCTTTGGTGATGAAACCTCTTTACACTCCTTTCTGGATGGTTCACTCCTGCTAGGGTCCACATGCCTTGTCCATCCCAATTATTTTCACTTGGACATTCCTGTTGGAGAGACCTGCATGAATCTGAACAAAACCGTGCGCTGAAATTCTATGTAACAGCTGAAGGAATAAATATTCCTGCTGCTAAATGAACACAAATGATAATATATCTCTTTATGGCAATAGCACGTTCTTTTCATGGCCTTCAGCCCTCTCCAACAATAAAAAAAAGGTATATACTAATATGTACAAAGAGGTGATTAGGAAAAGATAAGAAGGAGAAAATCCCATTCCTCTTGGCTGTTAATTTGCTGGTAACAACACTGAAAAATCAATCCCTATGAAATGATTGTAAGTTTCCAAGGTCCAAACAACTGTAATAATTTGCTCACTTGAATCAATATAATTTGTTTGACCCATAGATGAAAAGATCTGCAAAAAATCGTTTAACTCCCAATTTATAGCGAGTCATTTATGGCCATGATTTAATCTGCAAAAAAATTCTTTGGCTATTTTTTGAAAAAATAGAGGCGATCTATTGGAAAAAATCACAAAAAATCAGGAGAAAAACTCAACTAACTCTGCGTATGAGATGAGCTGAAAATCGATTTATTTGTTCATCAATGTGTGTGAGATGAGCTGAAAAATTGAAAGGATTTGTGTGCACATGCCAATGTCAGCTATTGAACAAAGTATTTATTTTATGGAAGATGTCAAGTAGAAGAGAACTTTAATTCTACAGAAAGAAGATTCAAGGAATGCAAATCCTCTATAATATGTATTGAACTCAAATTCATTTAGAGGTTGCACTTATTTTTTGTTATATGATATGTATTTAACTCAAAATTTGATTTATATATGATGGAATTCAGTAATATGTTCTACAAGTTCAGTGTATATGTGTGTTTTTCAAGAATATTTTCAGAATTATCTTGTAATGTCCCCTTTCCAGCATTCATAGCATGATGTTGTCGTTAGCCTATTTCCCCATGGTCTCGTAGGCTAACTGGAACATTAAAGGGACTTAGAGGCCATTTGGCCTAGACAGTTTTAGTTGCAGGTCTTTCTGAGGGGTTTTGAGGCAGTTTTGGGCATACTTACTATTTATAGTAAGTCATTCTGGACATGGCTGGACATCCAATGGCAGTGACATGTCAATGGTAATTGTTTAAAATCGACAAGAAGATTTATTTATTATTGATATGATTTATTGTGCATTGATAAAGCTATTTTATAAAGTTAAATTTAAATATTTAACTTTATTAATACATAGACTATAGTTTGTGGGAAATATTTAAATAAAAGAGTCCCTTTTATTTTATAATACATCAAAGACATAAGTTACATAAAGGGAGTTATGTTTTATCCCACATTGACAAAACAAAGGAATGGGTTCTTGTGAGAACATTATAAAAAGAGATGGAAGAGCTTCCATTTAGTATGCTTGGATGAAGATTAATGTTATGCTGCTAGATTTCCTGGAAATATGATTATCGGGCTTGGAGGACAAAATCCCTCTTTGCTAGCATTCTCTTCACTGTTGGACGACACAGTCAGGAGGATTAATGGTGTTTTCATCTCAGGAAACACATTGAGCTTATTAGATTTTAAAATACAGAAGGGCAAATTTGTGATTTTGCTACAGTGCATGAATAGTGTTTGCAACAAGTTTAGTTTGTTCATTTTTGGGATGATGCCATTTCATCTGCACATCACCACAACACCCAATTCCAGGTTGCTTCCATCATATTTTCATATCTATGCATTGTAGTTGTTGAATATAAGTTTGAATATTTGTCGCAGCCTGTAAGGCAATTGTATGTGCACATTTACATTGCAAAATCAGTCTTTAATCAACAAATAAGGAGTTTCAGATTTTCTATATATTGTAGTATGTTTGCCAAGTGTTTGACAAAATGCCATGTTGAGTATTAAGCAATTTGAATGTTATTACATAGTTGTTCGCAAGTCTATTTCATTGGAAATCAGTTTATTGGTGAAATCAACTTTATTAGTTTGCATACAAAGTGTTTGACAATATTCCTTGAGGTCAATTTCTACAAGCCAAGGTTCAAATCAGCAGGGGGTATTATAATGGTATCAGAGCAGAAAATCCTACCATCCTGAAGGGGTTGAACATGAACAAACAATGATATGACTGATTGGAGTGTGCAACCATTATCGCATCATTGCAACACACAAAGAAACAGGGCTTTGCTTAATACCAGACAAGAGGAACGAAGAGCTACAGAGGATCAAAATATTAATCAGAATATTAACAATATGGGTGAAAGAAGGGACCCTGGTGAGGAGAGATTTTTACAGTTATTGGACACACTAGTTCAGGGACAACAGTTAGCACAGCAAAGAGCACAACAACAGAATCAGCATTTGGACTTACTAACACAAATGATAGCCCACCAGATGGGTATTAATGTGAATAATATGGGTGGCGGAAACAATGGTGGAAATAATGATCAGAATGGAGGTAATAATGGTGGAAACAATGGAGGTAATAATGGAGGAAAAAATGGAAATGGGGGTAACGGAAGAGGAAATGTAGGAGACAACTTTGGTCATGTAGCTCAACCCACTTGAATGGTGAGCTCTAGACCGCTTTTACCCACCTTCCCACCTAGGGCACCAACATAGCCTACGAATGAGCCTCAGATCGCTAACTTACAGGATCAATTCAAAAGACATTGGGAGAGTGGAGGACTCGATTTTCAGGCACCTATATCTCTACGAGATTACATTGATGTGAGATGAGACACATGCCTCGTGCAACAGATAGGAACCAAAATTTCGAGTTATGAAAGAAAGTAGGGAAGTTGTCTCTGCCATATTTTGATGCTTCAGGGAAGACTACAACACAAGCTTGGGTTCAAAAGGTGGATACTTACCTCTAGCTTAATCCTATGCTTGAAGAAGAAGCCATTAAATATGCCACTATACACCTCGATGGAGTTGGCCATGAGTGGTGGCACCATGGCATGGTGACTATGGGACATGATCAAATCACTTCCTACGTTGAGTTTATTGAACAATTGATAGAGGTTTGATAGGAAGGACCCAAAACTACATTTCAAGGAGTTGGCACAGTTGAAACAATGGGGACCACTAGAGAACTATATCTCAGAGTTCCAAAGACTCTCAGTATTAGTCATAGATATATCACAGAGGAGGCTCATGGTGCTTTTTATGGATGGATTGGCTGATCCATTGAGAGGGTGGATTAAGGCCCTCAATCCACCTACACTACAGGAGGCCATTAAGAAGGCCAGAGGCATGGAGGATTCTAGCTCAAAAAGCCGATTTCAGTCTAAGAGTTTCCCACAAAAAAAAGAAAAGGACAAGAAACAGAGTGATTCACACCTACCATGAACAGATACAAGGAGACTAGATAGTGATCAGTTGAATGAGCTCAGAAGAAAGAAATTTTGTTTTCATTGCAGAGAGCCATGGGACCGTTTGCATAAGTGTACTGTTAACGCGAAGGCAAAAGAGTATTTCTCTACTGAAGAATCAACTTCAGAAGAGTCAAAACAACAGTCAGATTCAGAAAGTAGTGATGATGAAGATATTACGGCAGAGGAGGTTGGAGAAGATAAGACCATTACACGACTTACCAGTACTGAACCGTCAATAACCTTCAAGGTAAGAGGTGTGATACAGGGGCAACGAGTGGTTTCGCTGATAGACACAGGAGCCACCCACAATTTCATTGATGAAAGATTCGTGAAGAAGCGAGGACGTCAAACAAAGGAGCATGAGGGGTTCATAATGATGGTAGCTAATGGACAAAAGATTCTCAGTACTCGGATGATTCCTGATCTTCATATGTGGATGGGAGACTATGACATGGTAGGCAAGTTCTATGTTGTTGATATGGGAGATTATGATGTTATCCTGGGCATGACATGGATGAGATCTCTAGTGGGGTTCACCTTCAATCTGGAAAAATTGGAAATGAGATTTGAGCACCAGGGTCAGAAAGTGATTCTCAGAGGATTATCAGATGGGGGACTCAGAGTAGTCTCACTTCAGAGGATGGAACATTTGTTTAGACATGACGAGGTGGAGTGGGCAGCAAAATGTATGATCATGCCTACAGTTACAGAGCAGCAGCTTAAGGAGTACCATCGGGACATTCAGGAGGTCATATCCAAACAAACAAAGGTGTTTGGAAGCATTCCACCAGGTGTTCCTCTAGAGAGAGGAATAGAGCATGTGATTGAACTGGAGGAGGGGGCAAAGCCTGTGATTACCACCCCTTATCGTCATCCTAAGGTGCATAAGGATGAAATCGAGAAGGCGATAAAGGAGTTGCTAGAGATGGGGCACATTAGGCCTAGCAAAAGTCCATTTGCTTCACCAGTGGTCCTAGTAAAGAAAAAGGATGAGACAATGCGTATGTGCATAGATTACAGGGCTCTCAACAAAAAGACAATCAAGAATAGGTACTCCATTCCAAGAATAGATGAGCTGATAGATGAGTTACATGGTGCACGTTAGTCTCGAAGATAGAATTGCACTCTGGGTACCATCAGATTAGGATGAGAGTAGAGGATGTAGAGAAGACATCCTTCAGGTGCCATTATGACCACTTTGAGTTTTTGGTTATGCCATTTGGACTAACCAATGCTCTAGCTACATTTTGGAGTTGTATGAACCAGGTGTTCAGGAGACAGTTAAGGAAATTTGTGCTTATATTTTTTTGATGATACCCTGATACATAGTAGGACATGGGAGGAGCACTTGCAGCACTTGCAGGAGGTATTGAGCATACTTGAGCGAGTCCCTTTATGCCAAAAAATCTAAATGTGAATTTGGCATGACAGAGTTATTGTACCTTGGGCACATCATTAGCACAAATGGAGTGAGGGTGGATCCAGATAAAATCAGAGCTATAGTTGAGTGGCCTACTACTAATCTTACCCAACTCAAGGGGTTTTTTGGTCTATGTGGTTTCTACAAGAGGTTTGTGAAGGGGTTCTCACAGACAGCAACTTCACTTACAGATTTGACCAGGCAGGGAGCCTTTGTATGGACAAAGACAGCTTCGAAGTGATTTGAGCACTTCAAACAGTTGATGACATCTTGTCCAGTATTAGCACTTCCAGACTTCTCCAAACCATTCGAGCTTCAGTGTGATGCATCTAGAGATGGGGTGTGTGCAATCTTAATGCAGGGAAACCATTCCATTGCTTTTGAGTGCAGGAAGCTAAGGGGAGTGGAGAAGAGCTACTCTATATATGATAGGGAGATGTTGGCCATAATGCATGCATTGGCCAAATTCACATCTTATCTGGTTGGGGGTAAATTTGTAATTAAAACAGATCATAACAGTATGAAATATTTTATGAGCCAAAGGGATCTTAACGACAGGCAGCAAAAGTTGATCACCAAACTACAGGCATATGATTTTGACATCGAGTATATCAAAGGGAAGAAGAATGTAGTAGTCGATGCACTTTCTAGGAGACCACATGTATGCTCCCTGGTTGAGATTTTAGCAGACTGGAAGGAGAAAATAATAGCTGAATATGCTAAGGATCAATGGGCAACATATTTGATAGAGGGATCTGTATAGGATGATAGATATGTGGTGGTTAATGACCTTATTCTGTATAAGGATAGGATTTATTTGGTACCTTCGTCACACATCAAAGGTACTATCTTGAGGACATTCCACTATGCACCTACGACTGGACATCTTGGGTTCTTCAAAACATACAAACAAATTCGTGAGAGGTTTACTTGGAGAGGACTCAAGGATGATGTGCAGAGATATGATGCACCTACGGCTGGACATCTTGGGTTCTTCAAAACATACAAACAAATTTGTGAGAGGTTTACTTGGAGAGGACTCAAGGATGATGTGCGGAGATATGTTAGAAAATGTCTAGTTTGCTAGCAGAATAAAGATGAACATACCCCTCTAGCTGGATTACTACAGCCTTTACCCATTCCTGACAGGAAATGGGAGAGCATTTTGATGGATTTTATCACAGGCCTACCCAAGGTGCAGGGCTGCGATTGTATTTATGTGGTGGTGGATAGGCTAATGAAATATGCTCATTTCTTTGCTATTACATCTACCAGCACAACAACACAGGTGGCAGACTTTTTTTTTCAGGAGGTGTTTAGGCTTCATGGGATGCCTAAGAACATAGTCAGCAACAGGGGCAGTAAGTTTCTGAGTCTATTTTGGCAGAAACTTTTCAGATTGAGTGGAACTAAGCTCACTCCTAGCACTAGCTACCACCCACAGACGGATGGGCAAATGTAGATTGTTAATAAGTGGGTTGAGGGGTACTTGCGGAACTATGTATCAGGGCAGCAAAAGGCTTGGATCAGCTGGCTTTATTTAGGCAAGTATTGTTATAATACCACCTATCAAATGTCGATCAAGATGTCTCCGTTCATGGCATTATATGGGTATGAAGCTCCTAGCTTCACAGATCTTCTTTTTGGAGATAGTCGGGTACCGAGTGCATGGAATTGGTTACAGGATAGCTAGGATATTCTGAGATCACTTAAGGAGAATATTCAACAGGCTTAGAATCAGCAGAAGTTATATGCTGACCAACACAGAGGGGAACGCAGTTCCAACACAGAGGGGAACGCAGTTTCAAGGTTGGGGATATGGTATACTTGAGACTTCAGCCCTACAGGCAGTCTACACTTAAGAAGAGTGGAGCAAAGAAGTTGAAACCAAGATTCTATGGGTCGTTCAAAGTTGCACGCCGCATTGGCGAGGTGTTATATGAGCTGGAGTTACCATCAAACAGCAAGGTGCATAATGTGTTCCACGTCTCCAGGCTGAAGAAAGCTCTTGGTCATAGTGTTGTTCCATCTGCAGATTTGCCCCCTCTAGATGAAGAGGGTAAGTTGATATTGATTCTTGAGGCCATCATTGATACCAGCGAGAGAACACTCAGGAGAAGAGTCATCAAGGAGTACCTGGTCAAGTGGAGGAACCTACCAGTGGAGGATGCTACTTGGGAAAATGAGCAGATATTACAACATCCAGAGTTGAAATTTCTTGAGGACAAGCAATTTTGGGAAGGGCTGACTATAATGTCCCATTTCTAGCATTCATAGCATGATGTTGTCATTAGCCTATTTCCCCATGGTCCCGTAGACTAACAAGGACATTAATGGGACTTAGAGGCCATTTGGCCTAGATAGTTTCAGTTGTAGATCTTTCTGAGGGGTTTTGAGGCAGTTTTGGGCATACTTACTGTTGTGAGGTATTCACACATCGCCCCATTGCAAATGGGGACCCCCACTCTTTTTTGCTTTCGAGGGTAGTGTTAGAATCCTTAGCTACTAGCCTTTGCATTGAAGAAGTATAGAAGGTCAGGAAGCTAGGAGTCAGGTGGATAGCCTTTTGTGAGGTATGAAATGAGTGAGTTTGTAAAGTCTAGATTTCATGTGAGTTAGTCATGAGCTCAACCAAAGAGTCTAAAGAACTGCTAGTTAGTGACACTCTTAAGTGCTCGAGGTTAAAGGCAAAAGCTTCAAGTGCTTTTCATGAGGAGCGAAATTCACTTCGAATACCCTTGACTGAGAGCGAAGTTGTTCCAAGAGCCTTATCTTGCAAGTTTGAATGGAGAGAGTGAAACAAGGTGAGTGATAAAACACTTAGTATTCAATTTCAATCCACTTCATCTCCAAGCCCGCAAGAGCGAACTTCAAGAACTGAAGGAGGAGATAAAACTTCAGGAATTGAGCCAGAGGAGCGAACTTCATGTTTGGAGGTAGGAGAGCGAATTTCCCCTAAGAGCCTTGTTTCGGTGTATGTTCAAGTTTGAGCGTTCGAATTAGATAACTTTAAGAACCAAAGGATTGAATCAATAAAGCAACAAAGTGATTGAAGAAAAGTTTGTTTGAAATTAACTTCATCTCCGAGCCCCCAAGAGAGAACTTTATGTTTGAGCACAGGAGAGCGATGAAATGACCCTTCATTAATGACACATTGATCATTGACAAAGAAAAATAATAAATCATTAATCATGAAATTAATATTAATAAATAATGGATAATAAAGTATTATTATAAATCAAGTAATAAATGTTATATATTAATTAATGTGTAAAATAATAAATGATAAATAATAAAATCACTTTTTTATACAATATAGTAAATAATGAATATTATATATTAATCATAAATTGCTTGATAAATAATCGTTCTTAGACAATATGGGATTATTGAAAGCCATGATTTTATTAATTAAGCATACACAAGTAATAAAACGATAAAAAAGATTAAATAACAAAATAAGCAAAGATACAAAAAACCCAAACGTGACTTTCAAAAGTCACGACTTAAAATGCAAACATATAAGCCCGGACGAAGAGGGAAGGGAGGAGGAGAAACAGGGAGTTGGAAAAAAAAACCTAGGGAATAATGCCGGCGTCACAGCTAGGAGTCTTCGCGTGGATCCTCGCACACAGTCAGACCAGTAAGCGCTGCCATTGCTGTATGCAGTAGACAAGGACGTGAAGAAGCGCACATAGCGAAGGAAGCCGCCATGTTAGCCAGGGATATTCGGAGAAAGAACTCCATGCAAACCACGCAGCCAGCAAATGGGCGGATAAGCAAGGAGTGCGTGGTCACACCTATGCACTGCGTCTCCACTAAACCATAGAAGAAGACACGCAGGGTATAAACACCAGAGAATAACAACGGGGTACGACATCTCCAAACTCACTGTTAATCACAAATTTTTACCACATTAAGCAGATACAATCATTCCAAGATTAATAAAGGAGGATAGATTAGAATCAGGAATTATTACAGAAATATCGAGTTCTCTTAAGAGAATTCACAAAAAAAGGAAGGGTTAGAGGGCATTCCTTGAATGTCATGGTTCCAATTCAGGAATCCAGAGAGAGATTCGTAAAGAATCCCTTAGAGGCAATATTTATATTGTAGAGACTAAAACATGTGCATATGTTAGAGATAGAGAAGCTTGGACAGGGGTGGGAACTCTGCCAAGTTTTGAGAGCATTAATGAGTTCACTCATTAATAGAGATCCTATAGAAACCTTAGGCGGATATTACCTCGATTGTCCTAATTGAGAGAGAGTTCTCAAGAGAGGGTTGGGCCAATCAAGGAAAAATCAACCTAAGTAATGTTTCCATTTTTCATAGTTAACATTCAAACAATGAGCATTTAATTATTGAATGTATAGAATAACATGCCTTTACTACTAGTATAAATAGCATAATTAAATACACATGTTTACTTATCTTTCATGTTTGTTGGAGCACTAACGGTCGTTTGTAGGTCTTAAGCTTCGAATAGACAACGTCCCACTGGGGACATTACAGTGGTATCAGAGCATAAATCCTGCCATCCTGTGGAGTTTATGTTAGTCTACCAGAGGAAGAAGAAACCCAACATGAACGAATTCGCCAATGAGATGAGGTCTTATTTGGAACAAACAAATCACACCCTGATTAAGGAAATGAAAGAATCCAATCAGGCCATCCTACAAGCTTTAAAATCTATGGGGAATTCAACCAATAAAGGGCATACCACAGATAAAAGAGATACTAACTCTAATCATTCAGAAAATAATAATGAATGTTCAACATCCAGGGTGCCGCAACCCCAATTCTTACCTCACAATGAACCATCTCCGGAAGAGGAGCGAGTAGAACAACACAGAATTAGCACCGAGGACATTGCCAGAGCATATGCTGATCTAGACCCTCATATCAGGGAAGTAGTATCCTTTAGAGATTTCTGTGAAGACAAGCGTAGGGAAGCACCCCGAAAGCATAAGGATAAAGGTCTCCAACACAAAGTGAATAAAGTATCCCTTCCCAATTTTGATGGATCAGGGAAACTCACAGCCCATGCATGGTTACAAAAACTAAATACCTATTTCACCCTAAGCCCCATGATAGAAGAGAACGCCCTCCAATTTGCGATTCTCCATCTCGAAGGAGCAGCTCACGAATGGTGGCACAATGGACTTATTTCCCTAGGTCATCAAAGTATTAACACCTATGGAGAATTCTCTCAGAAACTGACTAGCAGATTTGACGAAAAAGACTCCGAATGGTACTTTCAAGAATTAGTGCTCCTCAAACAAACGGGCACAGTGGATGAATTTATTAGCAAATTCCAAGAATTATCAGTTATGATTCCTGACCTATCCTAGAAGCGGCTAACTCACATGTTTATAGAAGGACTCAAAGACCTAACCAAAAATGTAGTGAAACCATTCGAACCCCAAAATTTAGCTAAGGCCATCAGAAAAGCAAGAAGGGTTGAGTCTAACCAATCCAAGGAAAAGACAAAAGTCTACCCCTCCAAACCATCCTACCGAAGAGAAGATTCAAGAAAAAACAATCTAGAGAAACCATGTTATTTATGTATGGAGCCCTGGAGTGCAGGACATAGGTGCCAAAAGAGGGATGAATTAATGAAGAAAAATTTATGTTTCAAATGTAGAAAGCCTTGGGAAAAAGGGCATCAATGTAAGAGAGGCAAAGTAAATCAGATAGAAGAATTGAGCAAGAGGGCTAGGACCAGCGAAACAGAGGGATCACTAGCAGTCATCACTCAGAACATGAATAGACCTTTCCGAATTAAGGGAACTCTTAAAGGACAGAAAGTGGTTGCATTAGTAGACACAGGCGCTTCACATGATTTCATTAGCCAACACTTGGTGGCAAAGAGAAGACTGAAAACCCCGAAATTTCCAGGGTTTAAGGTCGCCTTTGCAGATGGATCCATAAATCAATGTACAAAGATAGTACCTCAAGTAGAAATCACTTTTGGGAAACATACGATCAAAAGAGATTTTTATGTAGCAAACATACAAAATGATGTTATCCTTGGAATGCCGTGGATAAATTGTTTGGGGCGGTTCGTTATGGATTGCCCTAATTTAGAGATATGTTTCGAACATGAAGGGAAACAAGTAATCTTAAGGGGCATGCCGGATGGGTGTCCCAAGCTAGTTTCTTGTAATAAAATTGAACAAATCCTTAGACATGATCAAGGTGGATGGGTAGCCCAATGTATGATACTAGGAAAAACTCCGTCAGAAGAACAGGGAATTCATATAGACATCCAGCCCATCCTTGAAAGGTACAAAAAAGTTTTTGGAGACATTCCACCCGGCCTTCCCCCAAAAAGAGGTTTTGAACATTCTATTGAATTAGAAGGAGCAAAACCCGTGATTACCACACCTTAGAGACACCCCCACAAGTTTAAAGAGGAGATTGAGAAAACCATTAAGGAACTAATAGAAATGGGTCACATTCAGCCCAGCAGCAGTCCTTTTGCCTCATCAATGGTGTTAGTCAAAAAAAAAGATGGAACCATGAGGATGTGCATTGATTATAGAGCCTTAAATTAAAAAACCATAAAAAATAGATATCCTATTCCTAGGATCGACGAGTTGATGGATGAACTACATGGAGCTTGTTATTTTTCCAAGATCGATTTAAGATCAGGGTACCATCAAATCAGAATGAGAGAGGAAGATGTGCAAAAAACAGCATTTAGATGTCATTATGGGCATTTCGAATTTTTAGTGCTCCCCTTTGGACTTACGAACGCTCCAACCACCTTTCAATCTTGTATGAATCACACCTTCAGGCAACAATTAAGAAAGTTTCTGCTTATATTTTTTGACGACATTCTCATTTACAGCAAAACATGAGAGGAACATCTCAAACATATTGAGGAAGTGCTGAATGTACTAGAGGCAAAGTCACTATATGCCAAAATCTCGAAATGTGAGTTTGGCCTTAAAGAAATACTCTACCTAGGACATAAAATTAATGCAGAAGGGGTGAGTGTGGATGAAGAAAAAATTAGAGCCATCCAAGAATGGCCCAGGCCCAAAACTCTCACACAACTTAGAGGTTTTGTGGGTTTGTGCAGTTATTACCGACGATTCGTAAAGGGATTCTCCAAGATAGCAGCCCCACTCACAGACCTGACCAAAAAGGGGGCTTTTTCATGGTGTGACAGAGCTCAACAAGCCTTTGAACAACTCCAGGAAGCCATGAGTTCATGCCCAGTATTGGCCATCCCTGACTTCTCCATACCACTTGAGCTACAGTGTGACGCATCAAGGGAAGGTATAGGGGCCGTTCTTATGCAAAGAAAACACCCGATAGCCTTCGAAAGCCGCAAGCTCACAGAAACAGAGAAACATTATTCCATCTATGATAAAGAAATGCTGGCCATAATGCACGCCATAGCAAAGTTTCGGCAGTACCTAGTATGTGGGAAGTTCCTAGTGAAAACAGACCATAACAGCTTGTGCTTCTTCGTGAGCCAAAGGGACCTAAATGATAGACAACAAAAATGGGTGAGCAAGGTCCAAGCATATAATTTTGACATAGAGTATATCAAAGGGGTGAACAACAGAGCCGCAGACGCCTTGTCCCGACGACCTCACATCAACATTATCACTAAAATTACAAAGGATTGGAAAAAAGATATAATAGCAGAATATGCCAAAGACCCCCTGACCGCCGAGATCATGGAAGGCAAAATGCCTAGCGAAGAATTTAGAGTTTGGGATGGTGTTATCCTTTACAAAGGTAGGATATATCTAACCCCCCAATCCAAAATAAAAGACACCATTCTAAGGGAGTATCACGACAGCCCTCTAGCGAGACACCAAGGGTACTATAAAACATACAAACATATAAGAGAAAAATACTCATGGAAAGGACTAAAAAAGGACGTTTACAAATATGTACGGGAATGTATGACATGTCAACAAAATAAAACAGAATTATCACACCCTGCAGGACTATTACAGCCACTCCCTATCCCAAGTCAGAAATGGGAAAGTATATCTATGGATTTTATAACAGGATTACCCAAAGTTCAGGGAAAGGACAGCATTTATGTAGTGGTGGACAGACTCACAAAATATGCTCACTTTTTTCCTACCTCCTCAGAGTTTAAAGCACAGCAAATAGCAGACCTATTGTTTAGAGAAATCTTTCACCTCCACGGACTTCCCCAGAATATTGTGAGTGATAGAGACAGTAAATTCCTTAGCAAGTTCTGGCAGGAACTCTTCAGATTAGCAGGAACAACATTAACACCAAGCACCAGTTATCACCCCCAGACTGACAGCCAGACAGAAATAGTAAATACATGGATAGAAGGGTACTTAAGGAACTATGTCACGGGCCAACAAACAAGTTGGATTAGATGGTTGCATCTGGGAGAATATTGTTATAATACCACCCACCATTTGTCTATAGGGATGAGTCCATTCAAAGCACTCTACAGTTATGAGGCCCCATTTTTTGGAGGATTGAACACCCAAGATAGCAAAGTACCTAGCTCTCAAGAGTTTATCCAAAAGAATATTGACCTCATGAAGGCACTCAGAGACAATTTACATCAGGCCCAAAATCAGCAAAAATTCTATGTAGACAAACAACGAGTGGAGAGATCATTTGAAATAGGGGATCTAGTCTTCTTACGATTGCAGCCATATAAATAGACATCCATCAAGAAGAATGGGACAGAGAAACTCAAACCCTAATTCTATGGACCGTACCGTATAACACGGAAGGTAGGAGAAGTGGCCTATGAATTAGAGCTTCCCAAAGACAGCCGAATTCATAATGTATTTCACGTATCCAGATTGAAAAGAGTTTTGGGACAAGAAGTGGTACCATGTGAAACTTTGCCCCCACTCGACGATGAGGGACAACTTATTCTAGAGCCAGAAATCATCATGGATACTAGAGAAAAAAAGTTGAGGAACCGAACAGTGAAAGAGGTCCTAATCAAATGGAAGGGACTACCCAATGAAGATGCTACTTGGGAGAAGGAAGAGGCTCTTAAAATGCTTGAGGACAAGCAAATTCGGGAGGGAAGGACTGAAATGACCGTTGATTAATGACACATTGATCATTGACAAAGAAAAATAATAAATCATTAATCATGAAATTAATATTAATAAATAATGGATAATAAAGTATTATTATAAATCAAGTAATAAATGTTATATATTAATTAATGTGTAAAATAATAAATGATAAATAATAAAATCATTTTTTTATACAATATAGTAAATAATGAATATTATATATTAATCATAAATTGCTTGATAAATAATCGTTCTTAGACAATATGGGATTATTAAAAGCCATGATTTTATTAATTAAGCATACACAAGTAATAAAACGATAAAAAAATTAAATAACAAAATAAGCAAAGATACAAAAAACCCAAACATGACTTTCAAAAGTCACGACTTAAAATGCAAACATATAAGCCCGGACGAAGAGGGAAGGGAGGAGGAGAAACAGGGAGTTGGAAAAAAAAATCCAGGGAATAACGCCGGCGTCACAGCTAGGAGTCTTCACGTGGATCCTCGCACACAGTCAGACCAGTAAGCGCCGCCATTGTTGTATGCAGGAGACAGGGACGTGAAGAAGCGCACATAGCGAAGGAAGCCGCCACGTTAGCCAGGGATATTCGGAGAAAGAACTCCACGCAAACCACGCAGCCAGCAAACGGGCGGATAAGCAAGGAGTGCGTGGTCACACCTATGCACTGCGTCTCCACTAAACCATAGAAGAAGACACGCAGGGTATAAACACCACAGAATAACAAAGAGGTACGACATCTCCAAACTCACTGTTAATCACAAATTTTTACCACATTAAGCAGATACAATCATTCCAAGATTAATAAAGGAGGATAGAGTAGAATTAGGAATTATTACAGAAATATCGAGTTCTCTTAAGAGAATTCACAAAAAAAGGAAGGGTTAGAGGGCATTCCTTGAATGTCATGGTTCCAGTTCAGGAATCCAGAGAGAGATTCGTAAAGAATCCCTTAGAGGCAATATTTATATTGTAGAGAGACTAAAACATGTGCATATGTTAGAGATAGAGAAGCTTGGACAGGGGTGGGATCTCTGCCAAGTTTTGAGAGCATTAATGAGTTCACTCATTAATAAAGATCCTATAGAAACCTTAGGCGGATATTACCTGGATTGTCCTAACTGAGAGAGAGTTCTCAAGAGAGGGTTGGGCCAATCAAGGAAAAATCAACCGAAGTAATGTTTCCATTTTTCGTAGTTAACATTCAAACAATGAGCATTTAATTATTGAATGTATAGAATAACATGCCTTTACTACTAGTATAAATAGCATAATTAAATACACATGTTTACTTATCTTTCATGTTTGTTGGAGCACTAACGGTTGTTTGCAGGTCTTAAGCTTCGAATAGACAACGTCCCACTGGGGACATTACAAGCGAACTTCATGTTTGAGCATAGAGGAGCGAACTTCATGTTTTAGCATAGAGGAGCAAACTTCATGTTTGAGCATAGGGGAGCAAAATTCATGTTTGGAAGTAGGGGAGCGAACTTCATGTTTAGAAGTAGGAGAGCAAAGAAGATGTGAGAGCATTTACCTTGAGCTGATTCGAGTTGGAGTTGAAAGCAAACTTCATGTTCAAGCACCCAAGAGAGAACTTCACCTTTTAAGGCTATAGGAGCGAACTTCAAGAATCAAAGCATAGGAGCGAACTTCAAGAATTAGAGGAGAATAGCGAACTTCATGAACTCAAGGAGGGGAGCGAATTTCCTTGATATTTCAATGCACTCTAAAGATTCACCAAACGTTACTTTAGCACCCAAAACAAAATTCAAATTTGAATAAGAAAAAGGGCAAGTCGGCCAGCAAGGGGAAATAAACTTAATTAAGCCAAGTCGGCCTACATAGGGAGAGACATAACCTTTCCTTTAAGCGCCTATAAGAAGAAGATCAATATCATTCATTCAATCACCAATTCAAAATGTTTCTCTCCTATAGCGAATCTGATCAACAGATAGCGAATTCCACAAGCAAAGCGACAATTTCAATCAACTTTGGCAACAAAGTTCATCAAGAAGAAGGCGAATTAACTCAGCAAGGAAGCATATTGAGCGAATTTCATCATAAAGATAGCAAATTCAGTCATCAAAAGGATTGATCTCCCCTAGATACACCTATCAGACCTGCAATACATGAAAATCAGAGATCATATTAAGGTGTGTAAAAGCTATATGTCATGAGTATTTGATACCATACTTGTTTTGTTTTGCAGATATGAAAGGAGGATGATACAAATTGCAAAGCAGCACCTCGAAGGAATGAGAGAGGGAAGATTGAAAGACTCCACCACCATGCAAGCTCAAGAAGAAAACTTCATCAGCAAACACAAGGGTATCAAGGAAGGAAGAATCTCAAGTATTCTCACCGCATTAAGATGACATGAAAAGGTCAAGATCTTGAAGTATAAGGGAGAGATTATACTATCATCACACCAAGCATGAAGCAAGCTTGTAACGTTGAGTATCAAGAGATATCTCTCAACATCCCTTCATGGTGATGAGCCAAGTCTACAAGCGAATTGAACTGGCATCCCAGTCATCACTCACCAAATCAAGGAGCTCCACATCAGCATGTCTAGATGCAATGTACCAGGCTCACCATATGAAGGCTCAAACTTCGAGGAACCTACCCCCATTTTCTATTGGTTCACATTCAGTGTTGAACCCGAGTGTAATTTTCTCACTGGCTAAGGAGAGTTTGTTGTAACAAACCCTAATTAGGGTTTTCATTGTAAAATCTCGACCATTGATGTCAAATTGATCTGAGCCATTGAATTGTATTGAGAGCATTATAAAGTGCTCAAGCTCTTCATTTGTAGAAAAAAAGAGAGAAATAGTGAATAGTTAGTAGATAGAGTAGTGAATAGTGAATAGCAATTAGAATAGAAGTTACATTAGGGGAAGGCAAAGATTGTTGCCAAACCTTGTTGTATAGAACAATTGATTTCATTGAAGTTATGGTGAATTTGATTTGTTACTTCAACAACTTGCATGATCTTTACTTCTCAATTTACTTTCATGTTGATTAGATTGTGTAATGTGATCTATTTAAATATACTAAAATTGATAGATTTTCTTCAATAAGTTATTAACAAGTGTTTGTCTATTTTCCTCATTAGCTGAATAATTTCATTATTCATAGTTCTTAATATAGATATCAAACCCTGCTACTACTTCAGTTTTAAGGGAGAAGGGTTTACATATGTTACCAAAGCACTTAGAGACCAACTACAATAGGTTCCCTCAAAGTTTATAGATCCAAGCCCTTACCTATCTTGGGTCTATACCCTCAAGGCTTATGGGTCGCTGATCCCCACCCTATCTTGGGACTTAACCTATTGCTTGGATTTAGACTGCCCCTCTTTGGAACATCTCAATCCCATCTTCTTAAATACGGAAAGTAATAACATGATTTAGACTATAAGTATATATATTTCTTATGTATTATGTATATATATATATGAAATTAAGTATGACTATCAAACATATTGCAGTCCATATTAGTATTACTATTAATTCTGCATAAGAACATTATTGGGCTTCATATATTAAGCATACTTATTAAACACATCCCCATGCATACCACCAAGAACAAAGATGTTACTGCTTGTAACTTAACAACAGTTCTGATCTGATCTGATCTGATCCATGGTGATCTTACTAGACGCTTTTGATTCCTTTCCTTTATATCTCTCAATGTGAGGGAGAAGTCACACCTCTTCATCATGTATGCCCTTTGGCAAGAGACACACCCTTTCACCATTCCGTTTGAGAGTGCAACTCTTCATTATTTCTGCCCTTTGAAAGGGAAACAACCTCTCATAATCAGATCTGCACTTATTATTTAAATCAGATGAGGTTCTCTTCTCCCTTTTATATCTCATTGTTGAGGGAGTCACAACTTTTCCTTTCATGTCTTTTGAATTTTCATTAACTTGATTAATTAATTAATCATATTTTATTATATTATTTTATATTTTAATTTAATTTTAAATATTTTAGTTTTATTATTATTATCATTTATTATTAATTTTTATTTCAAAGTGGAGACATTACAAATTGAATGGAGGAAATTGTTGAATGTATTTGTGTGGAATCCGTTTAGTCCATAACACTAGCCTCTTGCTGATTGTAAGTGCGCCTTGCATGGTCAACTGGAATGATATGAGCTTAACTTCAAATTTTTATGCGTCCATTGTTTATGCATTAACTTGAATGGTGAGCAATGTTTGATGGTAATAATTTGAACATTTTTGAAATGTCCTTAGAATATTGCACTAAGCTTGTGTCAAATTGTTCAATTTGATGGCGAGACCTTGTCCAGTAGGATTCCATTCAATCATTCACCCTTCTACATTCTAGGCCTTAGCTTAGAACCTCTTCAACCCTTTATCTTTTGCCCTTTTTTCAATTTGAGCTAGTTTAGGACAAAAAGCATCACAATATTGCAACATCAGATGATCTAAGTTCCAGCGATTCAAGCATTTGACAATTCAACGTAAGTCCCCTTGTGATTCCAGCATAATCAAATCAAACCAACAAGCTTATCCATACGTCGTGACCCAACATTTATGAACCTTGGAGTTGTCTCAAGTGATCCTTATGCTAATCTTCAGCATTTGACTAACTTTGTTCAAGAGAGGATAAGATTACTTTAGGTATTTTATTTTGTGTTCGCATGTGCGTAAAAAACACATCAACACTTACTATTTATAGTAAGTCATTCTGGACATGGCTGGACATCCAGTGGTAGCGACGACAAGAAGATTTATTTATTATTGATATGATTTATTGTGCATTGATAAAAGCTATTTTATAAAGTTAAATTAATGCATAGACTATAGTTTGTCGGAAACATTTAAATAAAAGAATCCCCTTTATTTTATAATACATCGGAGACATAGGTTACATAAAGGGAGTTATGTTTTATCCCACATTGACAAAACGAAGGAATGGGCTCTTGTGAGAACACTATAAAAAGAGATGGAAAAGCTTCCATTTAGTATTCTTGGATAGAGATTAATGTTATGCTGTTGGATTTCCTGGAAATATGATTATCGAGCTTGCAGGACGAAATCCCTCTTTGCTAGCATTCTCTTTGTTGTTGGAAGATACAGTCAGGAGGATTAATGGTGTTTTCATCTCAGGAAACACATTGAGCTTATTGGATTTTAAAATAGAGAAGGGCAGATTTGTTATTTTGCTACAGTGCCGTGAACAGTGATGCTACAGTGTGTGAACAGTGTTTGCAGCAAGTTTAGTTTGTTCATTTTTAGGAGGCTTCCATTTCATCTGTAGATCACCATAACACCCAATTCCAAGTTTCTTCCCTCATATTTTCATATCTATGCATTGTAGTTGTCGAATACAAGTCTGAATATTTGTCGCAGCCTATAAGGCAATTGTATGTGCACATTTACATTGCAAAATCAATCTTTAATCAACAAATAAGGAGTTTCAGATTTTCTATATATTGTAGTATGTTTGCCAAGTGTTTGACAAAATGCCATGTTGAGTATTAAGCAATTTGAATGTTATTGCATAGTTGTTCGCAAGTCTATTTTATTGGAAATCAGTTTATTGGTGAAATCAGCTTTATTAGTTTGCATACAAAGTGTTTGACAATATTCCTTGAGGTCAATTTCTACAAGCCAAGGTTCAAATCAGCAGGGGGTATTACATATTATTTTTAAATGTTCGATAAATTTGCCGAGTTTTTGTCGTGTCCCGAGTTTTCCAAAATTTTGGGCCAAAAGAGTTATTGCCGAGTAAGAGTTTTTCATCTTTGGACTTTGACTTGCTTTTGTTTTTCAATCTAAATTTTTGAGATAAGGGTGAGTGGTTGCAAGGGTTGGCTATCCTTCACTCGGCACCCAATCCAAGGCTCGTCAACATATTGACTACCTGTTATCACTTGAACCTGCACCCCTGTTTGCTAAGCTATCAACTCAGCAGGCTTGTGACACATGGGAACTCTCCTAGGCCTGTGGGTTGCCTAAAACTTGGAGTGAACCTCTAGAGAAAGCTGGTTCTTAGCTGGTTATCACCTAATTCTGACTATCCTAATGATTTTTGTTGAGAAAAGAGAAGGAAAACATGAAAATGAACCTACTGCCTAACAGGTGATGCACCAGATTGAATATCTTGAGAAAGAACAACAAACAACAAACAATATGACAACAATAATACTCACCTGCACAACCCCGTAAATCATAACCCTTGCATAAATAGTTTATACGAAGGCTAAAATCACAGTCCTTAGAGGAGAAAAACACTTCTCACAATCTAAGACTGTTATTTCACTCACAGCTTATAACCTGCAAATAATTATGCTCCTGCATAAGATATCCACATGAAAACACAATTTCAAGGACAAGAATGTCACAAAAGCCTGCATTAACACCAAGGACTCACAATAACAAAGAATATGGGAAGGCATGGACTGCTTATTACTGCTCAAAGTTGTTACAATGCTCTCTTACTCCTGAAAAAGTGTTCCAAAAACATTCATTTTTGCAGAAAGAACTCTGAAATTACAGTCTGCCAAAAGATGAATAATCCAGAACCACTACAATGAAGAAGGAAAATAGTATATATGCTACTTCCAACAGCTGCATCCCATAAAGCCAACCCTAACCACTTGGTCGAATTCAACCCAAAAAGGCCACTTTTAGAGTCAAAAACAAGTGTAAAATTGAAAGGGATTGAACAAAAACTCAAGACACCCCATGCTCTGCCATAAAAGCTCCTAAATGCATCATAAATGGCTCCAAAATATCCCTGACAAGCCTGCAAGCCTTTATTAATGCAAAAAATATCTCATTTTTTTGACCTTATCAAAAATAAAATATACATCTCATAAAGTGATTTTTTTAAATTTAATATTTAATTGAAATCTTTGTTTTATTTCATGTTCATGTTTAAAGGCAAAAATGGTAATAAATGAAATAATAATAAAACGATTTAATAAAGTGACTTATATCACTTTAACAAAATATTTTATTATTTCATTTATTATTATTTTGATTTTTAAATATAAAGATGAAATAAAATAAATATTTAATTAAAAAATAAATTTTAAAAATACTTTAATTAATATATATTATATTTTTGATTAATTTGACTTATGCTCTAATGTCCTCATGAAAGAAAAAAATTATTAAGTGATTCATAAATATCACTTAATAAATATTTATATTGAAAAAAATTTATTAAGTGAAATTTATGAATCGCTTAATAAATGTTTAACAAAGGGAAACTAAAACATGACCTTAGGCTTTCACGTGGTATTTGAAAAAGAAATAAAAACAAACCAAAGGCAAAAATGCCTTAAGGCAACAATGAGGATATAGGGAAAAGAAAACCCTAAAGTCTTCATTTCATTCATTCAACTATCAATCTTTTCCTTTGCTGGAAACTTCTGGGCGCCGTTGTGCTAGGGTTTGGGCGACATTTGATCTGCAACCTGCTGTAAATGGGCGTTGAGCACCGCCATAGGTGACTTTCTGTGTGTTCATTTCTTCTGGCCGCCATGCTTTAACAGTGCTGGAAGCCAAAACTGCGAACCTCTTCGCATCCTTTTGGCACCCGAGATTACCACCTTCTGTTGTGGCGTGAAGCTAGGGCTCTCTTGCTACTAGCATGATTTTCTTTGGCCGCCATGGGGGAGTTCGTAGGTTTTTATGAAGCTTTATGGCAACGACTAGCAGATTTCTTCTCCTTTTTTGTGGCATTTGAAGTGCAAAAAATCTGCCATTCTATATGCTGTCACAGGTAAGCTTTTTTCTACGATTTTATCCCTCTATGCATAACACGAACTGCTTCCTACTTGCACGTTTTTGATTGCACAAGAACATTTGGGGGTTTTAATGAAAGTTTATGAAAGATCTTGAAGGTCAAGACATGAATAGGCTGAAATTGATAATCTCCTTTCATTTTGAATGCACTCGTTTCTTTTGTGGCTGTGGCATCGTTCGGTTCTATACATTGGTAGTCTTTTGCTCTATTGCTTGTGTACCATTGGATGCCTTTTCATGTGGCTGTATCTGCTCAATGAATCTGGGCTTGTGACTAAAAATTGGTTGATTTTTTGAAGACTTTAATCATCATACTTGATTCTGATAGTGATTTGTAAACTAGAAGTCTTTCTTTTTTTCTTTTGTTCTGTACTTTAGATTTGCCTTGTCTTATGCATTGATTGGGCAACCATAGCTCACGACATACCAGCATTCTTTCGTTTTTCATGTCGTGACTACACTTATGAGTTTGAGAAAACCATAAAAGTCTCTCTAATGGCATAAACGAATGTATGGGACCTTAGCTATTATGATTCATGTCTGCTTATGACTGATTTTAACCTCTCTATCCTCCTTAATGCTGCTCATAGTATCTTTGAAGTTGCTGTGACTGTATTGGAAGCTTAAAATCATTCATATGACTGCATATCTGATACAAAGATTGCTCTGTAATTTGGAGTTGCGATGAAAGCATTTGACTATGCACCTTTCTTCCACAAAGAACTAACTCTTATCATTGTCACCTGCTGTAATCATCTTTAATGTTATTAAAAGACCTTCTATGGCTATATTAAACAGTCTTCATGTCGCTATAGCTACATATGACTGCTACAAATCTGCAAATTTTCTTTTGTATGCTTCCTAATACTTCAGATTTGCCCATAATATGTATAAGTTTGGTGAATGCTCTTTGCTCTTCTCATATATGGAATTATGATTTCATGCTGCAACAAAGGTATTAATGTCATCATTATTTTGGAGCTGCATATGACCGCTTGTTGTCTCAAGGGTTGCATAACTACTATTAGTCTTTTGAAACTGTAATATTGAATGCCCTCTTAGGCCCTTTATGGACAGTCCCAAATATGCACTGTATATCTCATTATCATGCGTAAATACCTTGTCCATGTCCTTTAGAAAGGGCAGCCTTCATTCATGCTTATTGGCTGATCATGTGATTGCATACTTGCATTTTGTCACTCTTTCTCTGTCATCAGCTCTGATATAACTTGATTGTATGGGACATTGTTGTTGTTTTCATATGAGCTGGGCTCAACCCTTGTGGGAGCCTCATTTACCCCCACTCATTCATGAAGTTTACGATCAGTAAGCCATATTTTCCTAGTCCTGCACATGGAGCAAACATGTTAGAAATAATATGCCTATGTATGATGATTTTCTTGATTTCCTCTTATTTGACATTTTTCTTTTTGAGATTCTTCTGTGATGCTGACTATATGCACCTGATGCATGTAGGGACTTGTTGACGTGTATTTTGTACACAATCATACACAGAATAAAATACCCAAGGGTACCTTATCCTCTCTTGAATAAAGTCTCTGATTGCTGAAGATATCGCAAAAAAGGATCAATCAGGATGACTCCAATGTTCTTTTATGTAGGGTCTCTACGTGTGGATAAGCACCAGTGGTCGTTGTGATTGTTGTTTCATCAAGGGGCCTTACGTTTCCGAAATAGAATTTCCTAAACTAACAAATTCTCAAAAAAGATCAAAAGAGAAGGGCTTGCAAGAGATTAATTCTAGTCTAATCCTAAGAATGACTTAATGTGGACAGGACTTGGTAAGATTCTACCAACTTCAATATTGCCATAAAATAACAACTCAACTGAAATTGATGCGATCTTCTAAGGTAACAAATGATCTTTCAATTCATCAAGGATCATAGACACTACCATAAAGGTACATATCCAAAGTTCAATGACGATTGAAGGTTTAGGTGATTCAAGTTTCTCCAGTTGACCACACAAGGCGTTCCTACAATCAACAAGAAGCTAGTGGTTTGGAAAGTGAATCTCACCAAAGATCAAACCCAACACTTTGTCCTTCAAACTTAAAAAAAACTACTTTGACCGAGAATGATTCAAGAAAGTAAACAACCATGAAGATAACCACAAGAATGGCAATAAAACACCATAACTTCAATATTTTATTGATCTGAAAGCCATCATAAACAACAATTGTTTGAAATTCCTTCTTCAAAGCTCAATCTTGCTACAAAGTAACTTGCTCTTATCTAATTGCTAATCTCTAATCTCTCTCTAATTCTCTATTTCTCTAATTTCTAATTACAAAATGAAAAGAAGTGAGGGTATATATAGCATCCTCAATTACAATGAACGGTCCAAATCAAAAGAAGATCAATGGCCAAGATTATGACACCTAAACCCTAATTAGGGTTTATTACAAATAGTCCCCTTTTTATTGAACAAAATTAAATGCATAGCCAAATATTAAATTTGGCACAAAAAATCTAGGAGACATAGACCAATGACAATTAAAGTGCCATGTCATCTATAACAACCTTTCTTCTAGAATCTTATTCCCTTTCCAATGCTCCTTTTTAGCATATGCAATGAATCTGGACACGATTCCTTCGATCTCAGCAATTGGAATCTCGGGAAGATTCCTCATTCGTTCTTCCAAGTGGATGACCTGATCGAAAGCCTTGTGGAGAGCAGCATCCCATTCAGGTTCAAGTTCTTTGGTCTTCTCAATCAGGAGCATGGTAGCAAACATCTGGTCTCGTTGCTCATCTGAGATAATATTTGCATCTTTGCAAAAGATGACCTTGACCCTTTCTTCCAATTCTTGTAAATCTACATCTGTCTCAACTTCGATCCTCCTGCCAAGAATAGTACATAATACCTCAAACACTCTGTCCTGGATCGGATGGATAACCTCCTCAACATGATGGCATTTAGTACTGATGTCCTCGAAGAGAACTTCCTTCATCTGGAGTAAGGTTGACCACTGAAGTAAACTATGAGATCCCCCATCCATTATCTTTTCTTGTGCTAGGACCTTCCTTGATGTTTGTCTTATTAATTGCAGGACAGGAATGATAACATCTTTAGTATGAGCAAAGGCGGCTACCGTTATCATTAGGTTGTGGATGATCTCAAGAACCTGGATAGCTCGGTGAATGGTCTGCATCATTCTTGTTGCAAATTCAATAGCAACTGTATGGGATTTGTCAATCCAAGAGCTCATAAGCTGGACCAAACTCCTGACTCTCTCTGCCTCACCAACTGATTCAAGGGGAAGTGCCTGCACGGGTGATACTGCTGGATCCTGACATCCCAAAGGCTGATTGAGATGGCTAAAGTAGCCTCTCCATGCACCGACCTCTCTCTCAAGCTTTCTATTTTTCTCCATTTCTTCCCTAAGCTTGTCTTTTAGTGCCTCAAACGAATCGGTGGCCTCATCCAGTGTCTGCTCGGCTGTGAGCGGACCAAGCTCAAATGTCTCTACATCATATTCCTCTGCGAGGATCTCACCTTCATACTTGTCCACTGCCGGTGTAGCTATCTGCAATTTCTTGGATCCTGTCTCATCTCTGATCATCTTGGACATCTTAGTAGCCTTCCTCTTTTCTGTCACTTCCTGAGAATTTCCAACAAGGCTCTCTAAATCAATCACATTGTCTTCGTCCTCGATCACAATCACCCTTGTTAGTCTCTCCTTTAACCAATCTGGGATGGCAGATCTTGTTTCTTTAACTTGTATCTCCTTAGGCAATGTTTCTTCTTCTCTGAGAGGAGATGTCACTTCGTTATCATTCTTGTCTTCATGTAGCTCATTAACTTGGAGAGATCGACTTGGTGATCTTTGAGGTGCCTGTCCTTCTTCCTGTTTATGGTTCTGTACCATTGATTCCATAGACTCCTCCATTTCAAGCGTCCTCTTCTCTCATCGAGAAGATGTGCCAGATGAACGATCTCGGTTGGCCTCTTGCTTCTTCTTGGAGGACTCTCTTTTCTCAGGTCTCTCTTTCCTCTTCGAGCCTCTCGGATGAGGATTGCCCTCACGCTTCGAAGGTTGCCTTCGCTTGTGCTTCTGGGATTAGGATTACCTTCACTTACACTTGCTCCTCCTTCAGCTGGTCTTTCCTCCAAAGTAAAAGTCATAGATATGCCCTGCTCTCTCAACTTTTGATGTTGTACATCAACCCATCTGCGAGTACAAGACAAAACTGGAGCCATCAAAGCATCTAGATCCACAATCTCGGGTTCATTCCAATCTAGCCTCACTAATTTGCTTTCTCGATCATAAGATGATTGGAGATGTCTGCCATTGTCCTGAGCTTGGTCGGCCACTCTGTAAATCTTGCATTTCGTGATGAAGTCTAAAGGCAATCTAGAATGCATCTTTCTTTTTACTTCAAGATCATCTGAGAGATTCATCACAAAGTCTTCTATCTGAAACTCATGCTTGTATTTTCTACCGACTGTCTCCTCTATATACCCATAAGGATCAAAGCTCTCTCTCAAGGCAAAGAATGAAAATGAATATAAAGCTAACTCCTTCTCTGCATCATCCATGGCTAGAGCATTAGGACATACCTCAACTGAATTCCCTAATATGATAGGCACAGGAACTCCATTTCCATGTCTGTGTCTGAATGCCCTCGCATAAGCTGCCAACTGTCTAGTTACCTCGAGTAACACTATTCTGTCTGTCGGATATCTCGGCAACATGTATGGAGGTGAAGGACATCCATGAACTCTAATATATGTGAATTTCTAAAATTGGATGAACCAAGCACCATACCTCTTTACAAGCTCTTGTGCATCCTGAGATAGCCGATTGTGAATTCCGCCCTACAATGTCCTAGTGATGTTCATTGTGAAGGTATCATTGACTAACTTGTAGTCACTTCCTGGGGGATGATGCAAGTGAACATAAGAATCACAAACTCTGACCTCCCCGGGTCCTCTTCCAATCACTCCTCTGTGAGGTAGTCCTACATATTCAAAGCTCCTGATCAAGGCATATATGATGTACGAACTCATGTGGAAGGACTTGGTAGCCTTCAATCTCCTTAACTATACGTCCAAGTAATGGCTAATCATTCTAGCCCAATGAATTGTTCCTTTTCCCTGAACTATCACTTGGATGAAGTAGAACATCCACTTCTCAAAATAGAAGGCTTGAGGAGCCCCTGTGACTCGGTTGAGTAGTGTTATCAAATCTCTGTACTCCTCCTGGAAGTCGATCCTATGTGGTGTGTTTGGAATCTTGCTCAGGCGAGGACGACTCTTGAGTAACCAGTTCTTATTGATGATGCTTAGGCAAGTGTCTGGATCATCTTCGTACATGGATCTGGCTCCTTCTAGGCTCTTATAAATCATATCTCTGTGCTTTGGAAGATGGAAAGCCTCACTTATAGCCTCCTCTGAAAGGTAAGCCAAAGTGTTTCCTTCCTTGGACACGATCGATCTGGACTGTGGATCATAATGGCGAGCACACTCGATCATCAACTCATGGCACTGGATTGCTGGAGGGAAGCCGGCTGCCTTAATGATGCCACTTTCAATTATCCTCCTGGCGACAAGTGATGGCTTGCCAATGTAAGGGACCTCTCGAAACTTCTTCGTATTGAAGTTTCCTAAGTTGGTATCTCCAATGTTGCTCCACTTCGACACGATCTTGGTCTCCAATTCTTCATTCTTTTGATCTTCCTTCATGAGAGTTGGACGACTGGTGGATGCTCCTGCCTTCGGAGTTGCCATCGTAACACCTACACAACATTTCATAATAAGTAATGGATTTTGCAATGTAGAAATATAGATTAGATTAAAGATTGAATTTAGGAAACTTCATAATAAGACTTTGAGTTATTATCTCCTAAATACGATTGAGCTATTGGAAGTTCAAAATTTCAAAATTCAAAATTCAAGACTGAGACTAGGACGATTTTAAAATTAAAAAAATTGAACAAGGGGGACTTCGCCATACCTCACTTTGAGAGCTAACTCTAACAAAAGACACAAAATTAAGGAAATTTGCCTAGGCAAAATGAAGATTGGAGTCTTCAACGTGGTCCTCCTCTAGCAAATGCGTCTCCTTTATTAACTTCACCACCTTGAGGGCAAATTCGCTCCACTCTAACACAATTCGCACTCCTCCTTGGATGGAAATTTTGCACTTCTCCTTGTTTGTTCTCCAAAATCGCATGTAACAATGATTAAATGATGATTTAAAATGCTTCAAGGTACCCCTTCTTATATAAGCGCTTACCTCTACACTCTCCCATAGGCCGACTTTTGAAAATAAGGCGAAAATAAACAAAATTTAAATAAAAAGGAGGCCGACTTTTGGAAATAAACATTAAAATAGAACCCAAGCACTCTCTTTTTATTTAATTTAATAATTAATTAATTTAAACGCCTTTGTAATTAATAGTTTCGATTTTTTAAAAGGCTAAATCAATTATTAAATGCCTCATGCACTATTTTTAAATGCCAATTTAATTAAATATTTCAAAATTTATCGAAATTAGCACTTAATGTAATTCAAAAAATGTGTTGGCGCCTAATCATGGGAGGAATTTGGGACATTAACCAATATCGCTCTGGTCCCTGGGAGAGGGACAAGAGCGCCTTAAGCATTTTGGATTGGTTTTCACGTTCAAAGTCACTTCTTTTACGTCCAAACTGGCATTTTCATTCATAACTTGGAGTTGAATCTATTCAATTTTTTGAATGAGTGCCTCTTAGAACCATTATCGCCCTGGTCCTTGACTGAAGGACAGGAGCGATTTTTGCTTTTCTTCCTTGGTCTTTATCTTTTAAATCATCAAATCAATTTGCGAAGTAAGGAATGATCATCCTTGTTTGTCTTGCGCATGTTTAACTCATCTTTTGTAAAGCAAACTCGATATTCAAGTGATTTTCGCCCTGGTCCCTTGGTGAGGGACAGGAGCGAACTTTGTATTTGAGCTCAAAATTGTTGACTTTCGACGTTAGCTCCTTGTTCACCATCTTCCTAAAGACATCTTCGATCTTGTGTAACCTTGCCTTGACGTAGTTTTTTGAAGGAAATGGCTAGTTTAATAGAAATCGCCCTAGTCCTCCAGTGAAGGACAGGAGCGAACTTTTAGTCCATGGCGCAAATCCTTAATCATATTGATATCAAATTGTCTTCAAGGCGTAAAATGTTATTGCTTACTCCATCTTGAATGTATGAAACGAAAGTGACACCTCAAAATTAGACATACTTGCATATTTCGCTCTAGTCCCTTGGAGAGGGACAGGAGCGCCTTGGCCACTTCTCATCACTTTCGTGGTCTTTGTAACTTCACTTTCCCTCGAAGCACCTCCAACATCCTCGCCACCTTGTGCCTTGGCTTGGATCCGATCAAACTTGGAAGGGAAGTCTTGATAATCTATATTTCGCCCTGGTCCCTGGGAGAGGGACAGGAGCGATTTGGCAATTATAGGCTCAATCATTCTTTGCCAACGTTTAAAACTATCTTTAATGGATTCATTATGCTTCCCCCACTCATCTCTAACATGGAACTTGTTCTAACTTTGTGGGAAATTTGCCTTATGAGGAAATCGCTCTGGTCCCTTGGAGAGGGACAGGAGCGCCTAGGACAAAATAGGTTTCACTTGCTCTTTGCAATCTTCAAAATTATCTTCAATAGAGTGGTTACGCCTTCTTTTATTTGCCTCAAACTTAAAATTCACTTCACCTTCGCCAAAAACTTGTCCTTTAAGAAAATCGCTCTGGTCCCTGGGAGAGGGACAGGAGCGCCTTGAGCAATTTCATCAAGTTTTTGGGTTATTTGCAACTTCGTTCCTTTTTGAGGCATTCCAAACATCTTTACCATCATGCCCTTTGGCCTGGACTTAACCAAATTCGGAAGGGAATGCTAGATAATGTATATTTCGCCCTGGTCCTTGACAGAGGGACAGGAGCGAACTTGACTTCTTGGGTCGATTTTCTCCATGGTGGCACTTTCAAGTTATATTCAATGAGTAAAATGTACCTTCCTTGTTCTTCTCAATTCACGAAATCATTCAAATCTTGCAAGGATAAGGCGATCTTGGATTTCTAGCTCTGGTCCTTCAGTGAGGGACAGGAGCGATTTTGCCATCTTAGCATGTTTCCTTGTTTGCAAATTACTTCAAGTTATATTCAATGGACAAAACATGTCCTCCTTGATCTCTTCCAATCCAAAAATTATCTTGGTCCTGCAAAGACAGTGCAATTTTGAGAAACAAGCTCCGGTCCTTCAGTGAGGGATAGGAGAGATTTTTGTCCTTAAGGCCAAATGTTCAACTTTTCATTCTTGATGCTTTAATTTGATCAACTAAGACCAAAAATGCCCTAAGTAAGCCATTTCGCCCTGGTCCCTGGGAGAGGGACAGGAGCGATTTGACCTTAAACCTTGAAAAACTTGCCATTTTTGAGTTCAAAAAGTCCTCAAAATCTTCCAATTTATGTTCAACTGCATCTCCTGGCGACCCTGCACAAGACAAATGAAACAAGTTAATAACCAAGATGCATAAAAATACCAATTTCGCCCTAGTCCTTGAGAGAGGGACAGGAGCGATTTTACCTCTATAGGCCAAAATATCAAGAATTTAGGCTCTCAGTCACTTCACAAGGCAAAATTAGGTTATCTCCAAGGCCAGGGATCAATTATCAAAATTTCCAAAATTTGGTCAAAAATTCACCCGGACAAAATCTCATAATTCCATCATTAACACTTAGGTAAAATTTGGACTTACTTTCAAAATTCCGACTGGACCCAGACAGACTCATCTGACAGCCTGACAGATTCACCCTATTTCAAAATTGCAACCTACGCGAGGATGCTCAATAATTCTTCAAAATTGGATTGGACTCCGGCTTGAAAATGTCAAAATGGAAACCCTAAGGCTTAACCCTAGTCCAGATGACTCGCTCACTTACCCAAAACCCTAAAAGCAGAGAGAAGAACAGGCAAAACCGAGCAAAAAGAGGGGGTCCCCATTTTAATGCGGCAATGTGTGAAATGGTCACAACAGGACTATATATACATGCATGCGTTAGTATACATGTTAGGAATGTAATCAGCTATTGCTTAGAACGAAATGTTCTAACTCATTGTATATTTAACTCTTTTGCAGATACCAGAAGGAAGGCAAATGCAGACAAGGACGAAGCAGCAAGACAAAGACGACATCAAGGCTACTCCAACCATACCAGTAATTCAGGCAATGACTGGTTCCACTCTCAACATGCTCTCTTTTCCTTTATACTCATGCATACATGCCTATGTATTTCTTTTCTACACCAGTTGTGTATAGCTAGTCTCACGGCTCTGTGTGAGACACATGCGTTTGAAAATAATAAAAGTACTTCCTTTTTTAGATGAGATGTCTCTCTCTTTTGCTGCTATGAACTAGAAGCATTGAAATGTAATATTTAGCTTACTCTTCCTTAGTGCAGTCGGAATGCAATATAGCAGAAGTAATATGTACTTTGTTCCATTTTGTAAAAACAAGCATAACTTAACCTATTTTTCAACTAGAAGTGAAAAATAGGTAACACTACCATAGCCCATAATGAACATAGGATCATCATCAATTGTTGGAGAGCTCTTAAAATGTGTGATACAATGGAGGACAGATTATCCAATGGTCTTAAGGTCCATGCACCATAACAAAATATAGTAAGTATGGTGTTGACAAGTTAAGCATTGGTTTAGGCTCGTATATTTTTAACTAAAATTTCTGGTCGTTTTGTAATATTACACTTAATACTTTATTTTAAAAGTAAAACACTGCTTTTTGATAAATTTGAATGACAAACCTTTATCTGCCAATGTTAAGTATTTTAACTTCTTAAGATTCACCATAGTGTTAGTGTAAGAGGTTGTGTAGACATTTCAATCTAATTGTAATGTAAGATGTTCATGTTGAAATCACTCCTGAGGCAGAAGTATGTATTGAACAATATTTAAGAGTGCATGGCAACGATTGTATAACAAAATATTATGTATTGATAAAGAAAAAGAATCCTTAAAAAAAGATGAAATGAGTTAATGATCTAATTCAAATTATTAAATGATTGGAAATGGACTGGACATAAATCTTCCAGTTCCAATTATTTGAGACACTCAACAGTTACTCAACACATATCTATGATTGTGCAAAGTAAATAAACCATTAAACTATCATAAATGCAAAAGTATTGATATATACAATCATTAAGTTATATATTATTTGGTAGTATTGTTTACGCAAGTTACTGCATCTTCACATTCCTCCAGATTCCGTCACCAATCAAAGTAAAAGAACATTTTACCTCTGATTCTGACCTTAAACCAATTTGATCAATCGATTTCCTAAATATCAGTCAAACCAAGGTTCTAGTTTTACTTAATCATGTTTTTCCTCACATGGAAATTTGAAGCCTAAACTATGACGCTTAGCTTGCCAGTAAATAAGGAAAACATTAAAGGGCTCAATTCATAATGCAGAATCTTTAACTAGGAAAGAAATTGATACCAGATGGTGGTCCCATTATGTGAGGACAGAAAAAGTTTCATCAGTTCACTGCAATATTTGTCATAAAAGCAATAAAGCGTTTCTTTGGATGAAAATCCATCTGCAGAATTGATAAGCATCACTACTCTATGTTTCCTAGCCTAAATTCAATTATTCTATAAAAAAAAAATGTTAAATCTGCAATCCATGTAAGTTATATTTTAGAATATCTTGCAAGAGATTTGTTTAGCTCAAACTTTTTTAGAATTAAACAACGAGAATATAATTTCAAAGCTTTAATTAATTTTTTCTCCATTACAAATTCAAATCAAATACACCAAATAATTATTTTCCATTAGAAGATTATTATGAAAATCTATACAAATTTGGCACATTTATTGATGCATATAAAATATAGAATGAGGAGCTCCAACAGACCTGAGGAAAACTTGAAGGACTACGCCCTGAGAGAATATATAGAATAGTACACCCGAGTCCATATAAGTCGGTCTGTAAAGTAGCACGATTTTGGAATTGCTCTGGTGCCATATATCCATACTATGATTGACAAAAATTAAATAAGGTGTCAGCTGGCAACTCAATGTAAAACAAACATAAAGAAAAGCTTTGTTCCATTCCTAATGTGGAAACCAAAGAAAATCTGCCATAGCTTCCAGTAGCACTCTGAAATTAAAAATATAACTGTATGCCTTTATGGAGGAAACATCTAGGATATGCATTGCTACACTTGTATGTTAATTTTTTTTCCCTGGTATGGCTTTGGGGTTCCAATACACTTGTATAATAATTTCTTTTTCCTGGTACAAGTATATATATGTAATATTAAAAACTTCTTGTACACTATGGCTCTCAGCCTTCCTGGGATCAAACTAGTTGGTTTTTATAGTGACATCTACTTCACCCAACCCAGCACACTCCAAAATCTTGGTTTGGACCAATGCAAGAGTTCACCAATATTGATTTATATGACTGTCATGTATACCTATATATTATGAAAACATATATGATCAAACAACAAACCCCCCTCCAGCACATTTATCTTGCATATCAATTTGATAAATACATGTAATGTCCCGTTTTAGGCGCAATGCAATATAACCACAAAATGCAATGCTCTGATACCACTGTAATGTTCCCATTTGTTATAACTTGAAAATTTGGGACAATTAACTTGCAAAATCAATTGCAAGAGACTTCTTTCTATAAATTCTATAATAATGCTTATAAATAATGATTATCAATGCAAGAATGATTTGATTCACAATGATCTCCTGTAGTTGGCAAAATTGCCTTAATGATAAATAATGTTTTGTTAGTATACTTGGCAGTGTAATTAGTTATTCCCGAGAGGTTGTGGCAGTTGCTGACGGTTGGCAGGCTTAGCCAACCATCAGGCACTGTATATACTCTCATTGTTGTATCGGGAAATATATATGGTTGTACACATTACACTTGATAATAAAGAATATATCTTTCTACCATATGTAGTGTTGAGTACTGTTAATTGGTATCATTTCTGGTAAGTTTCTGTTTCTGTATTTTGTTTACTCTGCATAATCAAGCACGTTCCCTTCGGGAGTAAACATCTCCACTTGTAATATGATGATATAAAATCAATATCACTGCTATCCCTGATTTGACAATTAGGTTTATGCAAAATGATCATACACACTAATGCAATCAATGTTATGTATAGATGGATTATCTTTGTTCTTCCTAATATGTTTGATGATGTTGTGCAAGGGGATCTCTGGTCTGCAACTCTGCTATCTCTGATATAATAGTGTAGAATATGTTGTAAGTTAGATGTTTTAATCTGCAGAATTAGTGAGAGATTCCTGCTCTTTCTGATATGGCAATTGTGGGCTATATGCTTCAAATCTCCTTCTTGACTTATAGCAATAATGCTATGCAAGCTGTGTCTGATTTGACAATGGAATTATGCTGATAATCTTCTTCAATCCTATAGTGAAGAAGGTTGATTGCTGATGGCAGGCCTCACTGGTCACTAAAACCAAATTCACCTTCCAAACACAATTGGATCAAACTTTCTTATTGCAGACCAATAATTAGAACAAGAAATTCAGAACAGACTTATTTTACCCAAAATTAAGAACAAACAAATACTCTGCAATTTCAACACATTGAGAGAGACAGGAAGAATTCAATTCAAAAACTCCAATTTAGTTTGTGACAGGCAAACAACAATTGTTCTCAGTTATGTCCTTTTAAAGACAGAGGGTTTTCCCATCAATACATTGGCCACATTTAGCAATCGTCTTTTACAAACAACTAGGACAATTCATTTATTCCCTTCAACCAACGTTTCCTCTGTGCAGGCTTCTGTGCTTTTTTCCACTGTCCAACCGTTCCTCTAATTATCGGCCTCCTTCATATAGTTTACCAATCGCTTTCGTTTTCCAACGGTGAACTAACTCGTGCTCTTTCGAATCCTCCCTGGAACGTTAGACTTCCATCCAATCAACTGTCTAACTGTCGATGCAAACAGACAAGTAGGACTGTCGGGTTTGAAGAGCACAACACCCAAGCAATTAAAGCCCCCTTTCAAAATAAATTCCTGTCACTCGAGCGACAGGAGGCAGAAAGTTCCCTTGCTTTCTGTTTGCCAAGGCGACAGGAGTAACTGAAGAAGTGATTTATGCTGCAACACAAGAAAGAAGAACACCCAACACCGAACACCCAACAAAACCAAACAAAAACCAAAATATCAACAACAGAAATAAAACCAAAAAAATTGCAAGAGCAGGATGCCCCTCCATCAATTGCTGTTTCAGATTTGTACTTGAAAAATATGCAATATCCTGGTGCTGTTTCTGATGTAAATCATTTTAACTTGCAACCCTTTATGCCCATGGCAAATAATGCTCAATCGAGCAGCTCCAATGTGGATACAAGAAAAGAATATAAATTTGAATGATGCCTTTGAAGAGGGAGATCAATTTCCATTATATATCTCGTAAGGACGATGGGTTGTGTTCTTTGAAGGCTCAAGGAACATATCTATTCTTAATTGTTCCTCCTCATAATATAATCAGATCAGTTTAATAGACAAATAATACCCTCTCATTAATGTTTGTATTTACAGATGCATATCTTAATCGCTGCTTATGATTAATATAATCACTGTTTTGATTAACTTACCAATCAATTGATTAGTGGGTGATCTGACTTGTTAATGCCTTAACCAAAACATGAACCAATATTTGTATTGGCTAATCAATTGGTTACTTATTAGAATCACTGGTCTTAATCAGTTTGTTAAGAGATATGAATTCTCCTTTGCAATATGATGGGATCGAATCCATGATGGTGCTTGCTATTCTTCATCTTATTACACAGTGATAATCTTGCTGACTGTTTACTTTATTGAGTCTACTAACAAGGCTTGACTATCTCTGTTATCTTCTCTTCGATTAATGTGTGCTTGATACATTAGTATTGTTGCTATCTGTATTGGGATTCAAGTGCTACCTTCAATTGTCTTGATGATGATGTGATATGTTACTCATCATTTCCATTGTCTTCCTTTTGCATGGTAGATGTTATAGATTGATGCTTAAGAAGATATTATGATCAAGGCTCCAACATGCATTATGTAACTCAGTAGGTTGTATGCTCTTAAGGTGTTCATTCCTTGATTATGCCAATGAGTGGATAACATATTAAATCTCGTCTTGTTCTCTATGCTTACTTCAATCCTTGATAGGAAAATTGTGAAGTCTTATGGAATAAGATGATTTTCCACAATGTCGTCATGTTACAATCCTTTATTGATATGATATGCTATTACCTACTTGAACTATTATGTACAAGTTGTTATTTCCTAACTAATTTGAGGTGTTTCAAGGCTGCCACCCTTGATCACATAAATGTTTTGTTGCTTATTATTGTAAGGTCAAGATGGAGACATCACAATACATCCATATGCTTTAAAAAGCATGCATGAATAGTTCGATATTTTACATTTTGCAAATGAAGAACAATTTCACTTTGATTTTGTAATCAATCTAGCAAGAAGAATGCTTGCAAACGTAAGAAGAAGATATTGACAAAATTCTGACAACCATAAGCATCTTTGCATATCAAGATAAAAATTTACAAGATCCCATGTTTTATGTGGTTAAGAAACAAAAGAGAGCCAAAAGGACAGTAAATATCTACCACTAGTTGACCCCAAATTCCTTAAACTCACAAAAGCAGCATTTCTCGCGTCTTATTAACTTCCATACAAATCTACCCATGTTGATGTTGTTTCACTGTCAATGATGAAAGGGTTAATCATCAGGTTTTTCTTTGGATTTGAAGCTTATATTTTACTTGCATACAGTACAAATTCATCAGATGGCATGTGTCTTCTTGTGAAAAATCATGATTTTCATGTTTTTGCACTTTTTAAAATGAAACTGCCTATGGGGGCATGGCCTGGGTTTGGCAAGGCCATGGCCCTGCTGTCCCAGGGATTGTATGGGTACATATGGGGACATACCCATGGGAGCAAGGCCATGCTCTAGCCATACTGTCTGTAAACCAGGGCCCACTCCCAAACCAAAAACTTTGGTTCTACAACAGCATCCAAACAAGAACATCCCAATAATATAGAGTATCTTGCTTTGAGGAATAATGGATCATAAAAGTTTGACTATCATATGGATACTATTGTGACATGATCATTGTTCATTGCAAAGAGGAGTATATAGTACCTCATGGAGTAAAGTGAATGACTCTTCCTAGCAAATTGTGTTATCTATATGATGTGCTGCTCCCAATATAATGTGTGATGTGTTAAGTCCATAGGATATAATGTGTGTGAAGTTTAGCATCTTATATTTCTTGAATCTATGCTTCTCAGTTCCAAGTACTCCATCTGAACAAAATCAAGAGAAATTGAAATTCAATCAGAAGAAAGGTGGATGTTAAGGAGGACAAGCATTTGATTGAAAGAAAGGTGGAAATCAAGGAACAAGAAGAGTTGGCAAAAGGTTTTACCGTTTTACCATTGAATGGGATGTATGTGTGTGTGTGTGTGTTTGTATGTATATGTAGAATGAACGTGTTGAGCATATGCTGTCATACTTCCAACCTTTATTGCTCACCACTACCTGAAATTAAAGAGAAGTTCTGATAAGAGAGCAAGAGGGTGGAAGGAAATAAAATTTCAAACATCATACAGGCCAATTGAAAACGTAAAAGAACGAGATTAGGAAAGACAGTAATGCTAGTGTCTATGATGTTGGCATGTAGGGTCCAAAGGAAAGTTATACACAGATAGAAAGGAAGCAACAAAAGATATTGACAAAGACAGAAACAACATGAGAATCAGCAACAGTATGTGATGAATTTCTCTTCCTGCTATCATCGGGACCTTAGTAGAGATAAGGAGTTTAACTCTCATAACTAGACTAGGTCAGTGTAAGAGATATAATCTCTAATAAATTACAGACTGTTGTGAGGTATTCACACATCACCCCATTGCAAATGGGGACCCCCACTTTTTTTCTGCTTTCTAGGATAGTGTTACAGTCCTTTTCTATTAGCCCTTGCAGTAAAGAGGTATAGTTTCTTAAGAAGTCAGTGGGTCAAAAGTTAATCAAGTCAAGTTTGTCTCCTTAGGCTTTAATGAAGACAGTCAGTTATCAAGGCTTTTGGAATGAATGACTAAGATAGGTCAAGTTGCACATGGATGTTGGATGGAGGAGTCTCTTAGATCAAGCCTAGTCAATTATGTGACTGTTTCCTTTGTCATCTGGATGATTTGATCATACCTCATTGAGAGTTGAGTTGTAGAGGCAAAATTTGGCTAAGTGTCAAAAATTTCCTTTGCTCCTCTCTAGGAGCAAATTTTGATTCCATTGCTCCCCTTAAGGAGCGAAATCCCTCTCTAGCCCTTCAAATCCCCTAAAATTGCCCCTAGCTATCATGAAATGTCTTGGTTTGAGTAAAGGATTCGATCTTTGATCAAAGGCCTTGAATTAGGTTAAGTATAGGGATAACTTCCTTTGCTCCCTAGTTGGAGCGAAATGGACTTCCTTTGCTCTTTCTCAGGAGCGAAATCCTCTTCCATTGCCTCTATTTTGGAGCGATCTGAAACTCTTAGGCATATTTGAGGATGTTGAGCTAGTCTAGTGCCTCCACAATCACTTTGATCATGCAAATTCATCAAGTGCATCAAGATTTTGACTAAGGAATAGAGAGAAGGCGGCAGATTTGAGTCACTTCCTTTGCTCTCCTTTGGGAGTGAAAATCTCTTCCATTGCCTTAGGTTGAGAGCGAAATCACATTCAAGGTAGGCATTGAGGTTTTTTGGTGTAGAGAGACTGAAACTTAAGGCATGGAGTGATAAGACCAAGCTAGAGGATGAATTTGAAGATCACTTCCTTTGCTCCCTGCTTGGAGCGAAATTTACTTCCTTTGCTCCTTCTCAGGAGCGAAATTTGCTTCCTTTGCTCTTGGTTGAGAGCGAAATTGATTCTAGAGCCTCCTTTGGGATCAACTTGACAGGTTTTCACATGTGGATGGCTAAAAACTAAAGGTTTGAGTCAGTGAAATGAAGGTAAGTGAATGATATTGAGCTAAGTATCCAAATTGCAATGACTTCCTTTACTCCAATCTAGGAGCGATTTTCACTTCTATTGCTTCAATCTCAAAGCGAAATCACCTTCAAGGCATTTGGTGGAAGAAATTTGACAAAGCTTGCATATGAAAAGATAAATTGATGAAGCGAGAGCAAGAATTTTTAAGGTGACATTTAGTTAAATTGATTTTTATTAAGTTATCAAAATATAAGTAAAATCTTCATATGATGACTTAATATTAATTAATTTAATTAAATAACAATAAAATAATAAAATATTATTATAATGTCACTTCATTAAATAAAGTTTCCCAATGTTGAAGTCGGTCTTATCTTCTAGGAAGTTCCTAGAGGTCTTTATAAGGAGGCTTGCTGGGAGTTGTAAAGCATGCTGGATTTGATAAACAGTTTATGCTTCCTAGAGACAGAAACCTTCAGAAGTTTGAGAAGGGATGGACGAAACCCTAGTTCTTCCTAAGTGTGGATTCATGACGGAGTCGACAGCTGTGCCAAATTTATGCAAATTTGTGAGGGTTTACTGCAGAAATAAAAGATGTTTGCAGATCTGAAGTGATTTCTATCTATTGGGAGATAAAAGTATATTTTATTTTGGCTATTGAAGTTCAATGCCAGAAGTTCAATATTATTCTAATTGACCGAGTTCTATGTATATTTCATTTTTGGGCGATTGGATGTTATGAATCGGTGCACATGATTAATATTTGCCTGGAGACATAGAGGCTTTATTGATTGCAAAGACATATTATATTTGGGCAGAATTACAGTAAGGGTTGTGAATATATGTTTTGCCATGAATATTTACAGGAGGCTACAGTTTGATATGAAGATTATTTAATCTATTGAAATTAAGACTTTGCTAGCGAATATAGTTTCCAAGGCCAGAGACATTCCCTCCTCAAGGACATGATTGTTCTATCGGGGTTGATTCCTCAAAGCCGTCTTGTAATATGGGTAGTCTGGTGTGATTTATTTTTTGTAAGGGAAGCTTGGACAGTGCTAGTTATATATACGGGATTGCGATTGGAAGAAAAACATTGCTGCTACTCTTGCCGGCTCAGAAGATTACCTTGCGCAAGAGAAAGGAGACATGCTTTGCTTATAGTTATTGGCTGGGAAAGATTCAACCATTGCCAGTAAAGGAATTGGAAGGAATGCAAATCAAATGTCAAATAAGCAGTAATTCTGAAACTCTCTAATAATAAATTTGAAGACAATGATTCCTAGTTTTGTGAATTTCTCTATATGTAATTGTTGGTTGTATAACGGTGATTGAGCAATGTGATATTTGAATTATATTGAATTTAGTTTTGTGATTTAGAAATTTGTTCAAGTCTGAATGTGTTATTGGCGAAAGTTCTGGAACAAAGTCTGTACAAATTGGTCAGGGATATTTCAGAGATGATGAGCTTGGGGCATAAAATGGAGAAATTGATAAAACCTAGCTAAGTGATGAGTTTGAAGGTTATTTCCTTTGCTCCTTCTTGTTGACGTGTCTACAGTCGCGGAACTTACAACTTCATCCGACCAACGCAAAATAGAAATACTAAGAAGCCTACCCTCTCTTGAGATAAGGAAATCCCTAATGCTGTGTTAATTTGATCAATGGGGATTACCTCAATGTTTTGGTTGTCAGGTCTTGACTGCAGGATAGCTTAGCAGTTTGATGTGGGTTAGACGGAATCAGTTTCGAACAAGTTCCCTAAAGTTCAACAGTCCTATATCATCTGATTTTGCTTCTGATTGATACTATCTCAGCTTGACTGTATGGTTTCTTTTGATTAAAAAAAAAGGAAAAAAAGGAAGGGAAAAGAGATAGAAAATATCTAATTAATCTATCTAAGATAGCATATCCAAGAAGATAGATGGAAACCTTAAAAAACCAGATTTAACATTATCAGCTAATAAAGCACAATGTTGTAAAATCTAGTGCAATCTTCGAAGGGAGTTTTATTTTCATGTTACTAAACATAAATACAAGATTTGACATCCATTCATTTGATGTTTAACAACCGAACTAAGCACATAAATGGATTCAGAACTTCAAACTAACCATGCAGGGGGAATGGCAATCAACAAATCCCTTAATGGTATGAACACCAAGGTTTCTATCAAATATTGTCCCAAAAATACTATCTGAAAGCAAAATACATAACAAGAATATTAAATGGTGAAGAAGGAGACCATGCACTCACAAAGAAATAAGACAGCTTTAATTTGCATTAATTCTGCATGAATTTCGTCAGAGTTTCAGTAACAATCTTAGACTTCTTTTAAAAATAAGGGAAAACCAACCCCTTTAAATAGAGTTTCAAAACTTAGATGAATGGCCAAGATTAAAACAAAACAAGTGGCCCAGATTCATCAATACAACATAGTACCCATGCCCATAAATGGGAGGCAAAATATCAACAACCACCAAAAGGAGAAACAATAACTAGCCAAAAAGGCAATTAATAACTACCAAAAAGCTGCTCCAAAAAAGTGCACATGCACAGAGCTCAAGATTTACAACTGTTTTGGTAGTTAGAAATGAACTTTATGGCCAAAAAGTGCTTTTTAAGATTTTAAAAGAATCTTGCACTTTATGAAAGCACTTTTTCCTTTTCTGTTGTAGACCCTTTTCCAGAAATTCATCCTCGCCGTGCAAATGCTCTTTCCAGAGGTCCCGACCTGCCGCACGTTCTACCCAAACATAGTCTTGAAATCTGATGCATAGCTCGAACAACACCATGCTTTGAGGCATAGAAGGATGGCGTATTTTATATTGCATACCCTCCAAGTGGCGATCTACATGCTTTAACCATCCTTCCAGTTGGACCGATGAGCTTCAAAACATAAAATGTCCGAATGCAATCCACTGACAAACTCTAGGTCCTCCGTGGAGTATGCGACCTTATCAATTCTCAATCTATCCTCCCAATCTGGTTGCACTTGGTCATCGGACAAACTATTTTTCCAACCCAGAACCATTGATCAGAGGATCCTTCCACCAAGATCCCTCATGTCCTTCAAGATTTCCTCGCATTCCTCTTGCTCTTTATTAATGGTATCTTTTGTTTCATTCTTCATGGTGGCGGTCCAATACCATTCTTTAAAGATGCTGATGTCATGGGATCCAGGATAGCGAACAATGTGGGAATCTGTGCGTGGGTCCAGAAAAGAGCCCTCATGAGGGGGAGAATTGTACCAACCACCTCATGAACCCTGAGACATTCCCTCTTTACCTCGAACAATTTGACTAGAATGGTCTCTCGATGGTAGGCCATTTCCTTTACATCTTCAATGATCCGCTCTCCTTTTTCTTTGATGTCCCGAATCCATTCCTTGACAGCTTTGGCAGTATCACGTACTCCTTCAAACTCTGTTGTAGTCCTTTGTGCCAATGCCAATGGGGGGACATGGGATTCAGGGGCATGTTGTAGTGGTCTCAGCAGGTGATCAATATATCCCTCAGCCTGCTCAGCACGAACTCGGTACATGTTTCTCTCAGCAGAGATTTCGTCGAGTTGCCTGAGCATATTCTGCACGGAATCCTTGAACTCTTCCCTTTCTTGCTCTTTGGTGACTCGCCCTATCGGGATGGTTGCAAAGCTATAATCGGCCAATGCAATTTGATCTGCTGGCTTATCAATAGGTGGGGTAGCAATATGGATGGTGCAGTTCCTTTGCTCATCCTTAGTGATCCGAGAGTAGCTCTTGGGCTTCTTCTTGCCTTTGGATTTTGTTTCCCCTATGCGAGAGAAAATATCCTCCAAGTTGATAGGCGGCTTGACGGCTGCTTTGCGCTGTGAACGAGCAACTAGCCAATCTTGAGGGATGGCCTGCTCGGATGTTGTGGCCAAATTTCCACTCTGCTCCTTAGAGGTTTCAACTAGCTCACTGCCTATTTGCAATTGATCTGTCATAGAAGGAACAGATGCAGTATCCAGCCCTTTACTTATAGCTGAGTTCTCCCCTGCCTCAATGAACAACTGTCGGGTATCCCCATGTGATGGTTGCTCTTCAGTTTTGTCAGGCTCGTGGGTCTCATCCGCCTTTCGTTCTCCTTCGACGGTGGTGTCATCTTTCCGACACTATTCAGTTGTAATTCATGTCGACTCCCCTGGGTGAGTTCATGCATATTAGCCTCTTGATTAGGCGGAATTTCTCCTTCCTTAACTTGATTTCCAGGTTCACCAGAACCAATGATCCTGACCTCTGCATCTAGCTCATCTTGTGCTGGAGGATTATTAGCCTTGAATGCATCAACATCGCTCTGGGCGGGCGGAGCAGGTATATAGTCAAGCTCAACTACATCATCCTTCGATCTGGGGTCCTTGGATGACGAACTGACCTCAGGCCTTCTAATAGGGATCTTTTCCCTTCTAGTTCTTTTTGATGCCCGAGTCCCTCTATTAGCTCTGGCTTTCTTCCTCTTTTCGGGTTTCTCAACCTCTTCCTTCGGTGCACTTGAGGTTCCCTCATCTTTCGAAGACTGGGAATCGAGACTGCCCATCATATGGTATGTGAATTGAATTCCTTCATGGGTTAGTCTCTCAATCTGCTGGTGTAACCAATGATCGGTGTACCTTCCTGGAGCTGCCATAACGGCCTCAAAATCAGTAATCGGATCCTGAGACCAATCAATGCTCGGCAAGAGGTACTTTACCAGCCTCAAACTCCTAAACCTGCAAGCAATTGCCAGAATCTGTCACTTGATATGGGACCCGATGGTACTCATAAATCCGCATCTGCTGCACACTTAACCTTGAATACTCACACCGTCGGACCTCATAGTCATCGGAACAATTTCTCCAATAGTCCTCAATTGATTCCTTTGCTTTGTAGCGCCTGCCATAGGCTCTTTTTGCCAAATTGTCATGATCAAAACATTTCCTTGGGAAATGTTCTTATAGGCCATAAGATGCTAACTTAGCAAGTGACTCATCAGCCTATACTGAATTCTTGAAATTGACATCGAGGGCACCTAAAACCATAGGGAAGGTGAATTTGGACTGTTTCTTATCTCTGAGTAAACTGCCCGCTGGATGTGCCTACCTTGCAACTTCCATAAGAACTATTTTGTCTGTCGAGCAGCGTGGAAGTCGGAACGGAGCTCCTCAAAGCCGGCTATCCTGATATAGGTGAACCTAGGGAATTGAATAAACTAGGCACCGTACTTTTGTACCAAAATGGTAGCCTGCTCTGAGAGCCTTATGTGCAATCCCCCTTGCATCAACCTGACTAGGCGTATTGTAAAGGCATCATTGACACGCTCATACTGACCAATTGCATAAGCGAGGTTGTTCTTTTCCCTTTGAGCTATGTCGTAGTAATGTAGTTGAGGATAGCAGTCGTACACCCTGACTTGATTTGGGCCATTCCCGATTTCACCCTTCTTGATTAATCCTATCAACGGCTGGTGTCGGGCGAACATATAAGCGAGGTAAGAGGTCATGGTGAAGTACTTCTTTTCTTCAAGTTCAACCAGCTGGGTATGGATATTATCACTGATGATCTGGGCCCAGTCGAACTTGGATTTTCCGGCAAAGACCTGCTCCGTAAAGTAGAACATCCACTCTTCAAAAAAGTTAGACTGAGAGAGTCCCATAACCCGGCTGAGTAAGGTGACCATATCACCATGCTCATTATGAAAGTCACTTCTGGGGGTCTTTTTACTGATTCTAATACTCGAAGGCCTTATCTCCTTATACCACTCTTCATTTATCAATGTCCTGCATTTAATAGGGTTAATGTCATAAGCAACTTGTGCTTCATCTATGGTTGTAGCGATGGGATTATCCGGGAATGGGATGCCAAATGCATCGCCAATGGCCTCAGGTGTGAAATCAGCTAGCACCATATTTTCTAGAACCACTAATCTGGTTTCTCGCTGATAATGTCGAGCAACCTCAACTACTAGCTCATAATTCTGCACGAATGGAGGGAAACCTGTCGCCTGAGCGATAACACTCTCCATCATCCACCTAGGCTTGCCATAGGCGTTAGGAGAATATACCTTGTCTCTTAAGTCTTGAATGTCTATGTGGCCCAAATCAGTATCACCTATGTTTTCCCATATGCTATGGACTTTTGACTCCCTCAATCCTCCTCTCTGGTATTGGTACTTCATCTTCTCGCCTTTACGGGGAATGTCAGATTTAGAGACCCAAGATGTTCCGATTGCACCAGGCGTCTTTGAGGATTCTACCGCAGATTTAGGCATTTATCCTGCACAACCAAACGCAGATTACGAGACGAGATGAAGGAAACAAACACACTAGTCAAAATAGAGGATGATGCCAGTACATAAGGATCAATGGGAAAAACTGAAATTTGAAGAAAGTACGATGTTTTAGCAAAAGAGCCTGATTAATTTGGAAGTGACATGCTATTAAGTTCTTCGTTTAAAATCTGTCACTTGGCTACAATTCAGTTTTTCAAAATGTTCAAAATTTCCCCAAGTCTGAATTTTGCCATGCTATTACATTATGTTTAATGCGACCAATTTTGCATAAATAATGATTTGAAGGAAAGAATTGAATCATACCTGGCGAATTGCCTAATTGATGAACGAACTTCAAAGGCTTAGGCGCTTTTGCAAAGTTTTGCGCCCTACTTTTTCCTTCTCACGCAATATTGGACTGCCAGTTTTATGTAGACTGCTAAGGTAAGATTCCGCCTCCCTATTCTTCTAACTTGCGTTTTCAAAATGCAAGGGTTTTCGTGAAAACGAGAGAGTCTAAAACTCTACCTCTTCCATGATTGGTATTTTCGGCTAGACAAGACGGAATGCAGACTTTCGCGGTTATCAATCTAGGAGATTTTCGGGGTTCGGAGACTAAATGCCTCACATATAACCCGCGCGAATCCCCGGTTTGCCCAATTTCGGCGCAAAACAAGCTTTTGCAAACTTTCAACGTCCAACGCCTTCCTCTTGATTTGCGATTTCGGACTGGAAGGACTTTTTGCGAGCTTGAAAGAGTTAAAACGCCGCCTATGAACTGCACGATTTTACCTCCCTTGCGGATTTTGGACTAGGAGGAAAAGATGCAACATTTGAAAGCCCTTCACGCGATTTCCAACTTCATCGATGCTTGCCCATAGGAAGAGATGAAATGCAGAATTTATAAAACTTAACACCTTCCTTTCTTATCATGACTTTCACTCTTTTTGGCGATTTTCGGGATAAATGAGAGTTTGCAAAGCTTTAAGTTTTAACGCTTTTCCTGGTTTCGAAATTCGGGGCCAATCGACCTTTTGCAAGGTTTCTAGTTTTAACGCTTTACCTCTATTTGGCGAAATCCGGCCCAAAAGGCTAGTTTGCAAACTCTTGAAAACTATGGCAAAAATTGGCCCAAATGGCCATTTTGCAAGGTTTTTTAGTTTTTAACTTTTTTCGTTTTACCCTTATTTGGCAAATTTCAGGCCAAATAGCTCTTTTGCAAACTTTTAGTTTTAGACGCTTTTCTAGCTTCAGGCCCCGAAATTCGGACCAAAAGAGCATTTTGAAAAGTTTCTTGAGTTTTAACGTTTTTACTTCATGCCCCGAAAATCAGCCCAAAGCGAGTTTTGCAAGGCTTTAAGTTTTAGACGCTTTTCTAACTCCAGGCCCCAAAATTCAGACCAAAAGAGCATTTTGATAAGTTTCTTGAGTTTTAACGTTTTTACTTCATGCCCCGAAAATTGGCCCAAAGTGAGTTTTGCAAGGCTTTAAGTTTTTTAATGCTTTACCTTGTTTTGGCGAAAAATCGGCCTAGAAGGCCTTTTTGAAAACTTTATCAAGTTTAACGTTTTTTCTTTGGGCCCCAAAATTCAGCCTAAAAGGCCCTTTTGAAAAGGTCATTTCAAACTTTTAGCATTTTCCCTCTATCAAGCGATTTTTGGGGTGAACAAGGCTTTGAAAAAAGTTTCTAATGTGAAGCGCCCTTTATGCTTGCAATTTCAGGCTAGAGAGAGATTTCGCAAACCCATGGAACTGATACTCATGCTAACTTAGCCGATTCCCAAGCTTGTGCCAAAATTAGTCTTCCTTGGATTGATTTTGATTGTTCAAATTACGAAGCTTTCTACAACATGGCCCCCGGGCCACGTGACTTAAAACTCAAACACACCCTTTCTTCAACGACTACAAAGCCTATTGCTTCACCACTTCATGGATCCCAAGAAAAGGGGCAGCAGACAAAAATCAAAATTCGAAACTCAGCAGGACGAAGGCTGAAAACCAAAGAGGGGGACCCTGTCGGCAACAGGGACTGTGTGCAACGCACAACACTTCTTAGGAGCAAAAAGTGCTTCCATTGCTCCTTCTTGGGAGCAAAATCACCTTGCATTGCTCCTTCATGAGAGCGAATTCACTTCTAAGGCACTAATTGAGGGTAATTTGATGGTTTTTGCACAAGGAAGAATGAATGAGTTACAAGAGATCAATTGATGAAGAGGTGATGAAATTGCTCCAACTTCCATTACCTACCCTTAGGAGCGACCTCCTCTTATCAAACCTACAAATAACATAAAATCGGAGATCATGTCAAATTAAGAGATTATAAAGGTTATATATCATGTATGTTTGATGCTCATTTGTTTGTTTTGCAGGAGGTAAAGAAAGAAATCAAAAGGACCGGGTTGGAGGAAGATTGGAACAAGTATCTCAAGGAGAAAATTTCAACATCAAGGACAAGATACAAGATGTCTTCAAGAAGAAAGCTTCATCGACAAGAACAAGGGTATCTAGAAATGTGACTATACAAGAAGGATTCACTTACATAAGGACATGATCCACAACGATAATAGCTTGAAGAGAATCACAAGGTAGAAATTTTCCAAGTTAGAGTAAAGCAGAGCGGACGTGATCAAGGAATGGAGATAGTATCAGATTAGCAAACTAAGATGGCAACCTCTCATCATCAATCAATCCAGTTATTTCCACATCAGCAAGTTCAAGTTCGTTGAACTTGATTCATCAAAAGGTGGAGCAAATGACACATGATGCTTCATCAAATATTATTTCACGTACCTAACCTCAATTCTCATTGGTTTGAAATCAGGATGGACATGTGTCCACATTGTTGTAGTTATTTCATTGGCTAAGAAGAGTTTGTTGTAACAAACCTTAATTAGGGTTTCTTTGTAAAATCTTAGCCATTGATCTCAAACCAATCCTGGCCATTCATTGTAATGAGCTCTCTATATAAAGCTCAAGCTCTTCATTTGTAAAGGGGTTAATAGACTGATAGAAAATAATAGAGGAATAGAATATAGAATAGTTCAATAGCAGATAGCAATTAGAGTAGAAGTTAGATTAGGAGAAGGCAAAGATTGTTGCCAAAACCTTGTTGTAAAGAAAATATGATTTCATTGAAGTAATGGTGAATTAATTTGTCATTTCAACAAGTTGCATGGTCTCTACTTCTCAACTCATTTTCTTTCATGTTGATTAGATTGAATGGAGGAATTCGTTCAATGCATTTGTGTGGAATCCGTTTAGTCCATACCACTAGCCTCTTTCTGATAGTAAGTGTGCCTTGCATGGTCAACTGGAATGATATGAGCTTAACTTCAAATTGTTATATATCCATTGTTTATGCATTAACTTGAATGGTAATCAATGTTTGATGATAATGATTTGAACATCTTTCAATTATCCCTTAGAAGATTACACTGAGCTTGTGTCAAATTGTTCAGTTTGATGGTGAGACCTCGCCCAGTAGGATTCCCTCGAATCATTCACCTCTTTTCTTGCATTCTTAGGATTAGAATAGACTGCCTAAACCTTATGCCTTTTTCTCTTTCTTTATTCTCCAAGCAAGTAGTTAGGATCTAAGTTCCAGTGATCCAAGCATTCAACAATTCAACGTAAGTCCCCTTGTGATTCCAGCATAATCACATCAAACCATTGAGCTTATCCACACGTCAAGACCTGACATATAAGAACCTTGGAGTTGTCTCAAGTGATCGTTAAGCTAATCTTTAGCATTTGAGTAACTTTTTTCAAGAGAGGATAAGATACATTTTGGTATTTTATTATGTGTTCGCATGTGTATGAAAAACACATCAACACAGAGTATGATACAAAACATTGACAATAAAAAATATTACACAATTAAAATCTAGAAACATTCATATTCAAAAAAAGTTCTCATTCTTTGGTTCTCTATGTGAAATAAAAACAATATAATTAAAACAGCTTTCTTCCACGTTTCACCATTCACATATTCATATGTCACCATTTGAATTGATGCTCATATTACATATATATTTCACTTGCAAGTACAGCATTTCAGTGCAAATATAAAATTCTCTCCAAAGAAATTAAAAAGACACTTGCAACTGCACAAAGTATTTTATTCAAAGAAATTCAACAGAACTGACTGATATGGACATATTTATTTGGGAGAAAACAGAATAAAATAGCTTTCTTCCACGTTTCACCATTCACATATTCATATGTCACCATTTGAACTGATGCTCATATTACATATATATTCCACTTGCAAGTGCAGCATTTCAGTGCAAATATAAAATTCTTTCCAAAGAAATTAAAAAGACACTTGCAACTGCAAAAAATATTCTATTCAAAGACATTCAACAGAACTGACTGATATGGACATATTATTTGGGAGAAAACAGAATAATGTTATTAAATTTAGTAAGCTCTCTTCAGCTTGCAAATAACATTTCCCAGCTTTACACAGAAGAGAATATTTTACCAATTCAGTTTAACAAATCACAACTTTAGTATTGTATCGATAATGAACATTAGCAATAGAAGAATGAATAGATCTAGACCTCAATAACAAAAAATGAATGTGTAGATCTCGCACCGTTCCTACAACTGTACTGCCAATCATGGTTATAGAAACTGCATCTTGCACAGCTCCAAAGTCAACCAGACTAATTCTCCTTGTGCTTGTGTCCCAAATTATATTTTCTGGCTGTCAGAAAATAATTTTCTTTAGCATTTATGCAAAGAGAGATTTAAAATTTCTATACACTATAACATTTCAGAAATTAATAAATCCCCTATAACCTACTTTTTAAGTAAACTTGACAAGATTGTTTAATTATAAGCACAGTATATTGTTTTACCAAAACACTTTCACAACAAATTATACAGTTACAATAATAGCATGACAAAATCATGAGTGACTTTCTTCAACTCTTACAGATTTGATATCAGGAGCAATTTGTTCATTGATGCTTTTGGAAAGAAAAGCCTGATTGGAGAGTAACTGGTCTGAATCTCAGAAGAAGGTCTACAGCTAATGATTGGACAGAAGCATACTAAGATAATGCAATAGACAAAGGCATCCCTTACGACCAATTTAGAGGAAACAATACCCTTCTCAACAGGTGACTAGCATTAACAATGCTGCTAGATGACCAAGAGACATATTGCTTAGAAATTTTCACAAAATGAAACTGTGTCTGAGAAAACATTCGAGATTGGAATCTGATCTGAAGCATACTAGGAAACTGCTGGCAAATTGAAAACGATTCCAATCTTGCAATTAAGATAAATCAGAAAATGTTTGGCGAAGAAGTTTAATCCCTTCCATGAATCCTCAAATGTTTATGTTCCTCTTTGAGACTGTCTTAGGAGACTGCTAACTATGAGAAAGACTTTGCCTAACAAAGACACTGCCCTTGTATGTTGGAAAGTCTATCTTGAAAAGTATAAACAAATGGCACTATAAAGAAGCTATGCAATGAAAAGGAAAAATTTCAAAAGAGCTTTTGAAAACGAGATGCTTCGAAAATGAGAAAGAAGTTTTCAAGCAAAATGTTATATTTGATGATTTCAAGTTTATACAGCGTATAATAATTTGTCCAAGTTTTCTAGAAACACGATAGATTCACTATAGTTTTCAATATTGCATAGATACATTGTGGAAGTTTTAAAACTAAATTTCATTTTCCATCCTAAAACTGCTCCTCAAACAATGTACCTATAATTATATTAATATTCAGCGATTACCGAAATAGAGGGTGACCATTAATGGTAGTTTAATATTTACCTCAGAAATGATGTGGAAATATAAGGAGTGCAGTTATCATCCAATTCGGGAATTAACAAATGCATGTATGTATCTACTGTATCTTAGCACAAACACAAAAACATGCACACGTGCATGAATGAATTAATTCACATCCACCCCTTAGCACATAAATATCTCTCCTTGTACTTTCACACAGCATATAATGTTATACAATACATGTGATTGATTTACCATCAATAGTGGTAGAGTCAACCAAATAAACAAGAGTTCTATTGCAGCAAACTTTTTGAATGTGCTTGTAAAAATGGCCAGAACAGCAACATATTTCTAATCTCTAAAAAGTATAAGGCTGTCAAGATTTTCGTTTCCTACAGGTTGAGTTGGGAATGTTAAATTTTCAGATCATGGTAAGCAGATTTTGCACAAAAACTGTAAAGTAACTTTACATGAATCTATAAACATATATTACTGAAAATATGAAGAGAAAATGCTCACAAATCAGTGTTACAAGACTTGCCTGGACTCACCAAGATTCAGCAAGTCTTAAGGCAAGTGATCCTAACCAAGCCCTGGGAACTCAAGACTCAAGTACCTGGAAAGTCTAGGAGACTCGTCAGACCTGGCAAGTCCATGGGCTAGACTCAGTTACAGCTGGGGAAAGAAAAAGTTAAAAAAAACATTAAGTGTTAAAACAAAAACACTGAAAGGTTAAATGATCTTGTGTATGTACAGTACAACCCTAGCCTCCATCACAAACAAGTCTTGGGCATCGATTTATCTCACATTAGTCTAGAGGAAGTTGATACATAGTCAAATAGGATTACTGAGGTTGACGATCATGTCCTCAGCGATGAGGACTTTACATGGGTTGATCAAGTGGATCAAGAGCAGAGGCAGTACCTATGGTAGAGGAGGATAGAACAAAAGGAGACCCCTTGGATGTTGGTGTCACTAAGACACAAGTAGATATCATGGCTACATCATCATCCAAAAATTGTCCTAGATACCAATGTAGATCTTACAATAATGTTGGGATGAGTGATGTAGGTTATTCTAAGCCATAAACTTATATATTTAGTTTTGATATTTGTTTTGATGCCATGGATTTCATAATCCATGAGATTTGCATACATTTGACAATATTTATAATATTAAATTTATATATCTATCCTTCAGCAAAATATTAAAATTTGCTTTTATATTCATGTGATTGATGTATACTTATGTATATGGTCAAAGTAGCTTCTATTTTATTAGTTTATTGTGTCTTTAAAGGTTATTTATTAAAGGATGCAAGAAACAAGTTTTAATTCCTTAAAAGCCTCTATATTTCATGGTTTTTTCAATTTGTCGAGTCTTTGCTGAGTTTGGATATCGAGCTTGAGTCAAAAAAGCAGCTTGTTGAGCCCAAGTCTTAAACTATGTCACAAATCTTAACACTTAATACTGCACCCACCTTCTTTTAAAACTGAAAAGGATTACACTACACTAGCTTAATAGTCAAATATGCTCACTTTTTAGTGGTGTGCCCTAGGTCTCCTTTTTGTAGAGCAAGAGAACTCTTGGCTTTACAATGATGAATCTACATCTTAGTGAAGTGCCTATGCTAGGAGAAAAAACTGAAGCAAGAAAACACGTTGTTCTAAAATAAAACAACTAAATAAATTGAGAATCCAATCTACATATGAGAAAAGCAAGCATTGTCATGTTAAAACAACAAAACGAGAACTACTTCCTCTTAAACTAAAAATAAAAAGTTAAAAAAAAATAGGTCTTGTGCTAAATTTGTTGAGTCACCCTGCTGTAGGAGAACCATCAAGCAACAAAAGCAAAAAACCAACAAGGCATGTGTTTCTTTACTTTCTCTCCCCTCTTTCTCAAATCAGCTATCACCACAAATAGTCCTCAACCTTCCAATAAAATATAATTTCAGTTTTTCCACCAAAAAACAGCAATCAAGACAAATTTCCCAGCAAGACATGGCTAGTCCTCAAGTTCATTGCTCCATGGAAGAAATTGAGGAGAAATTATCACATCTCAAAGAAACATTTTGATTTGTTGATTGGTAGAAATATAACTAGGCTTAAAAAATCAAGATGCATTGATTTGTAAATACTTGGAGTTTACTTTAAAAACTACGATAGAGATTCCATATATTATATTACACAGATTACAATTAATTGGAGAAGAGAGAAAACTACAAATATGAACATACAAGCATCTCAACATGCCCTAACACATGAAGAACAAGAATTAACCCTAGAGAAATCCACATATGGGAAAAACTTCAACAAGAGTGAAGTCAAATAGGCCTCCTCATCAACTATCTCCATTATTGAAATTACATCTAAAGGATTACATGTCCAAATGATCAAAATAGGTAAGCCTAAACTCTCCTTGAGATCTACATGGTCACTCCACCTGTTCAAACATAAGTATGCAAAATTCCCTGAACGTGTTCAAGAGATCTCAACTTAGCCAAGCATACAACATAGCCCCTAATAGGATCCTAAATGAATATCCAACTTCCATAGGGCTCTTGAGCATTCTCTAACCTCTTATGCATTCTAGTTATTCCATGGAGCTTCAATGGGCCTTGGTTGCCAAAGCTATCTCTCTTTAATGTTCCTAACATGTTTAAAGTTTAAACTACTTTCTTTGTTCCTCTGCACTTGAAATAGTTAAATAGACTTCCATAACTCGAAGTAAGAACCACAAAGTTGGAGAAATAACTATAATGAGAAATCTAGAATGGTGACAAATGTTTGATTCCACACATGGTGTTTTCATCCCTTTGTGGAAGAGGTAATTTCATTTTCACCACAATAGTGACAAATTCACCAAGGTAGTTTTGTTTTCACCACTTGTGACAACTAGTTAGTGATTTCACTTAAGTACACATACTAACTCTTTTCTTCAAGATTTCTCAACTACCAACATGGAATTGAGATGTCCCATAACCATCTAATCATCTTCAGCAGTCTTAGCCTTTGAATCTAATGAAATCTTGCACATTTCAATTGGAATGTCTCAAACCATGTTAACTTCAGCCATATAGGAATGATACTCTTGAATCTCTTTCAAGGACCTTTGTTTATTGATCACAAATATGAACATACAAGCATTTAAACGTGTCATAACACAAGAAGAAGGATTTGCCATGGACAAACTCACATATCAGAAAAACTCCAGCAAGAGTGAGGTCAAATAGGCTTCATCATCCACTATGTCCATAACTGAAGTTACGTCACAAGGATTACATGTCCAAATGATCAAAATAGTTAGCTTGAACTCTCCCCAAGATTTACATGGATCTCACATAGACTCTCAACTACCCAAACACAACTATGCAATATTACATGAAAACATTCAAGAGATCTCAACTTAGGCAACCATGCAACACAGCCACTAATAGGATCCTAAATGGAAATTCAGCTTCCATGGAACTCTTGGGCGTTTGTTGACCTCCTACAGATTATGGCTTTTCCATGGACCTTATATGGGCCTTGGTGACCAAAACTCTCTCTTTGATGCTCACAGCATGTCTAAGTTCCTATTCTTTATTCCTTTACATTTGAAAAAAATTAAATAGACTTGCATACCTCAAATTGGAAACTGATCAATCGAAGAAATGATTGAAATGAGGGATTTGTTTTTGTTGCTTTATGTAGGAGACAATTCCATTTCACCACTTGTGATAACCAACAATTTCACCAAAGTACATAAAACACCTCTTCAAGATATCTCAATTGTTGAAGTTGTTATTGAGATATTTCATAGTCATTCAACCATCTTCAACGCTCTTACCTTTGAATCTGACGAAACCTTGCACATTTTCACTTGGAATGTCTCAAAATCACGTTAACTTTAATCACAATTAAATTGAAACTTAAAATGGCATTTCACAACAATCTTCTCCCCTGAAGGTCTGTTAGCATTTTAATTTGTTCTTTGCAAGACAACTCAAAATTAGACACTATGTACAATCAAACTATTCTTCAAATTATAAGGGAAATCTCCTTGAGACAACCAAACCTAAAACCTCAAACTAGAAACAAAATTTATAGGTTTGCACACTATATGGGACTTCAATGAGGTTTTTTTAATTGATAAACACTACCAAGAGGGGGTAGCTCCCTTTTATTAATTTGCAAAAAAGGATTACATTATGGGAAATGGTGTCGTGTAATATCCCCAACAATTTTTTTTTATTTTTAACAATTTTGAAAACACACGAACACTTGTTAGGGTTAGAATAATGAAATCTAAACCAACTGAAAGGAACCCTACACCTTTTGATCACCGAGAGCCCAAGCTGGGAGGGTGAGAGCATACGGTAGCAGGGGATCGTTAGATGCAAACTTCTGAAAATGCTTATTACAATAACGGGCAGCAAGCCAGCCACTTCCACTTTCCAGCGGGTAAAACAAGAGAAACTTGGCGATAAACCAGCCAAGTAAACAAAACACATTCAAGCATGAATCACTCAACCACAATATTTCAGTGGGAGGACTGAACACTTACAAAAAAGCTCAACTCAACCGCTTATGCAGCGGGAGAACCATTACAAACAAAATATCACTCTACCGCTTGTGTAGCGGGATGACCATTACAAACAAAATATCACTACCGCTTGTGCAGCGGGACGACCATTACAAACAAAATATCACTCAACCGCTTATTCAGCAAAAGGGCAGAATTACAAAGATCAAATGCAGGTGGCAAGCCAACCTCTTCCACTTTTCAGTGGGGATTTGCTTTACAATCCAGAAATGGCTGTTACTACTACTATCTAGCCTTACAAATAAGAGATGCAATGCATAGGAAAGAGAGATTATGCTGTCCAATACTGTTGAATATCTCCAAACTTATCACAATTAACAAACTCAAACCCACCCACATAGAAATAACACACCACTGATCACTAAACTGAAAATACAATCTGCTGTCTGCATAACACACAGAAAACAGCCACTACCAAATTCACTAGTATACTCATAACTCACCCAAAACAACTCGAAATGACACAAAAACAGAAACAAATGAAAGCTATAACTGAGGCGATGCAACAAGAACCCCAAACCTACACCACAAACAACCGGCATGCAACCCAAGGCAGCGTAGGAATGGTACGGCCAGCAGCAAAAAATCGATTTGCAACCAAAAATCAGAAAGCACACCAAAAGTGATGCCAAAGTAGGAGAAGGATCGCCCTCCAAACACGCTTCCAACAGACTAATACTCAAAATGATCGCTTGCACAGGCAGGGAGATACGATCAACTCTTCGCTTCAGCCACACCAAAAACCAACAACACTAAAATCCACACCACACTGGAAATCTGAAAATGCACACTGAAAACTTCACCAACAATCCAACACTCAGCTAGGTACTATGTCTCAAGTACGAAACTGGCTAAACTAGGGAGCCACAACTCCGAAGCTCAAGTTCACTCACCATTCCAGCAGTATAACAGTATGATTTCTTCAAGATAACCAAATGAGGAGCCCATCCCTTGTATTTATAGATTCTCCATCTGAAATTCAAATGCAAATGGCACCCAAATTCATTTGAAATCCACTTTATTTCATTTCATGTCCCTCACCAAATATGGCGTCCACTTTCCCATCTTCCTAGTCATACTTTTCCCAAGGAAAATCGCCATGTTATAACATTGACATTACAAGGCATAAAACTTATTCATTTTTTATGCCATAACTTAGGGAAATAAACTTGTGACTTAGGATAAATAATATAATGTTCTCCTTCCTAAGTCATTCCTCCAAAATAATCTGTAAAAATAATTAAATATTAAACTTTAGAATAAAATAATATTTAATTAAACAATTATAAATCGCCCATTGATTGTTGCCAAATCAACCATATGAACTGGAGTGCAGAAGTTACTAATTCTGGACTGGATTGAAACTTTGCTCAAGACTGCCACAAATAATTATGCCTGAACTGATACTTACTAAAAATAGTAAGTCATGAAAACATCTCCAAAAGACATGCTCGTCGAACCTTGTGAGAGAGCTCGAAAAACCTCAAAATCCAATCAGCTGCCACCAACTTACTAAAAATAGTAAGTTCGGAAATCACTTTGGAACATAATGCATGTTCGACCACCGTGAAGCTCTCAAAAAATCCATAAGGAATCCTCAATTCACTCTGCCAAACTCTAACCAGAACATCCCTGAAAACTGCGAAGAATCCTCCTAGAAAATAGGAAACCCTAATTCCTCATTCCAATCAGCCTACGGGTCTCCAGAATAGGCCATTGGACCACTGATTACTCCTTACTGAGAAGGGGGCATTACATGTCGAAAAAAAGCTAATCCTGACACCAAAATCTAGCACCCTATTGACTTTTGTTTGAGAAAACAAATTTGGATGCTCTTCAATTAGTTGGAGCAACTCAAATATGTTGTCCCTTTCAATCCATACCTTGAACTTTATCCAAGTTGTCCAAATTATCCCTTTCTTCCCTTGCTTCTCCAAATCAAATGTTCTAGACAATAAACTTGTTACAAAACCTTCTTCAATCTCATCTAATGCCAATGAAACAATAGGCCATTTATTGGCGCCTAATCCGATGACTTAGACCCCAATGCTTGAATAATTGGGGAGAAGAAATGTTTGTATATCAGCCCATAATGAACATGCCCCTCTCTACCAAAATCACCTCCAACCACTTGAAACATTGCCTACTTGATTCTGTCATTACCACATAAAAAAAGCCATCTACATTGCTCTTCTTTGGTTTCCTCCACACATAGGCACTCCACTTCAAAAATCAGCACCATCCTTCTTGGTTGCTTCTTCTCAACTCAGTTCCGCAGCATTTGTTTGCAAACAGTTGCAAATCCAACATTCGATAGCATAATATAGACTGTGAATATCATGCACAGCCAGCGAGAATGTTCCATTAAATAGCTATTTGGACTCATCCCTATCACGAGACCATTAATTGATCCCCTCCAACAATCTCTAAGATATGATAGGAATTTTGGCTTTTAGATTTCCTCGAACATCACATTGCCATCGCCAAAGCTTGCATTGAGAAATGCTTCAATATTTGTCCATTTATTTAGGAGATTGTTCTATGTCCTTCTCGATCACCTTCCTCATCCTCTACCATGTTTGATCATACAATCACTATATTGGCTGATTCATATCTTTATTGAATCTAGTTTCTACAAATGGAACTATTCATCTAATTTTTCTTAGATTTTGTATCTGACACCACTATCAGAGTCATAAAAACTTTCTCAGATTGCCTGATTTTCATAGCATTCAATAGTCTAATCTTACTAGGCTCCTTGCCTTACTCCTAGTACTTATTGATTCATCTCATGTTTATTAGACCATGTATTTTCAAATGCTTGCTTTATATTCGTATCTTAGAGGCTTGCTTTATATCGGATTCTCTTCTGCAAACAATCCTCTCCAAGAATCTTGATAGATTATCTAGCAGAATATGGTAAGATTTGTTGACATTCTTGATAAGAGTTTAATTGTTGTCTTGCATCACATGCTCTTTGGCACCTAGATATCCTTACCAATGCCTTTCATCTCATTCAGTTATTTAGGTTCATTAGGTATAGTCTAGGCAATCTTCTCTGTGAGTTTCTATTCTTTCATTATTATTTCTTTAAGTCCCAGCCATGATGATGGGATCGATCTCACCACTTATTTTCCTTTTGTGATACTCCATGATTGGCTAACAAACCCGCTGCCATGTTTGCCTCCCTATAAACATGAGAGATAGAAAAATTATCCAACTCGTCAAGCAATTCCCAAGCCAAAGCCACCCATCTCTCTAGCTTCCTTTGGTGTTGATTTTTTAAAAATGGCTTGTATACATAGTTGGGAGTCCCCTTCTATGTCAGTGTTCCTCAAGTTTTTGTTTTTACAGAGCTGAAGCCTGAGAACCAATTCCTCCATTTTTGCTTCATTGTTTGTTGTCATTCCCAAATGTTTCGATGCAGCCCATTTAGACTCTCCATTCTAATTTCTAATGATGCATCCTGCCTTGGCTTTACTTGGGTTTCCCTTTGCAGCTCCGTCAAAATTCAACTTCAATCTTTCCTTCTTATGGGCAGTCCAAATAATTTCTTTTCTACTTTGTCTTTTGTCTACAATTATGATGGTTGATCTTTTAAGCTCCGTCCATGATTTTTGAATTTCTTCATCCCAAAGTGTGAACTTAGTATAAGATTTAAAACTAACCTTGGCATTTGCTACTTCAAATATGATGTCTTTGATTATTCTGATCACTACCTCCACCTGTTTATGGGAGTCTTTAAATATTCTCCTATTCCTTTCTTTCCATATTTGCCAAACTAGAAGGGAAGGACCTTTTACCCTGATATTTGACCATAGAGCCTTGCACTTAATCTTTGGCCACCCAGTTATAAATTCTACAATATCTTTTTGTCGAGGGCTAACCCACCCAAGAGTGCTCTGCAACCAGTTCCGACATGACTCCATAAAATGACATATTAGTAGGAGATAATGTAAGTCTCTTCACGATTCTGCCACAAAGGGCATCTAAACGGACCACAAATGTCAATGGTATGTAGTCTCTCCGTCATGAGTATCTGCTTATGTAAAACTCTCCATAGGTACGCACTCGCTTTTGGGAGTGCAAAAGGGTGCTACAAAAGGTTGATGGCCAACTTGGTTCCACATGTATCTCCTTTTCTATCTTGTATCCTAGCTTGGCCGAGTGTTTCCCGGTCTTTGCTCCACATGAAATGAATCTCATCTTTCTGGCTGCTAATTGTGATTCTTCTCTACTCCAATTCGCTTTGCAATATCTGTTGAAGGTCTTGTGGGAGAGAAAGTGCCATTGGACTGATCCATTTGTATGAATCACCCACTAAACCATTTGTTTTTATTATGTAATTACGCTGAGAGGCGTTCCTACAGCCACAACAGATAGAATAAAAATAGAATATTCCGTGTAAACAATAACTCTGCAACTTTAATTTGACATCTGAGTTGGCAGTTTCTTCTTGAATGTAACTGATCGAAAGGGTGGTAAGGCATTTCAGCTTCCATAACTCTGAGCTTATATCTGCATTTGTACCAGTATTTGTTATTATAAAACTAGAGCCAAATTCTTTTGTGCGCCTGTGATTTGCATGCTCACTCAAATCTGCACTAGAAGCACCACTAAATCTCATCAAAGTTGGTGAAGTTTGATATCTGTTTTGGCTGAATTTGACCAGATTTAGGCCAGATATTTGTGTGGGCAGTTTGTATCTGTCTCCCCAAAGCACGAAAAAATTATTGAATGCTCTTTACCTTGTCCCGTGTCCACTGTTTTTTTCGGTTTTTTTCGGTTTTTTTCATTTTGTTTAAATTTGTGTTTGTATTCTTCATAGTTGAACTAACATTATGTTGTGCTTAACATTGCATTTGATTCCAAATGTTCTGTTTTATGCTTCTATTTTAATTTGCGTTTATCCTCTAATCTCTTGGTGCTACTGAGAAGTTTGGGCAAAGAAACTCATAGGAATAAAGAGACTTCTCATAATTCCTCTGACGGTGAAGCCACAGTGGAGGCAATGCATGCAGGCAACTTGTATGCAAAACAATTAAAATCAGGAAAGGAAGGACTTGCTGCTAGAGAGCAGGGTATTTATTACCTTGGTATATTTCCAAGCCTTTATTATCTGATTATAGTTTTCTCGTATCCAGGATTAAATGTCTGAAATCTCTCTAAAAATTTATTCATCTTCTGATTTCAATTATCTGCATATTTGATTCATGTGTTTCTGATTGAGAACAATATTTAGCGCATATCCTGCATCATGGAATACAATGAGACCACATTTTTTTGATGCATTCTGTAAAATAAACAGTACAAGAGGATCGTATAATGACAAAATATTGTGAAGAAGAAAAATGTGTTTGCTGTGCTGTGAATGTAATAAAAGGTAAACGGTCTTCTTATGCGTTACCATTTAAGAATATATAAATCTTGTCTTTATGTTAAGATCTATATATTTAATTTTATTTTAAAATATACTCTGTATTGTTAACTTTGGTATGTTCTTTATTTAATCATTACAAATTTTAAAGATGAAGAAGGTGTTTTAGAACGTTTTAAATATTTAGAAAGTTTCTAGTTATTTTTTTAAATCTTTTGAAATTAAAATAACAAAAATATATTTAGAAGTTTTTAATAGAAAAGATAAAAGATATTTTAGAAAGTTTTTTTAATTAAAATTTTTTAAAAATATCTTTATAATAGAAAGTTTCTTATAACTAAAATTTAAAAATCTGTCACAGAGCACATTTCATGGCAGATTGGTAATGGTAGATCAGCCTTGTTTTGGAGAGACTCATGGGACGGGTTTCCATCTCTCTCGGAATCTTTTGAAGATAAGGGTGGATAGATATGGTTGAAAACTGCATAGGGCAACATGTATGCAATTATATGGAAAACCATGTGGACACGAATGGTCTAAGAATATGGAAGAAAATCAATATTGGCAATCCTTCATTATGTGAAAAACTTTGGAAAGCAATAAAAGACAGGAAAATTCCGGCCTCTTGTGAAAGGGACAACATCTTTTGGTGTGCATCAAAATCTAGGATGTACAATTCCAAACTTGGTTATGAAGTTCAAAGACAAAGGGGCTCCTATAATACCTGGCCGCACAAATTATGTTGGAATCATAAAATACTTCCAAAAGCAAGGGCTTTTTTGTGGATTGCTTTACATAGTAGAATGCTCACTAGTGATAGACTTAAAATTATTGGCATCTTGGGTCCCAATCGCTGTGTTATGTGTTGTGCAGATGAAGAAACTGCCAACCATCTACTATTCAGTTATCCCGTGGCAGAATTTTGTTGGAACTGGTTCCTTGATCAAGTCAATTGGGCTACGGTTAAAAACGAAAGACTTTTTGACTTCCTTCTTTCTTGGCCAATTAGACAGAAATCAAAATGGAGTGATCTATGGATGATTGGTCCATCCATAATTGTATGGCACATCTGGAAGGAAAGGAACAGAAGAATTTTCAAAGAAACAACACTGTCAAACATAATGCTAGTGGACAAAATAAAAGTTGCAATCGAGGAAGTGATAAACGGGAAGAAATTGAAAGGTGGTCCCAAAATATACAATAACTGGGATGCCTTAATAGAAAAACGGTGGGCTCTTAAAGATCCAGGTTTCTATGCCCCCCCCCCCCCCCCCCCCTTGAAGAATGTTGATAGAAACTTAGTCAGATGGAAGGCCCCTCCAAAGGACTGGACAAAACTCAATTTCGACGGTGCCAGTAAGGGGAACCCTGGGGAAGCCGGTATTGGAGCCATAATCTGAGACGAGCAAGGCAATATCTTATATGGTTTGTTTGGTGGCATTGGAGTTGCCACAAACAATGGAGCCGAGATCCATGCACTTGAGGTAGGATTACGCCTTTGTGTTCTGCAGGGAATATCTCAAATCATAATAGAAGGTGATTCATAGATTATTATAAATGGGATTACTAAATCAAGTTTGCATAACTGGAAACTTAGTAAATGGTTACCACTGATATACGACCACCTTAAATCAATTGAGTGCTACAAGGTTGTGCATGTCTATAGAGAAGGCAATCAAGTGGCCGATTACCTTGCAAATCTTGGGGTTGGACGGAATGATAATTTTGTATCTTTCAATCAAGCCTCGGCTACGAAGGATATTACAAGACAATGCCTGAAGGACTGCCATAGATCTTCACGACAAGGTATCGAGTAGTATGCCTTATTTTTTTGGATTTGCATGCCTGCTTGGGCTGATTAGTGGCACCGATATTTACCTCGGTTGATTAAAGATTCGTATGATTTTGATTGTTGGGATGGATGGAGCATCTACGCACGTACTGATATCCAATTTGGCGGTGGAAAGATTCATCACATGGGAATATTGTGGTCTGACCATGGACAGTTCAGTCTGTAGATTGGGACATACCATCACCTTAGATGTGCTTCAGTTCAGAATTAGATTCTAATAGATATGGGCGGAGCAAGAATGATTGTGATCTGCGAAGTGTGTCTTCCTATAAAGACTATCCAGAAGATGTATTACCCAGCGGTCGAATGTGCTATTGTTGGGGGGTATACAAAGACAAGGTTGGAGCGAATGGCTTATTTTGGTATGGTTGGATGTGTCAACTGTGAACAGGCGCTGGGAACACAATTAAGGAACCCGTTCATCACCGAAGATCATGTGTATGATGCTATCTATGGGCTTATGGGCATCGCTCTCAATTTTGAGAGACACTGGTGTGATGCAACTGTGTTGGAGGCAGTCCTAATGCCCCTGGTCGATGTTATTGACTTTGGGGAACGTGCGATCGAACTCTTTGATGGTTTTGTGAAGCCACTCATTGCGGACAATGTTGCTAATCTCATACTAAGTTTGGATGAGGGTGTCAAAGTGAGCAAATCGAAGGTGTACTTCCAGTTTGAAAATTACTTACCCTCAGAGTCAGAGGAGGAATCTATGGATACAAAAGATGGGGGCAGTGGTGGCTCTGTTGACAGTGCTGCCATACGTGAGATGACTCAAAGGGAGGTATGGAAGGAGGAACGCGAGCACATAAAGGCATTTGAGGAGAATGCATGGGAAGTGTTCAAATGTGCAATGTTTAATGGGAACATGGCGCCTTTCCATAGACAGACTGAATCAGATGACTGGTGGCTCCCTGAGAACTCCACCCGCAATGCTATCAATATAGGTGAATTTGCAGCTGTGATATACCAAGCTATTGGTGGACAAATGTAACAGGACTATGGGTTATCGGGTTGTTTTGGTAATGTTACTGGCTATTTGGTAACCAGGCATGGGTGTCTATAGATGCGTCTATGGTAGTGTATGGCAGGCAAGGCTAGTCGTGTCTAATGTATGAAACAGTATGTAATTTTTCTTAATTTTGCAATATAGGGAGCTATCCCCATTAAAGATAGCACTTACCTAAAAAAAAATTTAAAAATCTGGATTTTAAAAAAAGTTTGCTACTATATTGAAAAATATAACTAAAATTAATAAAATAAATGTTGGCCATTCAATTCTCTGTGAATTATGCAAGTTTTCACTAAATTGCTCTTTAATGTTAAGGTAGATAAGCTTTGCTAAGATATTTTAAGATTTGTGCAGGCACCCAGAATATTGAAATTCTGAATTCAAGAGAGCCTTCCTTGTTTTGCACAATGCCTGTGATTAAGATTAGAAATAATTAAAAAAGAAATTGTGTTTGTACAAGAAAGTGGAATGGCACTAATGGATGTTGAGAATAACTTCCAAATTGAGTGTGGAATACTACATGACCCAAATCATTGCTAGATGCCCAGTAGGATTGCACAAATATATCAAAAAATAAGAAAATTTGAAAGAGGAAAATCTAATTTCTGATTTCATAAAATAATTTTGATTATATCTTTTTTGGCTAGCAATAAAGTGCACCCTACAGCTGCAACACGAAGTTAACCAGTCTGTGTACATAAAAAAAGATTTGTCACCAGTTACAAAAGCATGAGAAGTGGAGAATAGCATTCGACAGTTACAAATGCATTGGAAAGTGGAGAATAGTGGAGAATATAGAAAGATATCAAACGAATGGAATTTTAAGAGTTTTTTGATTTCCCTATTTCAAAGCGGCCAAGGAATTTCAATTTGAATATATTAATTTATGAAAAATATCTTGAGAGTTAGAGGTTGTATCTTCCTTGCACATATTTTATGAGATTATATGTTTTAAATTATTTTACTAAATATCATTCAATTTATCAAGCTTTGTTTTAAAATTACATTGTAATTTAGATGTTTTATGTTTGGTAGATTCTGTTTAGTATTATGTTTTTATTGATTCTCAATCATAAGAACACATTTTATTTTTCACCTACATAAGAATCCATTTTATTTTTCACAAGCCTAACCCTAACCTTAACATAAACATAACCCTAAGCCTAATAATAAAATTTAGCCATAATTGTAGAACCTAACCCTAAATCTTAAACCCCTAATCATAACACTAAACCCTAACCCTCACCTTAATCTTATCCCTTACCCTAAACCCTCAATCTAATAAAAACTCTAACCCTGCCCTAACCAAAACCCTAACCCTAACCAAAACCTTAATCCTAACCCTAACCAAAACCTTAATCCTAAGCTTAACTCTAACCTTGACCCTAACCAAAACCCTAATCCTAACCCTAACCATAGTTCTACCCCTAACCCTAACCTTAACCCTAATCCTAACCTTAACCCTAAACCTGACAAAAACCCTAACCATAGTTCTACCCCAAACCCTAACCAAAACCCTAATCCTAAGCCTAACCATAGTTCTACCTCAAACCTTAAGCCTAATTATATTATAATCCAAACCCTAACCCTAACCATAATATTGACCAAAATTATTACTGTAACCCTAATCATAACATAACATAACCGTAACTATCATTTTAACCTAATCCTAACTCTAACCCTAACCATAAACCCTAAGCCTAACCATAATCCTAACCCTAACCTAAACCATGATGTATACCATAACCCTACTCATAACCCTAATCACAAGCCTAACCCTAACATAAACATAACCCTAAGCCCTAAACCTAATAATAAAATTTAGCCCTAACCCTAAAACCTAAGCCTAAATCTTAAACTCCTAATCATAACACTAGACCCTAACCCTAACCTTAATCCTAGCCCTTACCCTAAACCATAGTTCTACCCCTAATCCTAACTCTAACCCTAACCAAAACCAAAACCCTAATCCTAACCCTAACCATATTCCTAATCCTAATCCTAACCCTAGCTATAATCCTAAGCCCTAACCCTAGCCATAATTCTAATGCTAACCCTTAATCCTAAATCTAACTATGATGTAAACCTTAACACTAGCCATAATCCTAATCATAACCCTAAACCCTAAGCCTAACCATAATCCTAACACTAATCATAACCTTGAACCCTAAGCCTGACCATAATCCTCAACACTAATCCTAACCCTAACCCTAACCACAACCACAACCATGATGTAAACTATAACCCTAACCTTAATAATAAGGCTAAACCTAACATAACCACTACCCTAAACCCATCCCTAGCAATAATCCTTAGCCCTAGCCCTAAATCCAAACCTATCTGTAACATAACCTAAAACCTATCCCTAATCCTAACAATGATATAGATCCTAATCCTAATGATAATCCTAACAATGATATAGATCCTAATCCTAATTATAATCCTAACCCTCACATTAAGCATGATGTAAACCTAACGCTAACCCTAATCATAATATTAACTGTAACCCCAACCATGATGTAAACCATAACCCTCACTATAAACCTAACCATACCCCTAAACCTTAAACCTAATCATATTCCTAACTCCAAATGTAATCCTAATCCTAAACTACCTATAACCCTAAACCCTAACCCTAACAATAATTCCTAGCCCTAACAATAATATAGAGTACATAAATATAATATTTTTCATTTGTATACTATAATATCACACTTTAACAAGCATAAAATCATATTTAATAAAATTAATATATATTTAGAGGGGGTCAATCCAATAGAATATATATTTAAATATACTATAAATTAAATATTGTTCAAGTTATTATATATTTAAAAATATTATATAATATATATTTATACTTTAATGAATATAAAATTATATTATAGTTTAATTAGCATAAAATATTATTATATATAAACTTATTTAATGTCTTTCATGTTGCACGGCAACTGCTAGTAGCTTATATATATTAATATTATATATAAAATACACTGAGAGATATCCTTCTCAAGGTGCCTATTTTTAATTAATTTTACACCCAAAATGAAATAGGCGCTTCAAGAAGGATATGTCTCGGCATATTTTATATATAATATTAATATATATAAACTAGTTACTTACCTCATTCTTCTTAGACCTGCACCTCCTACCTCTCATGGAAGACATGCCTTATTCCAGTGTATAAGCAAGATTTTCCTTTCCTCCTTTGACCCTTCCCAAAGAAATTTCTTGAGAAGGCTTTCCAAGTTGGCCTCTACTTTGTGTCACTTGATAACATGACATCAAGTATATGGATATTGCTGCTCATACTGATTTAATCATCACAATTCTGCCTGCAAGGGATAGCCATTTGTTTTTCCAACTTGAAGTCTTATTTCCGCACCTTTCCACTACCTCCTCCCAATGGTTTGATTTGCACACACCACCGAATATAGGGGCACCCAACTGTTTGGCTTACAACAATGCAATTGGAAACCCTAATAAGATTGCTATTCTTATTTGTAGTATTTTCCTTGTATTGAAGTATATTATCTCTAATTTTTCCTTGTTCAACTTCTACCCTAACATTTTTGTATATCCCACTAGTGTGCTTTTGATAGCTGCAGCTTCCCTCATATTTGCTTTGCCAAAGAGGATGGTGTCGTCTACAAATTGTGCATGTGTGATTGGATCTAAACACTAACCACTCTTATTCCTTTCCAAAAGCCATTGTCTTTGCATCTCCTAAAGGCCCTACCCATAGCCTCATCCATAATCACAAATAGGAATGGTGATATTGGGTCCCCTTGACAAATTCCATTTGTTGCATTAAAAAACCACATAATGAACCATTGACCATGATAGAGTATCCAATTGAAGAGATGCAGAAACAAATCAATTGTATCCAATGGTTATTGAATCCAAATTTTTCCATTACCAAAAAGAGAAAGTCCCAAACCACTCTACCGTAGGCTTTTCTTACATCAATCTATATCATCAATCCTTTTATTTTCTTTGATACCATGGTGTGAATTGTTTTGCTTGCTACTATAATATTATCAATGATTTCTCTACCAAGCATAAATCCATTCTGCTCCTCCGAGATAATGGAACTTAGCAATTTCTTTAATTTGTTAGTGCACACCTTTGTAATAATTTTGTAAATTGTGTTGCATAGTGAGATAGGCCTGTAGTCCTTGAAGGATTTATATGCTTTTTTCTTAGGAATAAGAGCCACAACCGTGTTGTTAATCTCTCTAATGAACCTTTTCTTTATTCTAAAATCTTCAACTAATTTCCAAACCTCATCACCAATAAAAGTCCAACATTTTTGATAAAATTTGGCTGGAAACCCGTTAGGGTCAGGAGACTTATCAAAGTTAAGTTAGAAAACTGCCATCGAACTTCTTCTAAAGTGATTGGGCAGCATAACATTCGATTGTCTGCCTCCATTACTATCTTTGGAATATATTCTAGATCAAGCTGATTCTCTCCTCTGTCATCTACCATTGCTATCTCCACTTCCTTACTGCCACTTATAAGGTTCCCATCGACCTTTCTAATTTTCTCTATTCTATTAATTGACCTTTGGCTTTGGAATTTTGAATTGTGATCTCCCGATTTGACCCATATATCCCTTGGTTTATCCCTCCAATATACTTCCTCCCTAGCTAGGATCTCTTTCAGCTCACTATTCATAGTTCTCTCTTTTTCAAAGTCTTCCCTGAACATTCCATGTGCTATCACCTTAAGGGTTTTACCTATTTCAGTACTTACTACTAACATTGCCGAAATGCCCAAACACTGTAATCTTCCTAACTACGGAATGTCTCCAGCTTGAATCACAAATTTAGTCATTGTGTGAAGCTTCTCTTGAGAACCCAAAAGAGTTTTGTCCTCCAAACTCAAAGAGATCAATTGGATTTTGTCCAATAATCTCTAGAACCTAAGGGTTTTCATCCTCATAGCAAACAAGTGAGATCCAACAAGTGAGCACAAGTGCTTGAATTTGCAATATAGGATCTGTTGATATGATATCAAAAGATTATCCAAACTAACTATTGATGTGTTTTTTAGGACACCTCGAACATAGAATAAAATACCAAGTATTCTATCCTCTCTTGAACAAAGAAACCTTATATGCTGAATGATGTGATCAAATAAGGAAACTCCAAGGTTTGCAATGCGAACAATCGACTTTGATGTGTGATAGGCTCAGTGTATTGATGTGATAATGTTGGTGATTACAAAGGGACTTACGTTGTGAATTACAACCGGAACATGGAATCTAACTCACTTGAAGAATAAAAGACAAAAGGGAAATGATTTAGAGAGTCTATGCTAATCCTAAGGACAATGATGACAAAGGATGATGCTTTGATAGATGGATTCCATAATCAAGCCTTGCATCACCATGCAGAAATTGCAAAAAACTGATGCAATCTCTAAAGGATAACGAAAGATTTTCATATTGCAAACATTCATTCAAATAACCAAGACTAGCGCAATTCAAGTGAACATCCACAATCAAACATGCGCTTAATGAGGTTCAGACTAACCATGCACTGCAACTTGCAATCAACAAATTACAAATGGTATGAACCGGAATTCCATCAAATACCATCACACTTGTCCATTATAATCAATGAACTTCAACTATATTTGATAAGTAGCAAGAAACCATGCAAAACGTAGAAACAACACATAAAGATCCACCATGCTTCAATGAAAATCGTGTATTAATTTCAACAAGTCTTGGCAACAACTTTGAGCGTCCTCCTCCTAATCTACTGCTAACTACTAATTTCTATCTCTATTAACGTTTACAAATGAAAAGGTTGAGCCTTATATAGAGGTCTCATTTAAAATGCAATGGCTCAAATTGATTGAATCAACAGCCGAGATTACATGATGAAACGCTGATTAGGGTTAGTTATAACCAACTTCCTTCGACCAACGAGAAAATTACAATGTATTAAACACATGTCCCATTTAGAATTCAAACCAATAGGAAATGAGGTTACGTATGTGTGTAATTGTCTGCCTTGTAAGATGAGTCAGGTACATTGAACTTGGACACATCAAGGTGGCGTCTCTTGATTAGTCAATGATGAATAGGTACCACCTCATCATGCTCCTTGTAGATCATCCCAAAAGTGTTTGTGTTTCAAGCAATATCTCTTGATACTCAACATTTCCAGTCGCGTGTGATGATCCATATTCCCAAATTGTATCATCTAGATCAAGTTTCTAACTTTGATTAACTCTTTTGAAACTATTCCTTGATCACACTTGCATAATTTCACCTTTCTTGTTTAGGAATTTTCCTCCTCTCATTGATGATGTTTTGATCCTGATTTCACGATGCCTGTGCTTGATCTTTTTCTCCTAACTTGAGAACTTCGTCCTTGTGTAGCATTTCACCTTAAACCTTGCATTGATCCATGCTTTAGACTTGAATTCCTTCACTTGATGTAGGGGTATCTCCATGTTGTACAGGCTTTGAAAAGGAAATTCAAGATAATTGTAAAATTTCCTCATTTCGTTTCTATATCTTGAATATCTTAACATTATAGAGCAATCTCCATGTGGTGATTGAATCTTGATGCCTCCTTGCAACACCCTTGTGAAGTCCTCTCTTCAAGTTGCACATTTGAGGTTGTGATGATGTTGATTCTTGACTTCATCATTAGCACATTCATCTTGTGCTCGGCTTAGAATGTAACCCTTGTAAAATGCTTGATCCTCTTGTCACTTAGAATGCTCATCCCTCCTAGCATGACTCGAACCTTGATCTTGCAAAGTTGAGGCAGAAGTCCTTCATCCTTCTTGATGTAGTCTTGAATGTGCATCCTCCCTAGCCTTCCATCCTTGCATGAAAGCCTGAAAGGAGAACACAATGAATCAAGAATCATGCAAATATAATAATAAAGAAATACTTAGTCTCTTCGCCCTCTTACAACATTAATCATGCCTTCAAAAACTTCATTTCAAATCTAGACATGACAGCCTGCTGAGGGAATTTGTGTGCAATCAGGTCTGATTTGAATTTCTGATATCCCAAATTCGCTCAGGTCTGCTGGTCTGATCCTCCAGCTCTGGTCCTTGCTGGTGAAATTCACTTGGGATAAGAGTGCGTTTGACATTGAATGGGGAATCAGATTTTTATTTTATAGCCTTCTTACAACATTAATCACCTTTTACCCCCCTTTAAGCCAACTTGCATACCATAATGTTTGAATCATTTGTTTTGTCTTTTTAACTCTTGAACTTTCCCTTTAAGGCAGCCAACTTAGGGCTTATTTCAATTCTAGGCAGATTTTAAATGGTTGAATGCACAAAACAAAGCACATTTAGGGCCTTGGTGAGGACTGAGCTGGGCGGGATTTGGATAGACACAAGAACAAGTCGACCATATGCACCATCTACACACTTTATTGCCTTCCCTCAAGTCGGCTAGGGTTTATAAATGAATCTTTGAATGGTATAAATGAGAGCCAAGTGCTTGGGGTCCAAACACAATTCACTCTCAACAATTAAATCTGCCTATTCCTGCTCTGGTTTTTTAGGACTGCGCCCTATTTTAGGTCTGATCTTTAGGCTTGTTTAGGACTGATTCATCTTTTACAAGTCTGATCTCCCATTTAATTACTTCTTTCATCTCCTCCCTTGGGCGAATATGAGCCCCTTGCCTGCATTAGTGGGTTTGGGGTGTACACATCCACAGTTTTGTGCTTGAGCGGATTTGGATAGGGTGCTTGCACAAAAATGCAAGAGCGCATACGGAATGCCTATTTGCACAACATGATAGAGTGGGTTTGAGGTGTGTGTGTGGACAAATAAGAGGTAGGCGCACATTGCAATTATGTATGCATGAATTTAAACAACCCTGTTAATGAGTGTTTTATGACCACACCAACACAAAATAAAGTTTCCAACGGTCACTCTATCCTCTCTTGATCAAAATCCCATCTATGCTAAGATTGCGGAAGATCATACAGTGATTCTAAGGTTCCAACTGCGTACTTGCAACTTTATCATGGATATAGGCTTGTTTGGTTTGATGTTGTTGGTGTAAATAATTATTCATCATGGATATTATTACACCTTACTTAAGTTTACTTAGGTACATGCATTTCATAGTAGTTTGGGTATGAGACACTTCGGTGTTTGTGCCACATTGGGATAGTGTGTGTAGGAGAATTTCCACCTTTTATAGTGTGATCTTGTTACTACTTTATCATATCCACTTATTGTGGAGTGATAATTCCACCTTCGGTGGGTGATCCACCTCATGTGGAATATTTTATTGTTTCTCCTACATGTTGTGCGTATCATACACCCATCCCCGTCATTGACAGGGGACCCCCTCTCATTCTGCCCACGCGTGGGAGTGATTCATTCCGTAGTTCGAAGCCATCTTGACCTTGCAAATCCGAAGTCATAGGGCGAGTTCATTTTGCCATCGCGTCTGTCATCAAACACTTTGTTTAGCCCAAAACTTAAAGTCTTCCAAATCTCGCGAAATCCACCTCCCTCAGTCGAAAATCGCAAGGCTTGCAAAACGGCTCAATAAGCCAAAAAGGCGGAATAAGTAAAAGCGTTTAAAATGAAACTTTGCAAATAGACGAAATGGCCAAAAATGGATATCGCGCTGGAGGGAAGGCATTTTAACTTTCCGACATTTTCAAAACCCCCCTTCCAACCCGAAAATGCGAAAATGAGAAACGTTAAACTTTAAAACTTTTCATACGCCCCTCTTGGCCGAAGATCGCGAAATAAATCGTGTGATAGGTGTTATTTTGCGAAAGGCCTCTCCAGGCCGAAAACGCGAAAAGGGGAGAATGATTGACTTTTTAAAAAAAAATTAAAAATGCCTCCCCTGCCGAAAATATGAAGTATCGCGTGATGAGATAAGACAAAAAATTTCAAAGGCTTCCTTCCTAAGCTCGAAATCGCGGAGGGGGGAGAAAGTTAGTGAAAAGCGTTGAACTTCAAACTTTTCAAATACCCTCCTCAGGCCGAAAATCACTAGGCTAAAATTGTGAAGTTCAAATCATGGCCTCATAGCTCAAAAATGAAGAGACTCTAATAAGTTTTAAAACTCGCAAAATGCTAAGAGCCCGAAAATCATAACAATCCCACAACTAGCCAAAGGGCTTTCCAGGCCGAAAAATGACCAAATCACCAACTTCGCGCAAAAACGTTTAAGGAAGCCGAGGATTCATGAAATCAAAACAAATAACCAAGCAAGTAAAATCGCATGATAACATTCATTGACATGAAAACTTAAGGTTTCCAAACTTGCAAAATAGTCAAATAACCCGAAAACAACAGAGGAAGAGTCAGTCCAAGTCAAAATCGGCCTATAAGGCCAAAATGAGAATTCGAAATCTTGCAAAAGGCCCCTACGGCCCGAAAATTGAGTGGACAAACATCATGATTTTAAATAAAACTTGAATTTCTCCTGTTGAATCCGAAATTACTAGAAGGGAGGTTAAAACTTAAAAGGTAAATCTTGCAAAACCTCTAGTATTCCCGAAATTCTAGGATTTAGGTGATTAAAGGTAAAATCACATGAAATTTCACAAGGATGGCGTTAAAATGAAAGCCAAAAACTCTCATTTTGGTTCAAAGGGCCGAACTTTGCCAGGTAAAAGGAGAAAATATTTTAAAGATGTTCGCAATTTGGCTAAAGAGTCGAGTTTTGCCAAGGGGTCAACCAAGTGAGAACTCGCACATTTTAATCCTAAAGCCCTAATGAATTCAAAAGAGGTGGCCTTAACTCGAAATGAAATCTCTCAACTTGCCTAAAGGTCTTGAATTCCCAAAGGAGAAAGCGAAAACATTCAAAAGATACTTCTCAAAAAAAGCTTCTCGAGCCGGGTGTCGTAAATAAAATTTAACATTTGTTAAATTAAATTATTTAATTTTTCAAATTGATTTATTAAAGTGAAATCAATTGATTGTTCGCAAGACGTCATTAGAAAGAACCAGGAGAAAGCCTGAAACGACAAAGTCAAGCGCTAAGAGCTTAAGAAGATGTCGGAACGCGCTGCAGGAGCACGAGAGCAACCGAGCATTGCGAAGTGTGCCGCTGAACAAAGCTCAACTCCACCATCGGGACCAAAGATCGAAGAACACTTTGAATACTGCAAAGTATGCATTCTCAAGAAAAATACATGGCTGGATTTAATTCCAGAAGTTCAGCTTCTGAAACTGAAATTGTTTTATTGTAAACTGCCTGTGGGCCCCACTCAAATATTTTGAAAGAAAGGGGAAACAAGTCAGTAGTGGACAGTTATGTCCAACTACCGGATAGACTCAAATTAATGCCAAAACAGTTGTGGGTAGCTGGGATAGAGTTTAATGGGCATGGGTTAAGGTTGCCAGCTTTTGGAAGGCAGGTCAGGACCCTTGGATGCAATCCATCCTAACCTCTTATTCATATTGTAAAATCTATAAAAGGCAGAGGCCTTTTTTTTGTAAAGGGTTAGAATTTTTGGTGGTTAGACAGTTAGAAGGTTAGATTGTTAGAGTTAGATTTTAGAAGTTAGAATGGGTTAGATCTTAGCAATAGCATAGAGATGCTGCAGAAATTTTTGTCATAGGCAGCTGAAATCAATATATAGACCAAGGATGCAAATATCGGGGAAAAATCGGGAAAATCGCGATTTTTCCCGATGCAAACCCGTAACCGATTGTATCGCCAGTTAAATCACGAAAGATTTTTCTAAAAAATCGGCCCTAGTTTGACCTACGAAAATTGTTGAAAATCGCGATTTTCGGTGTTAAGAATCGGGGAAAAAAAAGGCACTTGTTTTTTTAATAAAACGTGAAGTTTGCCCTAAATACGTGAATATTTTATCGCACGGGTTCAGACGGCAATGACAATCTACATTTCATCCACAGCAACGGCAATCCACATTTCCACAGTTCGCATTTCCTCCACGGCGCGATCTGCAACGATGAGTGTCCACAGGCATTTCCGCGATCTGCATTTCCGGAAAATTTAAGTGTTTAACAACGTAATAAATTTATTGGTATGAGATTATGTTAAACTTAATATATATTTACTAGTTTACTGTTAATATATATTGTTTTCCTACATGTATATTTCATATTATACTCATTACATAGTATATAATATATAAAGTTATAAATATATTTCATAAATTAATTGTATATTTCAAATAGTATACTGTTACATAATATATTACATGTATAATTATGTAAATAGTATACTGTTTGAAATATACATGGAAAAGACAATTAAACTTTTACTAACAATAGTTCCATTAAACTAATAATTATTAATAATAATGAAATTGTATAAAAATATACTAATAATGAAATATACATGGAACCAGGAAAACAATATTGAATATATATTAAGTTTAAAAACTTAATATATATTCAATATTGTTTTCCTGGTTCCATGTATATTTCATTATTAGTATATTTTTATACAATTTCATTATTATTAATAATTATTAGTTTAATGGAACTATTTCATTATTATTAATAGTTTATTGAGAGACAATCATTTTCTTCCTACAGTAGAACTTTGTTCTTCATAGTTCTATTCCTAAAAATAGCTTCCCAAGTGTTTTCCAAGGCAACAAACATAGAAGTCAAGGCATCCAATTGCTTATGCGGAGATTCTGATTTGTATGTTACATTCTTTTCAGAATTCTTTTAACTAAATGTGTCCCAAGCTTGATATAAACTTGATCCATCAAAGACTAAGTGATGCACATACATCTGATTAAGACCACTACAAAACTGAAATGAAGACAGCAAACTTATACAGAACCAATACATTAAGAAAAAATATTAGCAACCTTCACACGACAGATTGGAAGTTTATTGAAGTCTTCTTTCATTAAAGTTGAAGTCTTTTTTTCAATAGTTTAATTGTGACTGTGTACAACCAGAATTTTCAAATAATAAAGTAATGGCGTAATATTAGACTGTGTATCTTAGAGTCTTAGACTGTGTATGCTGTATATGAATATGATTTTTTATGTTGACTCTCTCTTTTGCTAGGTTTCTTTCAAATATTTATAAAAGACAATGGCTTCTTCATCTACTGGTGCTGGTAAAAAGAGGGATCCTTTGTGGAAACATGGCACACCAGGTGCAGTGGCAGGAGAGGTTATGTGTAACCATTGCACGAAAACTATGACCAGTGGCATTTATTGACTCAAATATCACCTTGCAAAGATCCCTGGAAAGAATATTACGGCATGCGCCAGTGTTCTTGAAGAGGTTCAGAGGGAGGCAAAAGCAAGAATTTTAGGATCTGAGCAAAACAAGGCAGAAAAAAAGAGGACAGCAGAGGCAATGGCAGCCCCAATGAGAGATATCAGTTCTACAGGGTCTGAAAATAATGCAATGGGCAGCAATACATCTGGTTTTTTCATTCCTCGTAACACTCCTGGTGCACAACCTGGATTGTTAGGTACTTCATGGAATAAGGAAGTGCATCAGCAGACAAGAGCGGCAGTGGCTAGATTTTGGATTTACAACAATATTCCATTTAGTATTATTGAGAGTCCATATTGGGAGCAAATGGTCAGTGGGTTGACCATTTCTGATAAGGGGTTCAAGTCCCCAAGTCGTTATGAGTTGAGTGGGCCATTATTGTAGGATGAGGTCCAAAACACACATCAGCTGGTGGAACAACAAAGGAGGAATTGGGAAAAGAATGGCTGCACCATTTTATCTGATGGGTGGACGGATGGTAGGAATAGGACACTCATAAACTTTCTAGTTGCTTCAGGGAGACAGGTGGTATTTTTAAAATCGATTGATGCCTCAGATCAAGTGAAGAATGCAAAAACCTTGTGCAACATGTTGGATGAGGTGGTGATCGATAATGCAGCTGCTTATGTGGCAGCGGGTAAACTTCTACAGGCTAGGCATCTGTCATTATTTTGGAGCCCTTGTGCTGCTCATTGCCTTGATTTACTTCTCGAGGACATAGGGAAACTTGGTTGGGTGAAGAATGTGGTTGAAGATGGAAGGCAAATCACAGAGTACATCTACAACCACACATGGGTCTTGGAGCTTATGAGACAACACACTGATGGTAAGGATCTTGTGCGTTCAGGAGTCACATGTTTTGCCACGAATTTCCTCAACTTACAAAGCATATTACGTGCATTGCCCAACCTGAAGAGGATGTTTGTGAGTGAAAGATGGTTACAAAGCCCTTATTGTAGGAAGCCTGAAGCAGAGAAGGTTGTGAAGACCGTTTTTGATGATAGATTTGCCAAACTCATGGAGGAGATCATCAATGTAAGTGTTCAAATTTCAAATTTCAATTGATGATATATTTTTTAACTTTCTAATATTACACATTGCTGATTTTTGTTAAATTTGTCATGTCTAGTTGTCAGAACCGTTGGTGAGGGTTTTACGGATGGTGAATGGGGATAAAAGCCTCATAGGGTATCTATATGAGGCCATGGATAAGGCCAAAGAGGCAATTCAGCACTTGTATGGTTCAGAGAGGACTAAATATGAACCCATATGGCGCATAATTGATCGAAGGTGGAACCAACAACTCCACCAACATATCCATGCTGCTGCCTACTATTTGAACCCCAAGTTCTTTTACTCCCGCAGTTTCAAAATAGATGAGGAGGTTCAACTTGGCCTTGACACATGTATTCAGAGGTTGGTTCCTGATGAAAATATTCAAGACATCATTGTTGATGAGTTGTAGAGGTACAAGAAGGAAGATGGGCCATTGTTTTCTTCACCTATTGGTATTCGTAAGAGAGACACCCTGCTGCCAGGTACAAACAAATGTGCTCTTAAATCTATTTTACCATTTATTTCAATCTTTACCGAGTTATAAATGCCAATTTGTATGCTTGCAGATCTATGGTGGGAAGATTATGGTGCCACAATGCCTAATCTCAAAAGCTTGCAATCCACATATTATCTCGGCCTTGTAGTGCTTCTGGTTGTGAGCGCAACTGGAGTGTCTTTGAGGCTACTCACACAAAAAAGCGCAATAGGTTGACTCAAAAGCACTTGAATGACCTTGTATATGTGCGATACAACTTCGACTGCATGAAAGGAGGGTACAAGGGAACAATTCATATGATGCACTCGACATTGATGAGATTGATCCATACACAGTGGAATGGATTGCTAAACCTGATGGTGCTACTGGTGATATTGATGTGGATGCATTTATCACTGATGCTCAATTAGATGAGATGGAGAGGGAGGCAGCTGAATGGGCGGAAGAGGTGGCAGAACGTGAGGAGGCGAGAGAAGAGTTTGTTGATCCAGAAGAGGCAGATTCATCACCGGTTGAGGATATTGCGGCAACAGCAGCTGCTGCAACACCATCTACTTCAGCACCCACTCAGCGGCAACAGAGTTTTTTGAGCTTTAGTCGCAAACGCAATCTATGATTTCCAGTTTTCAATGATATGAAACCATGAACTTAATATGTATTCAGAATTTCAGACTTCACTGATTTGTTTTGTTGTCTACGCTCTACAATATGGATTTCACTCAGTCGTATTTAGTATTTACTATTTAGAACTTGAACTTGTTTTTTTGGTATATCATTTTGCTATATGCCTTATGCCATATGGTATGTATTTGACTCAAAGTCTCAAACTATGATTTATATATGATGGAAACCAGTAATATGCTATTGTGTTCTATAAATTTAGTGTATACATGTGTTTTTTTAGAATATTTTAAAAAATTATATATTTTCAAATGTTCAATAATTTTGCCGATTTATTGCCGATTTTTTCCCCAATTTTTTCCCGATTCTCGATTTTTTTAAAAATTTCGGCCAAAAGATTTATTGTCGATTAAGATATTTACATCTTTGATATAGACATTGATTTGGTGTTTATTGTCTTGTTTTCATCCTGTTTGCATGGTTTCTTTCAGCATTTTAGATAGATCTTTTTGTTTTGGGTGTGTAGGTATTTGATAGATTCGGGCTCATACCATTGAGGATATACTGATTGTGTATCCTTTTGTATGGTTAACCTAAGCCTTTGAATTGTGCTTAGTTCAATTGTAGGTATCTGTCTAAGCTGCACCAGAATTGGGTGCTTAGCCGTGCGTTTGCAGTCTGAAAATCTTCCAAGTCCCCTTGAAGATTGCACCGTTCCTGCGAGGTTGTGAGCTATTATGGCCAAGCAGGGATTGGTTATGTTGAATCCGTCTACCCGCATACAAGTCCTGTTAGTTTTAGATCTCCTATCCCTTCCCTTTTGATTTTATTTCGCAGTCCAAGAATCGCAGCAGACCAGCTAGTTGCAAAATCGTAAGTCACCGTGTGCTCCCAGCAAATCACATCAATCACTGAGTAATCCTGTAGTCAAGTCCTGACAACCGAAACATTGAGGTCATCCCCATTGATCAATTTAACACAGCATTAGGGATTTCCTTATCTCAAGAGAGGATAGGATACTTAGCATTCTATTCTGCGTTGGCCGGATGAAGTCGTAGTTCCACGATTTTAGCCACGTCAACACTACCTACCACACCTATTTCCTACCTACCCTTGTTTCTTATTGAGCCACATGTCATGTTGGTGTGCTCACATATCCATATAGCCTTGCCTATATATGCAAGCTCATATTCATTGTATGAACAACTATTGATCATTTATCTATTGATGAGAATACAGTTTATTTTTGTCCTATATTTTGTCTCTCCTTTGTACTTTTCATTAAGCTCTTGATCTTGGCAAAATCTCACATGGTATTAGAGCCATTTGAGCGTCATTGATTCGTGCTTGAGAGGCATTATTGCGACATCAAGAGGCAGATCTGAGGAGCAGCATCTTTTGGACGTGCCCTAGACCAAATCCGACCTCGCCATTGCGTCCTAGTCGACGTTTCCATGAATTTTGAGTATGAATTCGGACTATTTTAGTGAAAGTCAAATTTTGGGCTTGGAGGAAAAAATTTGCCCAATTTGGGTGGTACGGTACGGATTCCGAAATTTTTTTTTAAAATTTTGTCAAAAAAAAATATTTTGGGGGGTCTGCAGACCCCCCCCCCTGATCTTCGTACTCTGTAGATTTTTCTGCAGGTTCCGTGCTGCTATACCTTCCCGGGCCCCGTGTCCTTCCTGGACCAAACAGTTGTTTTCGCCTTCCCTGCTCTCCCTATCGTCGTGGACTCCCGGACTCCTGTCGGCCGCATTCACTTCCGGCTCCTCCCGACACCGTGTAGTCACCGACCTCTTACCACCGACGAGCCCCCTTGGCGACTGCTCCGTTGTCGGCACCTACATCCCGGTTGCCGACCACCGGATCTCACTAGCCCTCTAGCCTATCAGCACCTACATGGACCCACCGCCATGCGGAGAACCTCCGCCTCGTCAACAGACAACGCCGACACATCTACCCACATCAACGATTTGCACAATCAGTCGTACAGTCTTCTGCCACGTCAGCAGTCTTGTCATCGCCACGTCATTCGTCCGTACAGTAAGGACACCACGTAAGCGAGGAGGCGAAGTTTTTGCGACAACTAGACGGCCGTCAAATTTAGGCTCACAATTTGCTGACATCATCATTTTTTAAAAATTTAGTAGGCCCCTCTCATTGAGCTTTTTGATTTTGCAGTTCAACTTCAAATGGCCATATCTTGCTCATTTTTGCTCCTTTTTTGGTGCAATTGTTTTTTGAAATGGGCTTGAATTTCGTGTACTTTCTTGTGGTGGAATTATTTTTTGATTTTGATGAATAGATTTTTCAGAAATCTCAATTTTTGGTGACTGTACCTATCCAATCCTTGTTTCTGCAACTTTCGGGACTCCGTTTGGGCTCATACGAACTCCTTTCTAGGTGCCGTTTTTTTTTTAAAGTGCATAATTTTTCATCTACTCTCATAATATGCTATTATTTTGCAGTGATTTTGGGTAGAAATTGTACTTTCAGCATATGGTCTTTTTTGGCCAATTTGGCACTTGTATTGCATAGATCTATCTTGTTGGTCTTTTGCTTTCTAGTTCTCAGCCTATTGGGGCTGTTGTAAAACAAAATCAGAAGTCCACCTTGCCATTGTTTGCAAGTGGCCTATTGTACACACACTACATATAAAGTGCCAAAATCATCATTTTTGGGGGGGTACTTTGATTGATTGAATTTGGGGGGATTGTCTCTTGTGCTTTTGTGCTCGTGTTCCTTTTTGCTGCTATGGGTTCTTCTAAGTTTCCTCTCTTAACTCCTCATAATTATGCTACTTGGAAAATTGATGCATGGAGTGAACTTATGGAAAAAGGACTAGCTCATTATATTGATAGAACTATTGTTGCTCCCGCTGATCCTAAGGCTGATCCTGTTGGTCACTTGGATTGGCTCACTAAAAATATCATGGCAATTGGGACCTTAAGAAAGTATGTATCAAAGGATCTCATTTTTCATATTGAGAAATGTACCTTAATCAAGGATGCTTGGCAAAAGTTTCAAGACTTGTATGGTCAAGTTGATGAAATTAAGGGATATCAGATTGATAGTGATCTCACCATGTTAGATCCCAAGAACTTTGATACTATACAAGATTATGTCACTAAGGCAAATGAGTTGAGGGCACAACTCAAAGATTGTGGCATTGATAAGAAGGGTACTCAATTGATATTCAACTTGATAGGCAAACTTCCACAAGAATATGCAACATTTGTTTCTAGTTTCCAAACTCATAGGATGGCAATGGGTTCAAGCTACACAATGCCTACATTTGATGCTTTCACTGAAATGTTGATGATGGAACAAACTAAGTTGATAAGAATGGGCATTCTTAAGACTTCTAAGTCTCAAGCATTAGTGGCAAATCAAGGGAACAAAGGAAATCAAGGAAAGGACAACTCCAACAAGAAGAAATGGCAATCAAAGCCTAAAGACAAAGCATCACCTTCTCCACAACAAGGAGATTCATCCTCTTCCAAGAGGGACAATTCACCAAAGAGGGAGAGACCTACTTGTGCCTATTGTAAAAAGTTTGGTCATGAGGAGCGTCATTGCCATTCTAAGAAGATTGATGAGCACACACACATCCTCAAAAAGCATAACATTGATTTGCCTAATGTCTACAAGAAGGATGATTCATCAACTTCCACTTCCTCACAATCAAAAGGAAAAGGGCAAGCATTCATGGCTTCTACAAGTGCGAAGACTCACTCTTTTGGGACAAGAAAAGGAAAAGCTCTTTGTGCTACTACAAGTCATGATTCAGGGAGATGGCTTCTAGATTCAGGGGCTTCTCATCATATGGCATCTTCGCAGTCTATGTTCTCTACATTTGAGCCTTGCACCATGCCGCAGATTTTGATGGGCAATCATACATACATGGATGTGATTGGGAAAGGATCTATTGCCATTGGGGATAACTCCTTAAATGATGTGTTGTGTGTACCCCATTTGACAAACAATGTCCTTTCCATCTATCAAATCACACATGGTGCAACTAAGAGAATTGTGGAGTTCACACCTGAGACAGTTTTCATTAAAGACTTGGAGACTAAAGCTATCATTGCGACTGGGGTGGTTGATCATGCATCTCGGTTATACTCCTTTTCAAATTTTGTTGATGATAATGATTTCACATATGATGATTCTACACATGATGATCACACTTCTTGTGATGGTTTAGATTTTTGAGGAGAAATTTGGGTACTTGAACTTGGGGATTCTCACATGTGACCCTGTTCTTGAGCCTTGTGTTTCATCTCCTCCTATTGATATTACATCACCTATTACACCTGATGATGTGGATAGTGCGACAGTTTTGCCTTCTTGTGATTCAGTGTAGCAAGTTATATCTTGTCTTCCAGCTTCAGTTTCATGGGATGAGTACTTGACAGACATTGCAGGTTTGTTTGTGGAATCCTACATTGCAGATTTGGGAGCCACCATTGATGATATTCATCTTCTCTTTGATGAAGATGATCCTTCTTCAATTGTTGCAAGGGAACACTCTGACCCTCTTGTTCATTCTCTACATGATCATTCTTTCGAGGTTGACATGATTGTGGATACTTATGTACAACAGTTGGAGGAGGTCTCTTTATGTTTAGAGGAGACATGTGAGTCTTTGGGACATGTTCTACATCCATCTCCACTAGATCTTGGAGTACCTTTTTCAGCAGTGTGGAGCAGTTCACCACCTTTGGAGGGGGTATCTTTCAGCGTCGACATGGGGACACTTGAGCAGTTTTCAGAGATTTCTTTCATCATGAGTTTTTTTCATACATCTTCCCTTCACGATTGGGGAGACTTCATGGATACACCTTTGGTTTTGTTTCTTCCTAAGGGGAGGAATGTTGTTCGATGTTCGTGGAGCAGTTTCTTCATACATCATCGAGCTTCTATCATTGGTGTTGATTCCACATTAAGGGGGGGCTTCCTAGCTTCTCTTCTTTCATATGGGGGGGACTTTTTCCTCACATGGGGTTTTGTTCTTGACACACTTCTATGAGAGTTTTCTTGTATAGCTTTCATCTCTCTTTTGGGGGAGGGTCTTTTCCCATTGGGTTTTTCTCTCTTTCCCTGCTTTGTGAGAGATTCCATTGCATTGGTTTGCATGCATTTGCATTTATACATGGGTATTGTTGTGTGTTGCACACGCTCCCTGTCGCCGATAGGGTCCCTTTTCCTTTTTTGGGCCTTTCCTTCTTTGCCCTGTTGAGTTCCGCGTAGAGTGTCTCGCGTCCTTTCGAGCAAGCCCGCGATCAATCCGTAAGATGATGTGAACGGAGGAGCCTGTGAATCCATGAGGTCAGTTGAGCCCTCGGGCACGAATTCCAAGAGGTTGTCTAAGCTTGTAAAATCGCCTTAGATAGGTGTGGGATGATAAAGATTGGCGAAATCCGCCAAGTAAAGGATAAAGCGTCTGAAAGTCGCATGAGGACCCAAAGACGCCGATTTTCACATAAGGATATAAGAGAGATAAGAGGGTGCAAAGGTGTAAATTTTCGAAAAAACCTCCTTCGTATCCTGAAATTCGCACTAAATGAGAGAGATTACATGATGTTTTTAGAAGTTTGCAAGATTTGTATGAATGCCGATTTTCGCCAGCTGAAAGGTAAAAAGGGGGCGAAAGCCTTAAAGTGCCCCAAGTGCCAAAATTGACAAAACTCACCCAAAAGGCTGAAATTCGGACCTTTAAGTGAAAACACAATAAAATTTGATAATTGGCAAAATTGTCAAAAGGTAAAAGTTGGCAAAATTCCCCAAAAGGCCGAAATACGGACCTTTAAGTGAACATGTGAAAAAGTAAAAGTTGGCAAAAGCCCCAAAAGGTCCGAGATTGGCAAAATTGTTAAAAGGTCCGAAATTTTCAAAGTGACCAAAAGGTAAAAGTTGGCAAAATGCCCCAAAAGGCCGTAATTCGGACCTTTAAGTGAAAGTGCGAAAAGAATAAAGTTTGCAAAGCATCCTAAAAATGCTGAAAAGAGTGAATACTGCAAAATGTCTTTTAACTTTGAAAAAGCCACCAAATCGCCAAAATTGGCAAAAAGGCTAAAAGTGCCGAAGTTCACACTTTCCAGTAAAAACGCGAAAAGAGTAAAGTTGGCAAAAGCCACCAAAAGTCCGAAGTTTGACAAACCACACCCAATCGCCGAACTTCGCACAATGGAGGTAAATCGCAAGGATTTTAAAATGTTGAAAAGTGCATCAAAAATGCCGAAGTTGGCAAAACGCCCCAAAACCCCAAAAATGGCATCATAAGAGAAAAGTTTAAAACTTACAAACTCATTCAAAGGTCCGAAATTCGCCATCTAGGGCAAAATCGCGATTCAGGAGGCAAATGTAAAAAGTTCACGAGTTGGCAAAAGGCTCCACATCTCCGAAATTTGCAGTTCAAGAGAAAGTCGCGACTTAAAGCTTTCCGCCCCCTCAAAAACCCCGAAATCATAAGCCAAGGCGAAGGTATAAGGTTTTTATGGTTTGTAAGAAGCAGTAGAAAACGCCCAAGTTTGGCAACTGGAAGAGAAAACTGCGGAGTTTGAAGTTTAACATTCCCTCCCATGCATATACCGAACTTCGCGTAGGGTTAAACCGTGAGATTTGAATTCTGGAAAATGCCACAGCAAGCCGCGGAGGTTTGGTGTTTGGTCAAAAAGCAAAGCCCATTTAAATATCCAAGTTCAATCGCCATTTTGCCCAAGGTAAGAATCGCTATGTCTAAGGTGTTTAAGTTCGAACTTTTCTTCCCAAATTTTGGGCGCGAAAATCCAAAATAGGGAGTTAACCGTAGAAAAATTCAAAAAATTGCAGATTTCTCCCATTCAAATTTGCAAGTTGTGCGGATTCGCGCCATTCATTTTCGCCAGGTAAGTGTGCTTCACCTCTCTTGAAATCATTCGAAATATTTGCAAAATCATATAGATACGTGCGCAAAATGAATTAAAATGATTCAGTCTTAAAAACCACACCTTTTCCCGTTTATAAGACGTCATGCAAGGCAATTAAAGTCGGAATTTACTCCTAAGAATCAGCTAGAAAACGCATTTTCAGACTCAGGAAAATTTCTCAAGCTTTGTCCATTTTGAAATTCAATCCTAAAACGCCTGAGTATAAATCCGCAATTGAAAAGCTTCATAAATATTCATGTTTAAATCAATTAAGCTTCTAGCTAAAATTGTCATGCCGTCCTTTGAATTCGGTTTTCAAATTGATCTTTGTATGTTGGCATATCCTTTATCTAACCCGCTTTACTTCCTTTATAAATCGCCCAGTAATCCGCATCCGACTGTGTAGGATAAATGCCTAAAGTGGCGGTAGAATCATCAAAGACGCCTGCTACAGCCGAGACATCGCGAGCATCCAAATCAGATGTCCCTCACAGAGTCGAAAGGATGAAGTATCAGTATCAAAGAGGGGGACTAAGGGAGTCAAAAGTTCAGAGTGTCTGGGACAATGTCCGTGATATTGACCTGGGCCATATTTATATCCAAGATTTCAGAAACCGAGTCTTCTCCCCTAATGCCTATGGCAGGCCTAGGCAGATGATGGAAAGTGGCATCGCCCAAGCGGCAGGATTTCCCCCGACAGTGCAAAACTATGAGTTAGTAGTAGAGGCTGCCCGACATTACCAACCATGTTCCAGATTGGTGCTCCTCGAGGACATGGTCCTCGCTAACTTCACTCCTGAAGCCATTGGCAACGCATTCGACATTCCCTTCCCGAACAACCCCACAGCCACGACTATAGATGAAGCGCAGGGGGCGTATGATATGAATCCCGCCAGATGCTAAACACTGATGAATGAAGAGTGGTACAAGGAGAGAAGACCTCCAAGCATCAAGATTGGGAAAAAGAAACCTAGAAGCGACTTTCACAACGAGCATGGGGACATGGTCACATTGCTCAGCAGGATTATGGGACTTCCCCAATCCAATTACTTTGAAGAATGGATGTTTTACTTCACAGAGCAGGTCTTCGCTGGGAAATCCAAGTTTGACTGGGCCCAGATCATAAGCGACAACATCCACACTCAGCTGATCGAACTCGAGACAAAGAAGTACTTCACTATGACCTCCTATTTGGTCTACATGTTCGCCAGGAACCAGCCACTGCCAAGTTTGATAATGAAAGGTGAAATTGGGAATGGACCTAATAAAGTAAAAGTATACAATTGTTACCCATAGCTACACTATCAAGATATAGCTCAAAGAGAAAAAAACAGCCCGGCCTATGCAGTTGGTCAATATGAGCGCATCAATGACACCTTCACAATGCGCCTAGTCAGGCTAATGTAGGGAGGATTGTACATAAGGCTCTCAGAGCAAGCTACTATTCTAGTACAGAGGTATGGGGCCTGGTTCATCCAGTTCCCAAGGTTCTCCTATATCCGAATAGCTGGTTTTGAGGGTGCCCCTCTCCGACTTCCACGGTACCCAACCGACAAGATAGTTCTTATAGAGGTCGCAAGGCAGTCACGTCCGGCAGGCAGCTTACTCAAGGACAAGAAGCAGGCTGGATTCGCATTCCCCATGATTATAGGCAACCAGGATGTCCATCTAAAGAGCCCATCCCAGGCAGAGGAATCCTTTGCAGAGCTGGCCTCCTATGACCTACAGGAGCATTTTCCAAGGAAATGCTTTGATCACGACAATCTAGCAAAGAGAGCCTATGGCAGGCGATACAGAGCAAAAGAATCAGTTGAAGATTATTGGAAGAATTGCTCTGATGACTATGAGGTCCGAAGGCACGAATATTCAAGGCTAAGTGTGCAGCAAATGCGACTCTTTGAATACCGTCGGGTCCCAGATCAACTCACAGATTTAGGGAATTGCCTGCAAGTCCGGGAATTTGAAGCAGTAAGACATCTTTTACTAGGCATTGATTGGTCGCAAGACCCGATCACTGATTTTGAGGTAGTTATGGCAGCCCTAGGAAGATATACTGACCAATGGTTGCACCAGCAGATTGAGCGACTAATACATGAGGGAGTCCAGTTCACTTATCACTTGACGGGTAACCTTGATTCTCAGTCCTCCGAAGATGAGGGAACTTCCAGTGCACCTAAAGAAGAGATTGAAAAGCCTGAGAAAAGGAAGAAGGCTAAGGCCAGCAGAGGAACTCGAACATCCAAAAGGACTAGAAGGGAAAAGATCCCTATTAGGAGACCAGAGGTCACTTCATCATCAAAGGACCCTAGTTCGTCCGATGACGTAGTAGAACTAGATTATATACCTTCTCCGCCTTCCTAGAGTGATATTGACGCATTTGGAGCTAATGATCCACCTGCACCCGACATGCTGGAACCCGAGCTAAGAGCCATTGGATGAGCCGAACCAGATAATCAAATAGAGGAAGGAGAGATTCCATCCACTCAGGGGATTGAAATACATGAACCCACCCAACAGAGCCGCCATGAATTGCTGCTCCATAATACTACCAAGGATGACTCCACTGTTGAAGGAGAGCAAAAGACAGATGATACCCGCGGGCCTGAAAAGACTGAAGAACAACCATCACACGAAGGCACCAGACAATTGTTCAGTGAAGTGGGAGAAAACTCAGCTGCGAGCAAAGAACTTGATAACTCCTCCACTCCTCCTGTAACGGAACAGCTGCAAATTTGTGATGATGCGGCTGAAAACATCAAAGAGCAGAGTACAAATTTGACCATAGCATCAGCCCAGACTGTACCTCAAGAATGGTTAATTGCCCGAGCTCAGCGCAAGGTCGCCACCAAGCCACCCTTCGATTTAGAGGATATCTTCTCATGCATAGACCAAGCTAAAGCCAAGGGGAAGAAAAAGCCCAAGGCATATTCCAGAATAACCAAGGATGAGCAAAGGAACTGCACACTTTACATCGCCACCCCGCCTATAGACGAGCCAGCAGATCAAATTACACTGGCAGATTATAGCATCACGACTGTCCCCATCGGACGAGCCACTAAGGAACAGGAAAAGGAGGAATTCAAGGATTCAGTACAGAACATACTCAGGCAACTTGAAGAAATAACAGCTGAAAAGAACATGTATCAAGCTTGTGTTGAGCAGGCCGAGGGGTACATTGATCAACTCCTGAGACCATTACACAATGCTTCTAAATCCCACATTAAGAAACAGGAAAAGGAGGAATTCAAGGATTCAGTACAGAACATACTCAGGCAACTTGAAGAAATAACAGCTGAAAAGAACATGTATCAAGCTTGTGTTGAGCAGGCCGAGGGGTACATTGATCAACTCCTGAGACCATTACACAATGCTTCTGAATCCCACATTCCCTAACGGCGTTGGCACAAAGAACAACGACAGAATTTGAAGGAGTACGGGATACTGCAAAGGCCGTCAGGGAATGGATACAAGGCATCAAAGGAAGGAGAGAACGAATCCTTGAAGAAGTAAAAGAGATGGCCCACCATCGAGAGACCACTCTGGTCAGGCTATTAGAGGTAAAAAGGGAATCCCTTAGAATTCATGAAGTGGCTGCCACAACTCTTCCCCTCGTAAGAGCTCTCTTTTGGACCCAAGCACAGATCCCTACACTCTCCGACATCCTGCACCCCCATGATATCAGTGTTTTCAAAGAGTGATACTGGACTATCACCATGAAGAATGACACAAGACAAATCATTGATAAGGAACACAATGCATGCGAGGCAATTCTGAAAGGCATGCAAGAACTCGGCAAGACGATCCTCCGATCAATGGTTTCGGGGTGGCGAAATGACCTGTTCGATGATGTGATACAGTCGGACTGGGAGGAAAGACTGGGGACGGATAGGATCACCTATTCCGCTAGGGACTTGAGTTTTGTTGGTCAATTCCATTCAGATATGTTGTGCTTCGAGCATAATCGTTCTAGCTGGAAAGATGTTTTGAAGCACGTAGACCAATACCTTGAAGGCATGCAATATAAAACTCGTCATCCTCCTATGCCTCCATTCAGTTTGCTATTCCAATTGTGCATCAGGTTCCAGGAATATGTTCATGAGGAACGTGCAGCAGGTCGGGACCTTTGGCAATAATATTTGCATGGTGAGGATGAATTCTTGGAAAAGGGATGTGAAGCGGGAAAAGAAAAAGTGCTTTCCTAAAGTGCTTTTTTCTTTTGAATTTTGAAAAGTGCACTTTTTGGCCAAAGGTCATATTTGACTTCCAAGTCAACTATAAATGTAAACTTTATGTATGTGCACTTTTTGAATTATTTTGGATGAGTTTTAATTACCTTTTTGGGTAGTTATTGCTCCCTTTGGGGTAGTTGCTGATATTTACCCTCCATTTATGGGTATGGGTACTCTTTTGTAAAGGATGAATCTGGGCCGCTTGTTTAGATTAGATCTTGGGCATTCATCCTTTTTTGAAGCCTATTTAAGGGGACTGGTTTTCTCTCATTTTGTAAGAAGTTCGTGGATTGTTGCTGAAGCTCTAGGGAAATTTACAGAATTTAATGCAAAGTTAAGACTGTTTCAAGTTTCCTTGTGAGTGCATGGTCTCCTTCTTCATTAATTTAGAGTTTTCAGTTATGTTTCTTTCATTTTCTCTATAGCATTTTCTAGGTAAACATCTGATAGAATCCTTGTTGTTCATACCATTAGGGGATGACTGATTGTCTTTCCTTCTGTATGGTTAATCGCAACCTTTCATATGCTTAGTTCAGTTATTGAATGCTCACTGAATGAATGTTAAAGTTCTGATGTTGCATTTAGCAACATGAAAACTCAATTTCCCTTGAAGATCGCACTAGATTGATGCAAGTATTGTGCTTAAATGGCTGGTAATGCTTAGTCTAGTTATTTGGAGGTGTTTGTCTGTTTTTTGAATATGCTATCCTAGTTAAATAATTTAGACTTTTTGTACCTCTCTCTCCCTATCCCTCTTTTTCCTTTTTTTTTACCAAGAAGAATCCGCAGTCCTACTGAAACAGTATCATGCAAATGAAGCCAATCAATAAACGAGACTGTTAAAGTTTTAGGGAACTCATCCAACAATTGCCTATTTTACCGTAAGTCCCCTTGTGTTTCCAGCAAAAACACATCAAACCACTGAGTAATCCCGCAGTCAAGACCTGACAATCGAAACCTTGAGGTCGTCCCCTTTGATCAAACGTAAGAAACGGCATTAGGGATTTCCTTATCTCAAGAGAGGATAGGGTACTCAACAAGTACATTCTATTCTGCGTTGGCTGAATGAAGTCGCAAGTTCAGCGATTTTAGACACGTCAACAGGTACCTAACATGGCCTCATAGGCGGGACCCATCTTGCATTGCTTAGTTGCATTGTAGACATAAGTGCATTCCCCTAAGTTGCACTTAAGGGAGGGTGTTGGTGTAAATAATTATTCATCATGGATATTATTACACCTTAATTAAGTTTACTTAGGTACATGCATTTCATAGTAGTTTGGGTATGAGACACTTGGGTGTTTGTGCCACATTGGGATAGTGTGTGTAGGAGAATTTCCACCTCTTATGGTGTGATCTTGTTACTACTTTATCATATCCACTTATTGTGGAGTGATAATTCCACCTTCGGTGGGTGATCCACCTCATGTGGAATATTTTATTGTTTCTCCTACCTACCACACCTATTTCCTACCTAAGCTTGTTTCTTATTGAGCCACATGTCATGTTTGTGTGCTCACATATCCATATAGCCTTGCCTATATATGCAGGCTCATATTCATTGTATGAACAACTATTGATCTTTTGATCATCTATCTATTGATAAGAATACAGTTTATTCTTGTCCTATATTTTGTCCCTATTTTGTACATTTGATTGAGCTCTTGATCTTGGCAAAATCTTACAGATGTTGCTGGTAATCCAAGGGGACTTACGTGCAGTGAAGAAGACTTAAACAAATTTGAAACTTCAAGGAGGTTTTGCAAATGATTTAGCAATAGATAGCTCTTTTTTTGGAACTTTCTCAATGAAATATGCGGAAAGTAAATAGGAAGGGTTTAGAAAGTTTCTAATCTAATCCTAGGAATTCAACAGACAACAAAGACTTAGGTGAGATCGACCACACTTTACTTTGCCACTTCCAGACAACTACATAAAGAGGGTGCAATCTTCAAAGGTTGTGCTTGTAAGATTTTAAATCATCCATGAACACTATAAAGGCACAATGCTCATTTGACAATCCAAATTAAGAACACACATAAAAGCTCAATCCAACCTTGTATTGCAAATAGAAATCATCTATCTGCAAAAGGTATGAGCGAATGATCTCACCATAAAGTAATGCTATCCATTTCATTCAACCAATTGCTTGGAAAATGAAATTCTAATCTAAGAGAGGAAGATGAAACCATGCAAGCTTCAAAATAACACAAGTGAACACCAAAATCCAATGTGTCACTCTTATTATCTCAATCACTTACAACAACAATCTCATACAGTTCTCCCTCTCTTTACAAATGAAGAAGTGAACCCCTTTTATAGGCCCCAAAAAGAAAATGGATGGCCAGGATTACATTCAAATCAATGGATAAGATTCACCCATGCAAAACCCTAATTAGGATTTTGTTGTGCTTTGCACACGCTCCCCGTCACCGACAGGGTCCCCCCTTTTCTTTTTTTGGTTTTCATCTCACCCCCGGTGTGGGATTTTGATTTTTTTTCGCCATTGAGATGATGCAGGTAGTAGTAGTGAGGAAATGATCCTGCAGGAGAGTGAGCCCGCCCGCTTCCTTAAGTCCTGAGCAGTTCGTATCAAATGTTAGGCATGATCCCGTCCGTGATGAGAAGGTTGAATCATGAACCATACAAAGAGATGAGGTGTCTGTTAATTTAAGTTGCAGGGCCAAGGGGTGCATGTCAGAGAGTCTTGTAATTTTAATGATTCAAAATTCTCACAAGGGCGACTAATTTTCGCATGTTTGAAAATCGGCCAAGGCGGCAAAAATGTCAATTATCCATAGGTTTTGAAAAAAGACCCTTTCAGGCCGAATTTTGCTTTAACTTTAAAATGTCTCTTCTATCCCGAAAATAAGAATCACATTAAAAGGGCATCAAACCTTTTTAATGTGCAAACACCTCTTCCAGGCCGAAAACCAGAGGGAGAAAAATGGAAGAGCGTTGTTCTCTTAAAATTTGCAAAAACCCCTTTTTGCCCAAAAATGGAAAATGAAGGTAAAATCGCTAACTTGTAAAAACTTTTCAAAACGCCTCTTTGGCCCGAAAAATCGCATAAACTTTTCAAAAGGCGTTAACTTCTAAAACTTTCCAAAAGACCCTTCCAGCCCGAAAATCGCTAAAATGAGGAGTTAGGCGTCATTTTTTATAAAGTTTGCAAACCCCCCTTTTAGCCCGAAAAATGCAAAGTAAGTGAAAAGCGTTAAAAAATTTATAACTTTTCAAAACTCCCTTCCAGGCCAAAAATCGCAAAGTAAAGGAAAGGCATTTATTAATTTAAAACTTTTCAAAACGCCTCTTTGGCCCGAAAATGAAAATGAGTAAAGCGCTTAATTTAGAACTTTTCAAAACCCCCTTTTGAGCTGAAAATGGAAATCGCGGAAGAGGTAAAGCGTTTAACCTTTTAACTTTGCAAAATGGCCTCTCAGCCCGAAAATGACGAGTAAGGCGTTATTTTGCAAAAGGCCTCTTCTAGGCCGAAAATCGCAAAAAGAGGGAGAATGTTTAACTTTTTCATTTTTCAAAATGCCTCCCCCAGCCGAAAATGAAGTAAGGCGCATTTTTTTTGTGAAGTTTCAAAAAGGAGCTTTTAGCCCGAAAATGAAAAATGAAGGTAAAGTGTTTAACATAAAACTTTTCAAAGTTTCTTGCAGTCCGAAATCGCATGAGGGATGAAATGAAAAAGCGTTAAACTTTCATTTTTGCGAAAACCCTTGCAGTCCAAAAACGCAAGTTGGAGAGTATGAGGTAAGGCGTTAAACTTGGCGAAAAGCATTTGTAGCCCAAAAATCGCGTGATGAAGGGGCGTTTTCAACTTCGCATTTTCAAGAGTCCCTCCATAGCCCGAAAATCACATGATAGGGCATTTTAGAAATCTCGCACAAAGGCCCTTGCAATCCGAAGTCATGAGGAAGGCGCTGAATTTTGCATTCACCTCCTTTGTGCCGAAATGCAGAATCGCGCGAAGAAAGGAATGGCGTCTGACCTATAAAGATTTTGCAAAATCGCCTAAGTCTCCGAAGTTTCAAGAAATCGCACAAATTTGGGGGGCATTTTTGCTACGCAATTTGCAGAAGGTCGTTTTTGGCCGAAGATCATTCTACGTTGGGCAATCCGCCAGGTAAGATTTGATTCTCTCCTTTAAGTCATTAATTTGTGCAAAATTGGTCATAATGTTTAAACAGAGGATAGAGAGTGGATGAGAAAGTGAAGTTTTGTAGGTTATGATCTTACAAAGCATTAAACATAGCCTACAGCAACAACTAGCTAGGGAAATTAACCGTTGAAATGGAATTTCAGAATTAGAGAAATTTTGAAAATTTAAATCTGAACTTAGGCAAAACTCTTTTCCAAGTGCATTTTAGATTGGCAATCATCAAAGCATTCGAACCCTAAGTCACAAGATAGAACATTTGCTCTTGCCGCCGTAATCAGTCGGAAGTAGCATTTTTGAAACCCGCTCCAAGCAGCGAAATTTAAACGAAACCAACTTAATTTTCTGCTTCAAATAGCATTTAGTTTCCAAGTGATCAGGCTCTATTTATTGAAACGTCATGCTTTTTCAAAGTTCGATGTTCCCATTGATCATTGATTTTAAGCGCTAACGTCGTCCTCTGTTTTGGCTAACCCGTTATGTTGCTTTATCTCGTCTCGTAATCCATGTCCAGTCGTGCAGGATAAATGCCTAGATCAACGGTTGAATCCTCAAAGACACCTGGTGCAACCGGAACGTCTCGAGTTTCCAAGTCTGACATTCCCCGCAGGGGCGAGAAAATGAAATACCAATGCCAAAGGGGAGGAGTTAGGGAGTCGAAAGTCCAGAGTGTATGGGAGAACATAGGTGGCACAAATTTGGGCCACATAGACATCCAAGAGTTCAGGAACAGGGTGTACTTTCCAAACGCCTATGGCAGGCCCAGACGGATGATGGAGAGTGGTATTGCTCAGGCAACTGGTTTCCCTCCGGCCATACAAAATTATGAACTAGTGGTTGAGGCTGCTAGACATTATTAGCCAGAAACCAAATTAGTGGTGCTAGAGGGGATGGTCCTAGCTGATTTCACACCTGAAGTCATTGGGGAGGCATTTGATATCCCATTTCCAGATAATCCTATTGCTACAACTATTGATGAAGTGCAGGTCGCTTATGACATGAATCCTGCTAAATGCAAAACGTTGATAAATGAAGAATGGTACAAAGAACGAAGACCCCCAAGCATTAGAATCAATAAAAAGACCCCCAGAAGTGATTTTCATAACGAGTATGGTGATATGGTCACCTTACTCAACCGGGTCATGGGACTTCCTCAATCTAATCTTTTTGAGGAATGGATGTTCTACTTTACTAAGCAGGTCTTCGCAAGGAAGTCCAAGTTCGACTGGGCTCAGATCATCAGCGACAATATCCATACACAGCTGATTGAGCTTGAAGAAAAGAAGTACTTTACCATGACTTCCTACTTGGTTTACATATTTGCCCAACACCAGCCATTGACAGGGTTAATCAAGAAAGGTGAGATTGGGAATGGGCCGAATCAGGTGAAGGTGTATGAATGCTACCCTCAGCTGCATTATTATGACATTGCTCAAAGGGAAAAGAATAACATTGCCTACACAATTGGTCAGTATGAGCGTGTCAATGATGCCTTTACAATGCGCCTAGTCAGATTAATGCAAGGAGGATTGCATATAAGGCTCTCAGAATAGGCTATCCTTTTGATCCGGAAATATGGTGCACGGTTTATCCAATTTCCTAGGTTCACTTACATCAGAATAGCAGGCTTTGAGGGAACACAATTCCAGCTTCCACACTATCCATCAGACAAAATAGTCCTCATGGAAGTTGCAAGACAGGCACACCCAGCAGGCAGTCTACTCAAAGATAAGATGCAATCCAGGTTCACCTTCCCCATGAATTTGGGTACCCTGGATGTGCATTTCAAAAATTCGATGCAAGCTAAGGAGTCGTTTGTTGAATTGGCGTCCTATGGCCTACAGGAACATTTCCCTAGGAAGTGCTTCAATCATGATGAATTGGCAAAGAGAGCCTATGGCAAGCACTACAGGGCCAAGGCGTCGATAGAGGATTATTGGAGCAACTGTTTCGATGACTTTGAGGTCCGACAACGTGAATATTCTAGGCTAAGTGTCCAGCAAATGCGGCTTTATGAGTACCACCAGGTCCCAGATCAAGTAACAGACTATGGTAATTGCTTGCAAGTCCGAGAATTTGAGGCGGTCAAGAACCTCTTGCCAAGCATTGATTGGACCCAAGACCCAATCACTAATTTTGAGGTCGTCATGGAAGCTCCAAGGAGGTATACCGATTACTAGCTATCCCAACAAATTGAGAAACTGACCCATGAAGGGACCCTAATCACATACAATCTGATGGGTAGTCTCGATTCCCAGTCTTCGGAGGATGAAGGAACCCCAAGCGCACCAAAGGAAGAGGTTGAGAAATGTGAAAAGAAAAGAAAGAAAGCAAGAGCCAATAGAGGGACTCAGACATCAAAAAGAACAAGGAGGGAAAAGATCCCCGTGAAGAGGCCGGAGGTTAGTTCATCATCCAGGGACCCCAGTTCAGATGATGATTTGGTTGAACTTAACTAAATACTCGCTCCACCTTCACAGAGTGATATTAATGCATTCGAGGTGAATAATCCTCAGGCACAAAGTGAGCAAGATGCAGAGGTAAGGGTCGTTGCCTCTGATGAACCTGGAAATCAAGTTGAGGAGGGAGAGATTGCACCTAATTAAGAGGCTGGTACGCATGAGCTCACACAGGGAAGTAGGCATGAATTGCAATTGAATAGCAGTGGCAAGGATGACACCACCGTTGAGGGAGAACAAAAGGGGGATGAGACTTAGGAACCCGACAAAATTGAAGAGCAACCATCACAAGAGGGTACCCAGCAGTTGTTCAGCGAGGTAGGAGAGAACTCAACCATGAGTAAGGGATTGGATACTGCATCCGTTCCTTCTATGACTGATCAATTGCAGGTAGGCAATGAGCCAGCTGAAGCCTCCAAAGAACAGAGTGGGAATCTAGCAATTACACCTGGACAGACCATCCCTCAGGATCGGCTAATTGCTCATGTGCAGCGAAAGGCAGCCGTCAAGCCACCTATTAACCTGGAGGATATCTTCTCTCACATAGGAGAAATAAAATCCAAAGGTAAGAAAAATCCCAGGACTTACTCCAGGATCACTAAGGATGAGCAAAGGAACCGCACGATTCATATTGCCACCCCACCTACAGATAAGCCAGCAAATCAGATTGCATTAGCTGATTACAATGTTGCGACCATCCCAATAAGGCAAGCCACCAAAGAGAAAGAGAGGGAAGAGTTCAGAGATTCCGTGCAGAATATGCTCAGACATTCGATGAAATGACCATTGAGAGACATGTATTGAGCTCGTGCTGAGCAAGCTGAGGAATACATTGATCACCTGTTGAAACCGCTGCACCATGCCGCTAAATCCCATGTTCCCCCATTGGCATTGGCACAAAGGACTACAACCGAGTTTGAAGGAGTGCATGATACCGCCAAGGCCGTCAGGGAATGGATTCAGGACATTAAAGAAAAGGGAGAGCAGATCATAAAAGATGTGAAGGAAATGGCCCACCATCGAGAGACCATTCACGTCAAGATGTTTGAAGTGAAGAGGGAATGTTTCAAGGTCCATGAGGTGGTCGGTGTGATTCTTCCCCTCATAAGGGCTCTTTTCTGGACCCACACGCAGATTCCCACATTACCTACCATCCTGGATCCCTATGACATCAGCACTTTCAAGGAGTGGTACTGGACTGCCAACATGAAAAATGATAGGAAAGATACCATTAATAAAGAGTGGGAGGAGTGCGAGGAAATTTTGTCAAACATGAGGTATCTTGGTGGAAATATCCTCAGATCAATGGTCCTTGGTTGGAAGAATAGTATGTCGGATAATGAAGTACAACCAAGGTGGAAGGATAGGCTAAGAATTGATAAGGTAGCATACTCCATAGAGGACCTGGAATTTGCCAATGGGCTGCATACAAACATATTGAGTTTTGAGGCTCATCAGTCCAATTGGAAGGATGGATTGAAGCATGTAGATCGCCACCTAGAGGGTATGCAATACAAAATATGCCATCCTCCTATGTGCCCAAGCATGGTGTTGTTCCAACCATAGTTTTAAAACTCTTTGACTCGCCTCGGACTCGCCACGGACTTGCGAGTACTTTGGCAAGCCGAGTCGACTCGCCTAGGACTCGCGTGGCGAGTCCAGGCGAGTCCCTGCGAAAGACTCGCGAGTCTTTCGCAAAGACTCGCGCAAGTCTTTCGCTCGGACTCGCGAGTCTTTCACAGGGACTCGCGGGCCCAGAAAAAACGCGCCCGTGGGGCTTAAAACCACTTTTTTTTTTTCATTTTTTGACTTCAATTTGGGTTTTTTTTGGCTGGAGCAGGTTAGAAGGGTTTGGAGGAGTAGAGGGCAGAAGGAAAAATCAGCAAGAGAGATCTAGGTAAGGATTTTTCTCTTTCTTTTTTTTTTTCATTTGAATCATTTCATTGTTTTGAAACTGAAAAAAATCTTGAAAAACAAGGGGATATGCTGCCAAATTTTTTTCTATTTTCTTTCCTAAGTTATTTCCTATTTTTTTTTTCTTGTTTTTGAATGCTATTTTTCCCAAATGATTCATTGTCATTTTTTTTGTTGATTTTCCATAAAACCCTGCTGATTTTTTTTTTTCATGTTAAATCAGCAATGGCAAGTTCAACTCCAAGGGCAACCCCAAGGTCAGGAAGAAAAAGAGATAAAGCTTGGAAATATGGGATTGCAGGAAGCAAAAAGGGGGAGGTCACTTGCACCGAATGCACAAGATGGATAACTGGTGGAATCAATAGATTAAAATACCACCTTGCACAAATACCTGGATATGGTGTGGAGGCATGCCCCAAATCAACTCCTGAAATTATTAGAGAGATGAAGGCCATTCTTGCTGAGAATGATATGCATAAGGAAGAAAGGCAAAAAACAAGAGAAGCCATAGCAGCTGCAATGAATCCCACATTGTCCACTTCGGGTCCCATTGGTCATAGTCGGGGTCGTCAGTCACTTTCATCTTTTGGTGACAATGAGGGTGAGGCTAGTGGCACTCCTGTTAGATCAGACCCTAATTTTTTTGTACCACGCAATGTTCCAGGTGCACAACCTTCACTTGAAGGTACAGGATGGAATAAAGAGAAGCATGAACAAGCACGGATAGCAGCTTCAAACTTTTGGTTTTACAATAATCTATCTTTCAATGCAGCAAACAATGTGTATTGGGAAAGTTTTGTTAATGCATGTACAGTGGCGGGTAAGGGGTTTAAGGCCCCAACAGGTCATGACTTCAGTGGGCCATTGCTAGAGAAAGCTGTGAAAAATACAGAAGGTGTGGTTGATGATCAGAAAAGGTATTGGAAGAGAAAAGGATGCAGCATTTTATCTGATGGATGGACAGATGGACGGAATAGGACTCTTCTCAACTTCTTGGTGGCTTCAAATGGTGCAATGGTATTCATAAAGTCTGTTGATGCCTCAAATGAAATAAAAAATGCAGAGACTTTGTGTAATCTGTTGGATGGTGTGGTTCGGGAAGTTGGAGTTGAGAATGTTGTCCAAATTATCACGGACAACGCAGCTGCATATGTATCTGCAGGTAGAATGCTTATGCAGAGGCATCCTTCGATTACATGGAGTCCTTGTGCTGCACATTGCTTGGACTTGGTGCTAGAGGACATTGGGAAGATTGGATGGGTGAAGAAGGTGGTTGAAGATGCAAAAAGTGTCACCAAATTCATCTACAACGATACTTGGGTGCTTGCTTTGATGAGAAAATACACAAATGGCAAGGACCTTGTGCGACCTGGAGTGACACGATTTGCTAGCCACTTCATCACTTTGCAGAGCATTCTTAGTGCCATTCCTCATCTTAAGCAGATGTTTGTGTCAGATGCTTGATTGGGGTGTGCATACTCCAAAAGACCTGAAGCAGAGAAGATTGTGACCATTGTTTTTGATGATGGGTTCAATAAAAGTGGAGAGGAGTTGACTGCGGTAAGTAACAAACACAAAAGTAAAGTTTATACAATCTTGTCTATTTGCTGATTTTATTTTTTAGGGGTTGATTTTGTATTAATTTAAAATTTGTTTTAATTTTTTTAGGTGACAGAACCTTTGGTGAGGGTTCTTCGTATGGTGGATGGAGAGGGCATGCCAATGGGTTTCATTTATGAGGCCATGGATAGGGCCAAAGAGGCCATTTCACATTACTATCGTGGAAATGCAAGAAAATGTGAAATCTTTTGGCGCATCATTGATCGTAGGTGGACAAACCAACTCCACCAACCGATACATGCCTTCGCCTACTTTTTGAACCCGAAATTCTACTTCTCTGATTCATTTAGGGCTGATGAGGAGGTCATGGCAGGTGTTATTACATGCATTGATAAGATGACACCTGATCCTGAGTTGAGAGACAAGGTTCTTGATGAGTTGGAGGTGAGATTTGACATTTGCAATTGCTCTATCTTTATTTATGAATTCGGAAATGTTCATTATTGAATTTGAGTTTGACACTTTGACTATCTAGTATCTATTTCTGAATTTGGAAATGTTCATTCCATTGTTCAAGATCTACAAAAGTGCAGAGGGGAGACTCTTCTCATCACAACTAGCAATTGATAGGAGAGGAAAACAACAACCAGGTAAAACATTTAGTAACTTAGTTCAATAGTGCAAGAAAAAACCTACAAACTTGATTGTTACATTTTTTTCTCAATTCTAATATTTCTAAATGTTTTTTGTAGATTTATGGTGGGAGAATTATGGTGCCGGCACGCCTAATCTTCAAAAGATAGCTATCCGTGTTTTGTCTCAGCCATGCAGTGCTTCTGGGTGTGAACGAAATTGGAGTGTCTTTGAAAGCATTCACACAAAGAAGAGAAATAGATTGTCACAAAAGCGGCTCAATGATCTAGTATTTGTTCGGTACAACCTTCGCCTTCGAGTTAGACAGGTGGAGGGTGTTTCACATGAGGCCATTGACTTGGATGAAATTGATCCATATGGTGATTGGACCATGAATGAACAAAATGATGGTGATGATGTCCTCCTTACCGAAGAAGAAATTGCAGAAATAGAGAGAGGAGCAGCACAAGATGCAGAAGGAGCAAGATTGGATGAAGATGAGGACGAAGATGAGGATGATGATGAGGACTATGACTTTGAAGAAGAATCATCTCACCATTTAGATACCACAACACCCACTGCTACTACTTCTAGCTCAAGGCCTGAAAAATTGAGCTATATTAGGAAAAATACAAAGAGGAAGATGTAGTCTTCTCTTTGGTTTGTTCATTCACATTGCTGTTTTTCACATTTGCAGTTGGACTTGGACATATCATTATATGTAATTTTGTGAACATTTATATACTTATGCTGCCATTATAGTATTATACATTTTAGAGTTGAAACTTGAAACTTGAATATGCTGCCATGAATGATGAAATTTCAAATATTGCGTGTTTGTACTTTGTAGATCATATGACATGTGTAATGTTTCAATTATGGCACTTATGTTCTCTAAATGCATTAATTTCTTTATGTTTTTTTGTAAAACTACGGTTTTTTTTTTTTGCCGAGTCTTTCGCGAGTCTTTCACGAGTCCGAGTCCGAGTCCAAAATTTTGGTTTGCCGAGTCCGAGGCGAGTCCGAGATTTTCAACTATGGTTCCAACTATGCATAAGATTTCAAGATTATGTTCGAGCAAAGCGTGTAGCAAGTCGGGACATCTGGAAAGAGTACTTGCACGACGAAGCTGAATTTTTGGAAAAAGGCTCCACAGCAGGGAAAGAAAAAGTGCTTTCCTAAAAGTTTATGTTTCTTTTAAATCTAAAGTGCACTTTTCAGACATAAAGTTCTTTCCTAACTACCAAAGCTATTGTAAATTTTGAACTCCGTGCATGTGCACTTTTTGGAGCAGCGTTATTTGGTAGTTATTGATTCCCCTTTTGGTGGTTGTTGATATTTTGCCTCCCATTTATGGGTATGGGCAGTTTTAATTAGAGGATGAATCTAGCCCACTTGTCTAAGTTTAAATCTTGGCCATTCATCCATTTTGAGAACTCTATATAAAGGAGTCAGTTTCTCCTTTATTTCAGGCAGAAAAAAAAGATTGTTGCAAAAACTCTGGCAAAATGTATACAGATTTTAATGGATGTTAAAGTTGTGTCTTTTTTTACTGTGAGTGCATGGTCCTCTTCTCCATCTATTTTATATTTCTGCAACTATATTTACTTTTCAGACAATTTGTTTATGCATTTATTTGATGGAAATCTTGGTTCATACCATTAGGAAATAGTTGATTATTATTCCCTTTGCATGGTTATTCTGAACCCAATTTTGTGCTAAGTTCGGTTGTTAGATTTGAATGAGTGGGTGTAAGAGTCCAGCATTTGTATTTAGCAGCTTGAAAATTCAAAATTCCTAGATGATTGCACTGGTTTTTACATAGTTGTGCTAATTAGCTGGCAAAGTAATTTCTAGTTATTTTAAGATTTCCGTCTATGTGTTCAAATATGTTGTCTTAGTTAAGTTAGCTAGTTGTTCTTATTTACTCTTTATCCTTATTCCCCCCTTTTTCCCGTTTTTATTAAAAAGAAACCCGCAAGTCAAGCTGAACTAGCATCAATTAAAAACAAATCAGATGAAATAGGACTGTAAGATTTTAGGGAACCTGTGCGAAACCAATTCCGTCTAACCGTAAGTCCCCTTTGTGTTTCCAGCAAAACACATCAACTACTAAGCTATCCTACAATCAAGACCTGACAACCGAAACATTGAGGTCATCCCCATTGATCAATTTAAAACAGCATTAGAGATTTCCTTATCTCAAGAGAGGATAGGATACTTAGCATTCTATTTTGCGTTGGTCGGATGAAGTCGTAGTTCCGCGACTTTAGCCACGTCAACAGGTTTGACCAAAGATTCCTAAAATATGATGCCAAAGGGGATAGCCATTAATGAAGAATCTCGCTCACTACATATTTATTACCCTTTATTCCCAAAAGGGTGTTCATGATGCATTAAATGCCCATTACATTTTCAAATTGCCCACTATGCATTAATGACCCACTAACTCCTAAAGATGGCAGCCGTCATGCAATGAATGAGCCACCACTTGGTCAAAACGCCCTCCAACAATTAATAACCCATCATACCGTCATGCAATTAATAAATTCTCATCCAAAATTGGATGACCATTATCCCTTTCATTGATGGCAAATGCGAAGAATTTGGTCATGACAACTTCCAACTCTCCTAGGGAAACATTTGGCACAGTCTCCGATTTAAATTCCAGCATAGAAGTGTCCTTTTCACACTTGGAGAAAAGCTTCTCCCATCTTGGTGCAGCTTCTTGAGTCCTGGGCATTGTGCTAGAGAACAAGGAAACATTTTCCAAATGTTCCTTCAAGAAGGATTCCACAAAAAATTCATGCAGCTTATCCTTCAGGTGGTCCACTGTCAACTCCTCATCTGTCAACCTTCTTGCAAACAATGCCTCCATTGCATTGAGGATTTCTTCCTAAACCTTTTTAATTGATGCCCTCAACAATGTTGACTCCTTGTTGGACCTCTCAAAGAATTCCTTTCCAGTGCTGACTGCATAAAACCATTGAGGAAAATCATATACCTCATTTTCCTTTATGGCCTTCCCATCAATCAATGTTTGTCTGGAAATCCCCATCAGTGCTTCCAAGCGTGGAGTTGTTAACTCCTGATAAATATGCACATCTTCCCATGACTTGTCCATGGCCTCTAGCCTGCTCAGGATAGCTAGGATCCTCCAGTAGAAATGAGCCAAATCTTCAATAAATTTACAAGCTATAGTGAAGACACCCTCTACCCATTCCTTAGAGCACTAGGCCCTTTTCCTTATTTCTTAAGTCCGATCCACAAATTCTTTTAGAAGAGAAGAGGGAGGAACAAAGGACAGCTCTTCCTCTCTGAATGGACACATTAGGCATCGCACATATTCATACAAGGCTTTGTTCTCGCTCTTCAACTTCCGGTTTTTCTCTTCTATTCTTTTCATCTGCTCCTTCAATGCTAAGGAAGACTCATCAAAATCTTCTACCACTTGTGCCTTGGAGGCACACCCTAGGTCGACTGCTGTAATATCATACTTATCAAGAGTAATCTCATTCCTATCTTTGTCGACTCTGGGAACAGCTAGGTGAACCATGTAACATCCTGGATCCTAATTCATCCCTTGTAACCTTGGAGAATTTCTTTGCCGCCACCTTCTTTGGTGGCTTGTCTATTCTATTCAAAAGTTCTTGAAGTTCCAGCGCGGGAACCATCTCTTCCTCTAGCTCTTTCCTCATACTTTCCTTCAGCCAATCTGGAGCGGCTACTTGCTGATCCTACATTTCCAGTTGTACCCATTCCTGCGAAACTTTCTCGAAATTTCCCAAGTCTTCCATGTTTGTTTCTTTGAAACAATCCTGAATCTATTCAACTAAATTCAGAGGAAGTTCCTGTCTATGACTCCTTTGTTGAACAAGTCTATGGGAAGCTTTAATACTGAGGATATCTTGCACTTGTGAAATACTATGATCATTCTCTTGCGGTTGATTCTTGCAACTTATTCTATAAACATTTCAACTTCATGCACACTGGAAGAGCTAACAGGCGACTGTGCTTCTTCAATCCTTGGCCTCTTCTACTGCGACTCTTCCTACTAGACTTCCTTTCTTTTCCTTGTCTATAAAATCCCAAGAATACTTTTCTCCTTCCCACATTCTACTCCTTGTGGAATTTCCTCTTCCTTGGCCTAGGCTCCTGATGACCCTTCAGTTGCCTCGTCATGGGATTCCAAGTCTCCCATCAGATTGTAGGTTAGGTGGGTATTCTTCACTTTCAATTTTGCTATGTGTTGTTCAACCCAGTGCCTAGTGAACTTCAAAACTGGCCTACTTAGGACATTTAAATCATCAACTTTTGGTTCTGACCAATTTGGTGCTTGGATAGGCTTATCCTTCTCCTTTTCATACTCCGGCTAAACAGTATTTTCATCCTCTTCAATTTGATCTGGCAAGCGTATAACTTCATAGATTCTAATCAACTTGAGCGGCAATCTGGAAAACATCCTCCTTCTGACTTTTGAGTCATCCTTGGCGTTAGCCCAATAATTCTCCAAGTGAAACTTGTGTTTGTGCTTTACGTCGGCAACCATCTTGATTGTATCATATGGATCAAAGAATGCCCTTGTGGTATGAGATGCTAGGTGGTAGAATAATAATTCATCCATTGACTTTTCTGCTGCCTCCAATTACAAACACATTTCCTCGTAATCTCCAATGAGAATTGGAAATTCAAGCCCCAACTTCTTCTTCTTTTGAATTTTGTCATAAGCAATCAATTGTCTAGTAACCTCTAATACCACCATCTTGTCCATTGGATACCTTGGAAGTTTATATGGCTGGACAGCAAATCCTTGGACCCAGATATAAGTAAACTTTGGAAATTGACTATACCAAGCTCCATACTTCTTTACTAACTTTATTGCCTCCTACGGCAACCTTGTGTGAAGTCCTCCTTGCAAAGATTTGGTGATGTGCATAGTGAAGGCGTCGCTTGCTTTCTTGAAAGAAGTAGGATCTTATAAGTGCAATTGTGGATAACACTCATGAACTTTCAACTGTCCTATGCATCCCATGGGTCCTTTGTCTGGCAACCCGCTGAATTTGCCCATTCAGGTCAACAGGTAGACAACATACACATTCATGTAGAAAGATTGAGATTGCTTTAAATTCCTCAGTTGCTCATCCAAATTGTGGCTATTTATTCTTGCCTAGTCTACCACCTTTAATCCTTCCATTACTTTGCCAATGAAATAAAACATCCAAGATTCAAACATGAAGGCATGTGGACATCTCATGACCCAGCTCATCATCAGTACAAGGTCAAGGTATTCTTGCTTGAAATCCATGATGGTGATCTGCTTGGGTAATTTTGAAATATGAGGCTTCGGCTTCTGCATCCACACTTTATTGATGATTCCAACACATCTCTCAAATCCATAAACATAAATCAACGTTGCTCTTTCCTTGGTCTTATATGTCATGGACTAGAATGTAGGAATTCCAAAAGTCTCCCCAATCACCTCAGCTGTAGGATTGGCCAAGAGTTTGCCATCAGGTGCCAAAATCGCTCTTCTTTCAGTATTGTAATGCTTCACACATTCCATAATAAGCTCTGGGCACTGGATGGCAGGAGGGAAGCCGACGGTTGCTACAATTCCACTTTTGACTATTTTACTGGCAACGGCTGATTGAGTATGTTTGTCAATTCCAAATACTCTCTTTCTAAACTCTCCCAACTTGAAAGTTCCTAAGTTGGTGTCACTGACTTCTCTCCATTTTGAAATGATTTTTGATTCTGGGAGAAATCCTCTTTACTCGTTCTTGATTTTTGCCTGTCGGGAGGTATTTGCCGCCTTGCTGGATTCCGCTATTCCTACAAAATGAAATAATTAACATTAAATTTGTGACAAAAGAATTCTATAAATCCATCGAGGAAGGAAATCAAGGTTGACAATTCCAGACTTGGAATAAATAAAATCCTCTAGAAAATAATAAAACTTTGCTCAGCTTTCTTTACTTTTCTCTTGCTTCCAACTTCTTCAAAAATTGTTGTGAAGAATGAATACCAAGATCTTGCTTAAATAGAAGTCATCCACTAAGCTGCTAAGTTGGCGAGGGGATAAAATTAGCAGTTGCATCACTTTACTTCAATCATGCATCATGTTTCTTTAGACAACTTGCCATGCAAGTGGACCCTGTCATCATCTTTGAGTTGGAAAATAGGAACTTCTATAATTTTACTAGTTGTGCTTCATTAATATGGAATATTTCCTTTTGCATGTTGCCAATTCATCCTTTACAAGATTATTTCCGTCTTGGACATACAAAGAAGATTTTGGAAGATTTTCTTGCCTTGAATGTAATATCCCTTGGCTAATCTGACCCTGTTTCGCTTATTTGAACCCCAAGGAATATTGTCAAACACTTGGCATACAATGTTTGAAGCCGCTATAGTGAATTCTTTATTTGTCTTCTTTGGGTCTGTAGGCTGCAAATGAAGTTATGGAAAGCTTCTAACAATGCAAAGTTGTTATAAAAATGATATACTAGCTGTTTTAGACCTTTACACATACATGTAATGACTGAAATTAACTAGTACAGCTAGTTGACATTAAGACAAACACTTGTCATGCATCCCAATGTATACCTACAGCCATTAGGCATTTAAGCAAACAATTGGCATGAAAGCTAAGTGGCTGATCAATGTTGAATGTTACCATGAATGTGGAATATGCAACTTATATCTCCATTAAACATATGCAACCTCCAAGTATTTCATGATATAATCATAATAGAAAATGATGCAATGAAGTAATGATTTTCTAAAACAATGACCATAGATAGAAAACCTGGAATTTCAATGGCTGCCTTGATATATTGGTTTGATTCTCCTCATACGCAAAGCCCTTGTCAAATATATATAGCTGTTCACCTTTCTAAATCCCCTTCTATAGAATTCAAACTACTGTAGCGCACTGTTCACGGCACTATAGCACACTGTTCATGCGCACTGTTCATGCACACTGTTCACGGCACTGTAGCGCACTGTAGTCTCTTTCAATTTGCAAACAAACTCTGAAATAAACCCTCCAATCAACTCAATATTGACTTCTGAATGAAGCCAACTCTCACAAGCATAATCAGATGATATTGCACACCCTCTATATGCTGTTACAATGAAGAAGCCACGCTCTCCAATGCCGACAAGCCTTGAATCCTGCAAAAACCCTTGGCATTCTACACTTCAATGCTCCAGAGAAACTTCAATCAAAAACTCCAATCACATAATGAAGTTCGATTCCTTTTGCACACTTATATTTCCTCAAGAAGTTCGAACTTCTTCAAAAAGCTCTTAATTAACATTAAAATGTTATAATATTTCATTGGCATCAATAATGTAATTAAACCTTGGGTTATGTGCTCATAAATTATTAATAAACTTGGCCCCCTTATCATGATAAATAGACCCTCATTTAAGTGCTTTATAATATAAAGTCATTTTATAACTTAATAATATAATCTCCAAATAATTAATGTTTAATTGAGCCAATTAAACATTAATATCTCCATGAATACTTTGTATTTTCAAACGTCGTTTGAACTGGGAGCTAACATGAGGAGACTGCATATGACCATACCCCCTTTACTAAAAATAGCAGGGGTCCATCTCTAACATCCCAAGACTTACTAAAAATAGGAAGTAGAGCAAATGATGTCCAAATGATGCCAAACGAAGACCAAACTGAAGCACTCTGAACACTGGAGATGATATCAATCCTCAAAAGACCCTCTATCCAACACATTAGCCTACGAGGGTCAGGATAATAGGCTAATCTCACAAAATCCAAGTCTGCTAAAATGGGGACATTACATTGAAGGAATTTTAACAAGCTTTTCCACTTCTGAAGGATTCTTCAATGCATGGGAATCCTAGAAAGAGAAAATTCTTTCTTGGAGAAATTTTGTCTTGAAATTTTTTTGAATGTTCAAGTATAGTCTGTCTTGAAGGGAGGATTCTCTAACAACCATTTTTTCATGTCCAAGGAATTTCATCTTGTCCGTAGTCTTGGAGAGAGAAATCTTCTACACTTAACCAATTTTTCCATGTCCCGGAGTTCTGCCAACTTGGGCACATTCTACTAGCAGAGAAGGAATTTCATCGCGGAGGAAAATTCCTCCATGTCATGTTTTCCACGCTCTCCCTCTGTCCTTGGGCGCAATTGAGGGGTAGTGGATTATTTTGTAAAAATTGGAAATTCCTCCTTCACTGGATTTCAATGCTCATCTCCTATCCTTGAGCGTATTTTGGAGGTTGTGGAGGAATTTCACGTTGGGAGGAAAATCCTCCTTGACTTTCTTTTGGCGCCTGGCTTGGGTGCATTTTGCCTATGGGGGAGGAATTTTGTTGAGGATGAAAAATCCTCCATGTCATGCTTTTAGCACTCAACCACCTGCCTAGAGTGCATTTTAGAGGAGGTGGAGGCTCCTTAACTTTGTTTTGGTGCCCTACCCTCTAGCTTGGGCACATTCTTGAGGTGATGGAAGGAATTTCCTCCTTAAAATGATTCTAGTGCCCATCAACCTTTCGTGAGCGCACTTCAAGGGTAGAGGAGGATTTTGAGATGAAGGAAAATTCTTCCATGTTTGCTCAGATTTTGTGCCTTAGAAAAGATTTTCATGCCATTGCCATTTCAGGAAAATTTGTCTTTTTCAACTTTTCTAGATTTAGAACTTGGATTTTCAAGAATGTTTTGTCATCAATGTCCTACCAACTGCTAGAGATAAACCTGCCAAAAATAGAAATACTGAAAATAGTAAGTTCTTCCAAACATCAAATTAGGGCAAACTGGGGCACAAGGACACTTACTAAAAATAGTACATTTGTTTAAACGCAAAATTAGGCCAATTCGAGACATAGTGAAACTTACTAAAAATAGTAAGTCCTCAAAACTCGTTCAAATTTCACTGGTAGCTTCCTTGAAGGGTTCTCACTTTATTGCTTCATTCAGGTTTCACAAAACCCTAGGTTACTGACTCCATTTCTAAGTCTGAAGGATAAAAACCCTAAAATAGACAATACAAGCTTCCAGACCTGACCAAATTTACTCAAAACACTTGCAGACTTAACCAAAATTTGCTGAAAACTTGGGGACCTGGGGAGATTGAAGAAAATGCTACTAAACAACCCAAAAGACCACAACCAAAAGACCAAGTGGACCTAAAATGTAGGAGGTTCCCATTTGAAATGGGGTGATGTGTGATTAGGTCACATAAAATCCCCAAAGGGGATAGTTGCCTAGTGTTGGGCGCAAAACCTATGGGCACTTGCACAACTTTTACCTAAGGCAAGATTAAGAGGGTCTAATGCACCAGACAAAGCGGATTTTAGGTGTGTGAATGTACAAAAGGCAAGTAGAGCAGGTTTAAGACCCTCCATTGCACAAAGGTGGGTGGGATTTACATGTGCCCTTGCACAAAATCACAACGCATTTGAGAGATGTTCATACACAAGTAGGATGTAGAGTGGGCTTTAACAACATGTTTGCACAAGTTTGAGTGCATATAAGGTGTGGGACTGGGTATGCATAACTTTGATGCTAAAGTGCATTTGAATGGAGTGCTCACACAATGATCTTGCTCTAAAGTGCATATGACAAGGTTGTATGCACAAAAGACCTTAGGTGGATTTAATACCCCTCACTGCACAAGGTAAAGCGCATCTAGGTGAGCCTTGTGCACAAGAATGCATGAAGGTGGAGCACAATTAGGGTGTTGTCATGCACCAAATGATGGTTGAAGCCCCTTGAAGCCATACTTAGATAATTCTTTGAATGAAGACTTGCCTCATGAGGTCATCCTTGAGGGTTACACTATTGTACAAAGAGGGCAGATCTTAGGGGTCTTGTGCACTAAATAAAACATCAACGGATTTGACATATAGACATGCACAAGATGATGTAGGTTGGGCACATCATGGTGGTACGCTTGCACAACCTTGATCCTTACCCTACCCCTCAATGCTAGGCAAATAAAGAGGGTCCCTATGCACAAATTGCCTTGAGCACACTTGAAGGGTTGTTGTGCACAATACATGATTTGAGCGCATAAGAGGTAGGTGCTCGCACTACTCTCCGTCATGAGCGCATCCTAACCCCTTGCTTGTACAATGCAGGGCGGGTCCTAGGGGTCTCTATGCACTAACTAGTACATGGAAAAGGAGGTTGCTCCAGACTTGGACAAAATTTCATATTATTTCCCCACCTGGGTCTTGCACAAATTTGGACCTGTAATTTAGGACCTTACGCATTGTGCTTGCAATTCCGAGCAAGCTTACCACTTCTTACCCTTATGACCAAATTGACAACATTTTACAAACCTTGACCACTCATAACAACTTTGACAACATTGACAATTTTGACAACTTTGCAACTTTTGCAACCTAGCAATTTTGACAAGATTTTGCAACTACACCTTTACACCCCAATCTCGGACTGACAAAACACCTATCTCACAAGCAAAGGTTAAAGCCTACGATCATTGACAAGATAGGACAACTAAACCTAAAACACCTAAGTAGGAATGCAAAAAGTGGAGGTCCCCATTGGTAATGGGGCATGTATGTTTGCAACATAGCACTAACAAAGCTTTCTTCCTTTTATAGAGGTTGAAGGCCTATTATGGGCCCAAATTTTCTCCCAATTTTATCACATTTAAATTTGACCCCATTAATCATGTTCTCGATTGGCACTAGTGGTGGGTGAATTCCTCCATTCGAACAATGAGGTTCCATGAAAAGTGCATGCCTAAGTGTGGGAGTCCCAAGAAATTCTTGCTAGAAAGATCCAATGGTTGGAGGAAGCAGAGGTCAAGGGTTGGCAATACCAAGTGAGTAGGTAAGAAGGGGCCGAGGATTGAGGTTTTCGGATCTCTAATACTGGCATGGAAGCAAGGAATGGTAGATAGGTAAGATAATATGAGAAAGTCCAAAATATCACCCAAGGCTAGAAAGTGACTCAAACATCCTCATACTCAAGATAAGGGACATTACACTCTATAGGAGTGGCCATAGCCCTTAGGTGAAGAAGAGGTATGAAAATTGGCAAACACTTAAATATTGAGAGGAAAAAACACTCACCAAGAATGGCATTTTAGAATAATGGGGCTTATGAGCCTCCTTAGAGGGTTTTCCAATTGCTCGAGCAGTTTTTGGTGGAGCCACAACCACTTAAGCCTTTTCAATGGTTGGAGGATGAGTATGCACCACAAACACCAATGCCTTGGTAGGCTCACCAATGTTGGGACCAACATGAGAAATTAACTTAGAGAAAGCATAAGACCCCCTACTACTTCCTCATAACCACCTTTGTGATTGTTGATGTTAGTCTATCCTTCCTCATTATTTTTTGGAGGCATTTTAATCATCAGTTTGGAGGTTGATTTGGACTTGTGCCTAGCTAGCGGCGAATCCTTGATTGTATGTTCAAAGAGTTGCCACCAAATATAGGTATTTAGTTGACATAAAAATTCTTTGGACATGGTGTGTGTTACTAATTTATGTGTCAATGGTTTCCTTGCAGTCCTAGAATAAGTCCGTTTCCATGCAAACTTAGTGTTAAGGACAAGCCAAGCAGAACTTGTTGGCTTCAAGATATGCCACCCTCTCAAGAAAGGTGGCAATGCACTCTAGGAAAGGCCAATAAGGCAATGGAAAATTAAGGAACTCTAGCCAAACTAGTACTTAAAGAGTTTTCTGGTTAAACACAACAATCTCTGATCCAAGGGAAGAGAACTAGTAGAAAGCTATGAACATAACAAGTTCCACGCCTAAGAATAGCATCTACATGGTTAGCTTCAACAAAGTAGAAGAGGAAAAAACCCTTGGTTAAATTCTAGACAATATCCAATTTAACCCCATGATGGGCCCATGTGGTGTTAAGCATGCTTTTAGAAGGGATTCTTCCTCCAAGTACTCTATTATGAGAGTAAATTGTTCTAACCATTTGCAAGCACTATCAAAATCTAGAACCAAAAGAACAACATCCCAGTGAGTTTCAATACTCTTACTTTGTGGAAAACTTTTGGAAAAAATTTGGGCCTTCTTCAAAGACGGTGCCATCATGCATCACTCCAAGACCAGCTGCTTCAGCATGAATAACTAAACCATTTGGTTTGAGCACCATCAAATAGAGCTAAACACCCTAAGGGCAAGAAAACCTAAAACATTTCACAATAAATGCAGGAGAGTAAAATATCCCACTGAACTGTCGGAAGGCTGTATGAACAAAGGTAACCTAGTAAAGGAAAAAGCATCAGAACCGAACCAGCCTCTCTCTGTCTCTTGCTCTCATATTTTACATTTTCACTGCTAAACATAGTAGTAATATGTGTTGAGATATGACTGTCTCTTGAAACCTCTTACCCTTCTGTCTGGTAAAACATTTCTCCAAAGTTTTCAACAAAGCCGACACCCTTTGGCAAATTCTAGCAGATTTAGCAATTTTCTATTATATTATTTATGTCTCTTCATTTGTCATAAGTGTACTGATTTGAAGAGGTAGAAAACCCCATCTCTGCATCATAAGTCATGCCCAGACATATATTATCTTAAAAAGGCCTTTATGACTGATTTTTGCCTATAAATCAGTTTGGTTGAGCCTTGGCAGGTTTGTAATTCTTCACTGTGATCCAGACTGCATTCTTAAATACTGCCACGCTATCCCAGCTTTCAAAAGGTGTAATGTCTGCCTTCATTCAAGCTTCTGTGCACGTCTTCACAGCCTCAAAACATTTCCTAGAATTCTTTGAGAAAATACTATCCTAACATGCTACTAAAAAATCTTGTAGGTGTGAACAATAGGCAGCATAGTAATTGATATAAAATAATTCCATTTCTTAAACATCTGAACCATTTAAGACTATGCCCTCTACAAAATCACTTGAGCTCAAGTGCATAGATAGCTCTAATATCAAGAATGAAATTCATAATATTAAAGACTGGAAAAATGACTGTGTTATTGAGAAATAAGATTGTTTTTATACAATGAGAAAATCCATTTTAGCTGTTTGTACCTGTTGTGACCTAATTCACACATCGTCCCATCGCAGATGGGGACCGCCAGTTTTTCTGAGAGTAGGGTTTTGTCCTAGCTCTGCAGTTTCATAAGTCCATTTTCTGAGAGAGTTTTGAGTTTGAGTTTCTAAGATCATCCCAAGCCGAGTTGAGAAATCATGCTCAGAGTCATGTATGAATGTTGTAAAAGTGCTTAGAAGGTCTGAAGAACGAGCATCGCAATTGCTTTGGGTCATTTCTAACAACTTGCTATTTTTAGAAATTTCTGCTTTCTTCTGCTTTTTTGAAAGTAGCATCTGGGTTTTGTGCCTCAAGTCATTTCATCTCTGCCCATGTTCTTGAAATTTGAAAATCTTGTCTCTAGGTATAAAAAGCAAGGCTTCCAAATTTTTGCTTTTTTCTAAGATTAGGGTTTTGTTCTTTAGATCAAGTCAATCCTGCCCATGTCTTCAAATTTGAGAAATTTTGCCTCCAAATGTAAAAAGCAGGGTTTGCTTCTTTTTGCTTTTTTCTGAGATTAGGGTTTTGATCAGTGCCCATGTTCACGGATTTCGAAAATTTGGTCTTTAAGGGTAAAAAGCAAAATGCAAACCCTAATTAGGGTTTTGTTCCAAAAGATTAGCCATACGATCAGTGCCCATGTTCTCACATTTCGAAAAGTAGGTCTCCAAGTGCAAAAAGCAAAGTGGAAACCTTAATTAGGGTTTCATTCCAAATGAACTGTTGATCAAGTATAAGGGTAGCAGTAGGAGATGGCACATGAAAAATTTCGCCTAAGTTGAAGAAATGAAGATGGTCGATGATTAGTCAAGTTCGCCAAGGATCAAGGTTAGACAAGTGGAATGGCAAATGATCAATTAAGTCTGTCCAAAATATCCAAGCATGATCAAGGTTCGCCATGGCATAAGGAAGTTGTCCAAACCAAAATGTCCGACGCTCAATAAACTCCTACCAAAGGTTAATTAACTCTTGGCAAGGGTAAGTGAAACTCCTACATAAAGTTAAGAAGGCAAAATCAAGTTAAAAATAAGCTAAGGCATGAAAAGAGGTTGGAAGGAAAGTTGTCCAAGCACTTATCCAAGTTCGCCAAGGTTGGAAAGCATAAGACCTTTCAAAATTCGCCTAAGTTTGAGACAAAGCCAAGTTGGCATGTGAGTTGCCAAGTTGGCAATGACATGGCATATAAAAGCAAAGGTAAACGGGGTCCACTAGGAGTTAGAAGTGGAAACATGGTGACATGGCGTTTCTAGAAGGAAGTCAAATAAAGCATATCAAGAACATTCTCAAAATCGCCCAAGTAAAGGAATGAATAAGCAAATAAAGCAAGTGAATGTTAGAAACTTTCTAAATTTGCAAAGTTTGAAGAAAATCTTCCAATTCGCCTTCTAGAAGAAATCAATAAAACTCCCCAAAATTTGAAGGAGTTCTTCTAGAAGAAAGCAAAGGGTTCGAATTTCTTGAAGAGCAAATAAAGCACAAAGCAATAAAGCTTCTAGAAGCTGCTGAAGAAGCTATAAGACAAGGTTTTATTTCATTAACACTTCTTTTTTGCTATCAGAGTTCGCATATTCTGAGAGAGCAGAAATCGCAGCATGAACTCCTTCCAAAATTCGCCAAGGATGAGCAAAGAAAGAAGCTTCCAAACATAAAACACTTGATCAGATAATCAGATTCTTGATCAGAAACAGTAAAGTCTGCCATGGAAATAAGAAATCAAGCATGTCTTAGGGTTCGCCATGTTCACAGAAGATCAAACTGATATGAATAAATTCACACAAGTCATGGAGAAACAATCAGATTCATGATCAGACAGTAAAATTCACCTTGGAGATGAGAAATCAAGGGTTTAGAAGTCAGACAAGATTGTTTTATCAAACTTAGAATTCGCCATACTCAAAAAAGATCAGCAAATTCGCATGAAACTTGCCACAAACAGCAAGGTTTGAACTTGTCCAAGGCTCATCCATAATCATCATGGACAGCGAATTAAAGGATAGCAGATTGGAAGTTTTATGAGCACAAAGAAATATGTTCTTAGCATATTCCAAGCCTTCTAAAGTTTTTCTTGATCAAAGAGAAGGTAATCCAAATCTGCCATAAGGAATACAACTGAAATTTGTCCGAAGATGTGGAAAGTTCGCCCTTCCATATTCAAGAAAGAGAATTATCCAAATTTGCTCAAAAACAAGACATATCCAAGCAATGAAAAACTCCAATCCGAGTTTAATTAACTCCAATATGCAGCTAGGATTTAACTTAGCAAGGAAAGAAGAAATAAAGTAAGAAGAAAAATTGTCCAAACTTCTTTCATTTCCATCCTATCGAGCTAAGGTTTTGTCCAAGACACAAGACAAACATATCTAAGGACATGTAAACTCCGCCTTACCATAATCAAGGCCTTGTCCAAGCAGATCATGTCTTCAAAAGATGGCACAAACTCGGTCAAGTCCGCCCAAGACATAAAGCAAGGATGGCGAGATTCCTTCCAACCCCGCCCTATCAAGATAAGTTGTCATAAGATTGTCAAATTCCGCCAAGACAAGGGGAAGGATAACCTAGGAGGAAGAATAACACACAAGCAAAGCACTGTCAACACAAGATGATCAAAATCCGCCATGAATAGCAAGCACATATACATGCTCATCAAGACATGAAGACTAAAATAAATTCCAAGACAAAAACCCTAACATATCCAACCAAGACATAAGACAAGATTGAAAAATTGTCCAAACCTTTGTCCAAACACAAGTTGATTCATCCAAACGTAAATGGAATATGTGAAGATGCCTGACCAAAGACCTAAAATTGATCCATTGATCAGACATTAAAGCAATTAATTTGCTATCCCATGAAGAAAGATAATTTTGATTAAAATCCACATGAAATCAGACCAGCAAGATGGAAAATGAATTTATCACAAAATAAATTTTTAATTATTTTCCAAAATTAAGCTTATTTTTCAACACTTGGAAATATTTTCAAAATTTCAGGAATCTTGGAAATTAAAAGAAAGTTCTAGAAGATTCCTTGATTAAGATGAAATTTTGAGAGGAAAATAAACTTTCCATTTTGGAAAGACTTAAAACAAAAATAAAACAAAAAAATAATAATAAAACAAGAAAAACAAAAAAAAATAAAAAATAAAAAAATTCTAAGTTTAAGAACCCTAAGCTCTATATATTTTCAACCAATTCATTTCACAATTCACTATTCAGGTTGAGAATTTGGAGAGCATTAAAGAGAAGTTTTATCTCAAAATTTGTGATTTTAAAAATTCTGAAGAGAAATTTTCAGAGAGTGAAAATATTCTAGTGTTAGAGGTCAAGAAATTGAGTGTTTACGCTGATTTTAAGACAGATTTTCAGAGTAAAAGGTAAATTTCAGTCATTTAAAGATACAATTTGACCGAATTTTCTTACCTTTCTGTCTTATTTTCCTCAATTTTATCAATTTCTTGACCAAACCCTTCACTTTGAATCTGCTTTTTCACAAAAACTTAACCTTTTAACAGGCTGAAAGTGAGATTTTCATAGAAGAGGATTAAAAATCAGACTTAAATCTAAAAATAATATTAGTTTTTCAGGTGTTTTTCAGGTGGACGATCAAAGAAGCACCAATGAAGTTTGTTAGCAAGGGAGCACAGTTGAAATCCAAGATCAAATCCAAATGGAAGAACATCACTGACACAGATCTCAAACATGTTGATCTGGAGGAATTTAAGAAAAGAATGTATGGACATGATGGACACATTCCTACAACTATTGCTCGTAGAATGATGCACAATGGAATTGTCTAGGCAACTGGATTTCCACTAGCCAAGGAGTGTGTTGAGCTGATCGTTGAATGTGCCTTGCACTATAACGCACAATCAAGAGAGATAATTGCACCAGATGGAAGAGTCTTGGCTAATCTTTCAGAATTATGCATTGAAGAGACATTTGGCATACCAATCCATAATAAGGCTACCTACAAGACTAAGGAGCAAACCAAAAGGGTCTATGACAGTCAGTCTGAACCCTATGCTACGAATGTTAACAAGTCTTGGCTAGAGAAGAAAAGACCTCAAGGGAAAGTGCTAAAGCATCTGTTGTGTCCTTACTTCAAGGAAGAATATGGTGACATCATCCTGCTGCTGAACAGAATAATGGGCAGCCCTGAAGGTGCACTATTCCACGCATGAATGTATTATTTCATAGATGAAATCACCTTAGGAACCAAGTTATTCAATTGGTCCCGCATAATCAGTGACAACCTTCATGAACAGTTGATGAACTTGGAAAGGACAAAGACATTTTACATGAGTTCTTACATAGTCTATCTACTGGCTGTAACATACAGATATTAGGGACTGATTTGCAAAGGCACAGTTGGAGGTGCTGAGAATGAATTCAGATCATATGATTGTTATCCTCAGCTGCAACTCAAGGATAAAAGACATTTCAAACGAGCAAATGATGCATTCTTCATGTGCATCACAAGAACATTGCAAGGAGGTACTCATAAAAAACTTTCTCCTGAATCAAAAAGTCTTATTGGCAAGTACGGATCCTAGTTTATCCAGTTTCCAAAGTTCACTTATATCAGAATCCAAGGTTTCACTAGCTGTCCTTACCGATTGCCAATCTATCCAACCAACAAGATGGTCCTGTTGGAAGTTCTCAGACAGTTAGAATCATACCAGAGCTTCAAGAGAATAAGACAAAAGGCTGCTATCTCTTTTCCATTCTTTATTGGAAACATGTTAGAATCTTGTCCTTCAGCACAAGCAGCTGAAATAGATAGATTGGAGATGCAATGGTACTCTTTTACCTTTTACCAATCCAGGGCAAACTTTGATCCCCGCAGTAATATTGAATCAGTAGACGGAGAAAGATTTAGGAATAGGGTGGATATAGAAGACTATTGGGCAGATGCTGGTGATGAGTATGCTATCAAGAAAAAGATGTGGTCTAGGTTGCCAATTCGTTTAGTTGGGATCAATAAACTTTTCCCTGTGCCAGATCAAGTGGAGGAAAGTGAAGAATGTACTCAGACACGCTTTGATGGGAATGCACCTCTCCCTCCTATCAAATGGTCAAAACCTGAACATGCTGACCTAGCTACCCTGATGCGACCAGTAGAAAACTATTTCAGGTGGTGGGTTGATCAGTTGATCCAAAGGCTACGAAGAAAAAGAGTGAACTTGACATATGACTTTATGGGAGAAGCAGAGGAATGTTTGTCAAATGCTGAAGCTTCTCAAAGTGCCAGACAAATTGAAGGAACAAAACGAAAAGAAGTGGGAAGTTCTTTGAAAACTAAAGGAAAGGCAATTATGACTGAAGGACCTGTTCAAAAGAAGCATCTGCAAACTTAGATATATTGGCCATTGATCAATCATTGGCAGAGATGGAGATTTTTTCCCCAGTTCATGAGGAGAATGTAGAATCAGTCCATCAAGAAGATGAACAACCACCATCTCCTACTGGCATAGAAATTCTAGAATCAGAAAATGAGACGGATGATGAAGGAGAGTTTCAAGAAGGAATGATTTCCGCTCTCCAAGGTATTGCACGCAACCGAGAAATGGAAGGCAACCAAGAAGTAGAAGGCATTGAGCAACCCACAGTTCTTGATTGGCTGAATGAAAGGTTGAAAATAAACACACAAGTACTAGAAGAACAAGAAGAAGAAGACATAGCTGATTTCTTAGCCAGGTTATAGCAAACTACAGTAAAGAAGCCAGCCATATGGTTTTCCACCATCCAGAGAGATGAAGCAGGATGCAGGACAGTACAAATTGCAATGCCAAAGGTAGGCAAGGCAAAGGTAGACAAGGAAAAGGGAGATATTGGTCCCCATGAATATGAGATTACCACTTTTGACTTAGGCCCAAGCATAAAGTCCCAAGTAAAAGAGGACTTAGACAATTCAATTGCTTCCATGAAGGCAAAGCTGGATGAAGAGACAGAAAAGAAGAATGAGCATAAGAGAGAAGTTGAGCGCTTAAAAGAATATATTCGGCATTTGACTACTAAGCCACTTGATCAAGCAAATCCAGAGGCTCTCCCACTTTTGAATTCACAGCAGGTAGTCATAGGTTCTGAGGAAGAAGCAATGATAGCTAGAGAGACTAAAGATTGGATGGAAAGTATAAGGAAAGAAGCAGCCACGTTTATAGAAGGAATATCATCAGCATATGAACAAACCTCTTCTGTACTTTCCAGGATTGAGAACATGGCAAAAGTGTGGGCTGACTTCCAGGATATCCAAGATAGAATTATCTCATGCCTTAGAGAGCTAAAAGGAATCCCACCACAAGAATTAGTTAATGGAAAAATAATTGAAGCAAGGGCTGCCTATGACTTCAATAGTTGGCACTGGGTGCTAGTTGCACAGAATGAAGTCTTAGAAAAAGTAAAGGTTGATGCTGACAGAATAGAAGGGCAGATAAAGGCAATTCAGGACAAGATTTTCCTTATAGTTGCAGAGATACTTGGGAAAGAACCTATCCGAGAAAGGGATATGCAGTTGGAGAATCTGAAGGTCAGAACTCAAGACATCTTCTTTGCCATCACAGGACCAGTCTTGAAGAGTAATTTGGCTAAGGCGTCGAACCTCCTGTCCATCAGAGATGCTTTTCATTAACAAGAACTGGATTGGGAAATCACTTTTGCTCTAAGTGCAGATGACTTGGAAGGATTAGAATTCAGGATCGACATGTTGCCACATGTCACAATGGAGGAAGTTGACCAGATTGTGTCCAGGTTCATCGAATATCAGAAGAAGGGGGTACAATCCTAAAAGATAGCATCTTGTGCCACTTGTCTTATTTGCAGTTGATCTTGGATCTATTTTTGGGAAACTTTGATTAGGGTTAGGTTGTCTTGATCTAGACCGTTGATCTTAGATTGATCTCAGCCATTCATTTGTTTTCAAAAACTATATATAAACTTATTCTCAGAGCTATTTGAGTAATAAAAGTTCATTATCAGTATTGTTTTGAAATCTTTTTATTGCTAAATGGTTGCATGGTTGCATATTCCCTTCAACACTTAGATTAAATTTGCTTAAGTTATTTGCTTTGAAGTTGTTAGATGAATGAAGGATTGATAAGTTTAGATGGGTGAAATTTTGCTCATACTTTTGTTGGATGGATGATTTTCATTCAATGAGTAAAGTTAGCCTGAGCTTTTGATATGGATGATAAACTTATGCTTTGAGTAATATTGTTCAATTGTTGGTATTATTCATGAGTGTTAAAACCTTAAGAACAACCCTAGAAGATTGCACCCACTTTGCGTAGTTGTCCCAGTGTTGCAAAACAAAGTGTAGTTACCAGTTTCACCCAGTCTTTACCATCTCTTGAGTTCATAGGAATAGCTTAGAAGTAGTTAAAATTCCTAAACCCTCATCCTTTTTTATCTTTTTTTTTAAGTCCTAAATTAGAAAATCCAAAAAAAACAAAGAGCAGTCATTGATCAATTCGCCTAAGTCTGGCTTGTGAATGATACCAGTTGATAAGCGTAAGTCCCCCTTGAGATTTTCAGCATACACTACCCAAGAAGCTATCCCACTAAAGTCGCTTGTTCGCACATATAGACCTTGGAATCACGATATGATTTTTATGCAATCTTAGCATAAGCGGTGGTTTTTCAATACAGGATAGAGTATCCTTGTGGTATTTTATTCTAATGTTTGGTAGATGATAAAACAGGCACCAATAGTACCCAACACTTTATGTTATTATGACCACTTTATTAGCCAGTTTCAAACTAAACATACTCTCATGTGATGCTGATACTCCAACAAACAGAAAGCTTACTCCTATTCAATCATATATTTTTTCTGTTTTAATCTATTCCCTTTATTATGTCAATTTTTCAGTTAATCCAGTTTCTTCTTCAAAGACAAGTTTCCTTGAGATGGGCAGTTTTCAGCAAAAAGCTGCTGCTCAGCAATGAGCTCTCGAAGCTGTTGAGTGGTTCTTAAAGTAATCATATCCCTGAGATTAATAATGAGTCATCCCCACTTAGATGTGTTTCTTACATTAAAGTCTGCTAGCCCTCGGTTTTAGCCTGTCAAAATATAAATAATAAGCCAACTCTAGCCCTTGTGTAAGTGAAAAAGAAATTAATTTCATCTCTCACATGCCAAGAAAGAATAATCACCTGGAAACTTGGGTTCAGGGACTTGGATCACATCCCCATACCCATATTTCCTGACAATCATGCATGAAATATTTCAGACAGTTGATGAGAAAGATAATGTGACTAGAAACTACTTGAAAGTAAATAAATTAGAACCAAACTATTTGAAAGTAAATAAATTAGAACCAAACTATTTGAAAGTAAATAAATTAGGACAGCACAAACAAATAACTGAAGACTGAGATAATGCCTTCTATAAACACTCATTGACCTGCAAGCCTTCTATCCTCTTGATCTAGTTTTAATTGTTTTTCTTATTCTGTTCTGAACAGTAATCATGGATTACATAAGCATAAATGTCACAGACTCAGGGACTTAAAGCTATGTAGGTTTTGCAAGTTTGTCCTGTATAAAAACTATTTTGAAACCATCTAAACTCTAGACAAAGACAATAATAACATATCCAGCAAGGACACCTACCACAAGAGCACAACTCTGTGTTACTATTAACAGTTCAGGATGTAATAAAGGAAAATGAAAACTGGGGTATTCTAGCTTCCATCCCCATAAATAAAAATTTTCTGCTGGACTTCCAAAAGTTACATCATTTGCTTGTAATAAAGATTTTATTTAATCATTAATGATATACAACTTCAAATTTCTGAAAACAGGTGAAGCATAAAACTATAAATGCAGCACCTTACAGCCAAGTCCTCTATCACACATTTCGCCAAACTTAGCTAAGTTGTAAGAAGAAAAAGCTATATCTGTTTGCCCACAAGCTTGTGGTATTTATATGATGTACCCACTACTGACGATCTACTTCAAGGGTGTGTAGACTGAAAACATTGAATACGATTAACCACACCTTAATGTCCCTGTGAATCACCGGAGGCCTTAGATCACCCAAATATCTCAAAATATCCAGTACCTGTAACATCATCCCCAAAACTAACTGATCAATATATTCTTCTACAAAGTCGAGGAAACATTGGTAACGAAACATGTGAATAAATTTTCAACACGATATAATCTATCATTGACACTGTTAATATTTATCATTACCTTTATGGTGACCTCCTTGATTTCCTTTTCAGATACATGCCAGCCACTTTGTACAAGGTCTGCCAAAGATTTTCCACTAGCAATCTTTTGAACAATGTAAAAAACGCGATCTCTATCAGTATCGACCTGTGAAACGTACACTGTAACCTATCAATTGAAAGAATTGTAAACATCTAGAATTTTAAAGTATGAGAATTGGTTTTTTCAGGACAATGAAATTCAGTATATAATATCAAAGCAACAATGATAAAAAAAAATCAATCTAGTGTTGAGATCCAACTCATTATTCAGATGGACTTCAAACCTCTATATGTCAGCATTAGGGTATGTATGAAGACCATATGATGAATGCATTCCAAATAGAGCCCAGACATAAGGAAAACATCAGACTGAAAAGATATCTTACTCGAGTATCTTTAAAAGAAGTTTAAGAACGCTTGAAAATTTTGAACTCTTTATTAATGCCCATGAACAACTATTAAAGACTAATGTGACTGTCATTGAGTTACAAAACTGAAAATTAAAAGTTACTACTCAACACATATTTAATAGAAAATTGGATAACTTATGCAGCTATGCTTGTAATATGGTATATCTCAGGATGACAATAAGTTCATTTTCCATCTTCAAACAGAACAGTAAAATGAAATAAATTTTTAGTGATAAGCTTCACATAGATCTGAAAAGTAACCCTTTATTTCTTCTTTTTTCCAATCCAGGGTTTTAATACAAATATGGTATTGCATAATAAATGTGAATATTGTTGCACAAGTTCAACAAGAGGTTATAAACAAAGTTGCAAGACTCATACTCATCAAGGAAGGTAACTTAAGATGTGGGTGCTCATATTTTTCAGAATTATAAATCAGGTACAACTTTATGCCTTCAAATAGTTCCATACTAGTTAAAATTCTCACTCAAGATACTCATGAGCTTTAGGGACCATCTTCAGAAACATAGTAACCATAACTGCAACACATAAGATCTATCGTACAACAGAAATGAAGCAAATCTGTCCACTTACACCAAAACTTTTTTGGCTTATAAATTGATAGGCTATAAAGATGTCAACTCATGGACATTAGGTGCCATATATGGTTCTATTCTGTTTGCAGTCACCATTACCATCCTGCACTTGGTCAATGGCATCACTTCACCCACCCATATAGTACTAAGTCTTCAAAATATTAAATTTATCCACTCATTGTGGAAACTATGAAGATTATTGCAGAAGGAAGGAATACAACATAAGCTGAGATCCAAAAATAAACAACTCCAAGCAAGTATGGCACACAAGAATAAGACATAAGACATTGTGTCGATGCCCATAGGATAAAAGTATCACTTTGAATATATAACGGAAAGGAATGAGATATAAACAAATATCTGAGCATGCCTATATATAAAAATCTAAGTCGGTGGAAATAAATGAGACTAACAAGGCTCAATATAGATTACACAATGAAAATGGTGTGCACAATTAAGTGGACCATAAATAAGTACACAGAGAAAGGTCCCCCTTAGACCTGAGCCAACATTTATACAATCCAACATCCCCCTTTAGGATTGACCATCAATGTCATATCCCCTTCTCAAATTTACTTATATTTTCCAAATTTTAAATCAAATACAAACACTTCGGAGCTTTTGATCACCAAGTTCTTGAAATCGGGAAAGGTAAGAGCATATGGGGTCTAAATGTAGAATTGATGATGTAGCCTAAATATTACTAGCTGGCAGCAAGCCACTGAATAGTAAAAAATAATTTCTACAACAACCAAATAAACTAAATAGCACAAGACCCAAACAGCAAACAACCTTGCACATAAGCTTCACCTACAACCTACAACAATTCAACACAAAGAAAGTCTATTTTGCCCCAATTTGAAAAATGAATCTTCACAACTTTGGAAGTTAATCTAGAAAGGCAAATGAATAGAAAGTCACTAATCTAAAACAGCCACACACTCCACAGAAAACCATACCAATTTTGAAAATGTAACTCCACACAAAGTCTCCTGAAATCCTGCAAATGCATGCGCGAACTAAAAAACAATGAAGAACCAAATGCAATCTCTAGATGAGAATTCCCTCAAGAAAAAAAGGGTTTTTGTCCTCTGATTCTGTTGTGCGTTGCACACGCTCCCTGTCGCCGACAGGGTCCCCCCTTTCCTGTTTTGAGTTTTTGATCGTTGTCCCGAGGATCCAAGCAGAGTTTCTCGTGTCTCTTCGAGCGAGTTCGTGACCAGTCCGTAAGCTGATCGACGTTGGAGTAATGAACCAGTGAATCCTCCTGACTGATCCGACTTTCGGGCGTGAATGCCGAAAGCTTTGTTCCAAAATTTTAAAAGATTGCCTTGGATAGGCGTAAGATGGTAAGAACTAACGGACCCCGCCAACCCAGAGCTATAAGGCCAATTGCATAAAGTTTGCTACCCGACCCTTGCGAGGTTTGGGCAAAAGATGATTTTCGCCTCCTAAAGGATCAAATTGCTTGGCCGAGTGCCTGGGTATTTTGATGCCTCCCAAGTCTAAATTAGTGGAGTCTGGCGAAGTTGGTGGGAGGTCCGACATTCTGTGTAAGTTTCCAAAATCCTCTAAGGAGCAGATCCCTCCCCCCCCGAGATCACCAATATAGGAGAACGATTTTCGGACCCCAGGTCCGAAGTTTTTAATAAAGGCGCTCACATTTCCAACCTTAGGTCCGAAGTTTTTAAAACAAATAAAAACGCGGAGGCGAGAGCGAAGTTTTAACAAAAGCGAAGTTTACAACCTAAAGGCGCTCACTTTTGGACCCCAGGTCCGAACTTTTACACAGCGAAGTTTAAAACTAAAGGCGCTCACATTTCCAACCTTAGGTCCGAAGTTTAAAAAACGAAGAAAAACGCGGAGGCGAGAGCGAAGTTTTAACAAAAGCGAAGTTTACAACCTAAAGGTGCTCACTTTCGGACCCCAGGTCCGAACTTTTACACAGCGAAGTTTAAAACTAAAGGCGCTCACATTTCCAACCTTAGGTCCGAAGTTTTAAAAACAAATAAAAACGCGGAGGCGAGAGCGAAGTTTTAACACAGCGAAGTTTACAACCTAAAGGCGCTCACTTTCGGACCCCAGGTCCGAACTTTTACAAAAGCAAAGTTTACAACCTAAAGGCGATCACTTTTCGGACTTTAGGTCCGAAGTTTTAAAAACGAAGAAAGACGCGGAGGCGAAAGTGAAGCGCGTTGATGAAGTCCGAGTTTAGGACCATTTAAGACACCAAACGCCCATCTTCGGACCCCTGAAGTTATGTCGTGGAGCTCACTTTTCGGGCTTGAGGTCCGAAGTTCGTAAAGCTTTTAAACCGCGAAGCCAGAGCTCAGCGCAAACCACACCCTTTAACGGAGGTCCGAAGTTCGTAAAGCTTTTAAACCGCGAAGCCAGAGCTCAGCGCAAACCACACCCTTTAACGGAGGTCCGAAGTTCGTAAAGCTTTTAAACCGCGAAGCCAGAGCTCAGCGCAAACCACACCCTTTAACGGAGAGCCGAAGCTTTAAACCACGAAGCCAGTTTCAGCGCAAAGTGAAGTCTTAAACCACGGAGAGTCGAAGCTTTAAACCATGAAGCCAGTTTCAGCGCAAAGCGAAGTCTTAAACCACGGAGAGCCAAAGCTTTTAACGCGAAGCCGAAGTTTTAAACCCAGGTCCGAAGCCACGAAGGGGAAGTGCAAAAGTTTTTTTTTAGAAACTGAACGAGCAGGTTGAGATCTCCATGGTTGCAAATAGCGTCCAAGCTCCGAATTTCGTGCAGACCGAGTGAAGCCAGGTTAAATCCAAAGCCTCCAAATTTGTCCAAATCCAAAGTTAGAAAGAATGCAATTCAAAATTTGAAAAAGCTCTCAAATCCGAAAAACAAGGAGGTAAGACGCCGCATTACCCTCCCGTCAACCATTTAAAATTCAGATTGCCAAGGATAGAACCGTGTGAAATTGATAAATCCTCTTTCATCCACCAAGCCGCGAAAATTTAAATAGGAAGGATAACCGTTGGGATTCAAACTTTGCAGGATCGTCCGTTCACTTCGCGCGACGAGGTCGGGCAATCTCTCATCATCCGCTCCCATCAGGTAAGTACTCTTTAACGCGTATGGTCATTTAAAATGTGTAAATCAAATAGGCAAATGCGCAAAATTTGAAATGCTTGGAGTCTGCATCTCCTTTTTATAAAACGTTATTCGAACATCCGAAATTTAGGATTCATTCCCGAGGTTTAGCCAGAAACTGCATCTCTTTTCAAATTAAAATTTCTCATGTTTTGCCTCTGTTGAAAATTAATCCAAAAATCCGAAAGTGATAATGCGTAGTCATAAATCTTCAGGAATATGATGCTGTTAAAGTTAATCAAGTTGTTAGCCAAAATGATATTTAAACTAATCCCGGTCTGCTGAAACACTTCTGTTATTATCTAACCCGCATTATCGTTCTTGTATCACCTTGTAATCCGTGTCTGGCTGTGCAGGATAAATGCCTAAATCGGCAGCAGAATCATCAAAAACACCCGCTGCAGCCGAAACCTCACGAGCATCCAAATCAGACATCCCGCGGAAAGTTGAAAGAATGAAGTATCAATATCAGAGGGGAGGATTAAGAGAGTCGAAGGTCCAGAGCGTCTGGGACAACATTGGTGACACCGACCTTGGCCACATTGATATTCAGGACTTCAGGAATCGGGTCTTCTCACCCAACGCATATGGCAGGCCTAGGCAAATGGTGGAAAGTGGCATCGCCCAAGCAGCAGGTTTTCCTCCAGCAATCTAGAACTATGAATTAGTAGTGGAGGCTGCTCGGCATTACAAACCAAAGTCCAGATTAGTGCTTCTGGAAGATATGACTATCGCCGACTTCTCCCCTGAGGCTATCGGTGATGCATTTGATATCCCCTTTCCAAATAATCCCATAGCTACAACAATGGACGAGGCGCAAGGGGCATATGATATGAACCCGGCCCGATGCAGGGCATTGATTAACGAAGAATGGTTCAAGGAGAAAAGGCCTCCGAACACCAGGATTGTGAAAAAGACCCCCAGGAGTGACTTTCATAATGAACATGGGGACATGGTCACCTTACTCAGCCGAGTCATGGGACTTCCTAAGTCCAGCTACTTTGAAGAGTGGATGTTCTATTTTACCGAACAGGTCTTTGCCGGAAAGTCTAAGTTTGACTGGGCCCAGATCATAAGTGATAACATCCACGCTCAGCTGATTGAGCTCGAGACAAAGAAATACTTCACCATGACCTCCTATTTGGTCTATATGTTCGCAAAGAACCAGCCACTGCCAGGGTTAATAATGAAAGGTGAGATCGGGAATGGGCCTGGTCAGGTGAAGGTTTATGATTGCTACCCGCAGCTGCATTACCAGGATATAGCTCAAAGGGAAAAGAACAGCCCGGCTTACGCGGTTGGTCAGTACGAACGCGTCAATGACGCCTTCACAATGCGCCTAGTCAGGCTAATGCAGGGAGGGTTACACATAAGGCTCTCAGAGCAAGCTACCACTTTAGTGCAGAGGTATGGGGCCTGGTTCATTCAGTTCCCAAGGTTCTCCTACATCCGAATAGCTGGCTTCGATGGTGCCCCCCTTCGACTTCCGCGGTACCCAACCAATAAAGTAGTCCTCATAGAGGTGGCAAGGCAATCACGCCCTGCCGGCATATTACTACGAGAGAGCAAGCAGGCTGGATTCGCATTTCCTATGATCATAGGCAGCCATGATGTCCAATTGAAAAACCCCCACCCTAGCAGAGGAGTCCCTTGCGGAGCTAGCCTCTTATGGCCTACAGGAACATTTCCCAAGGAAATGTTTTGATCATGACAATTTGGTGAAGAGAGCTTACGGTAGGCGCTACAGAGTAAAGGAGTCAATTGAAGATTATTGGAAAAATTGCTCCGATGACTACGAAGTCAGGCGACAGGAATATTCTAGATTGAGTGTGCAGCAAATGCGACTCTTTGAGTACCGTCAGGTCCCGGATCAGCTCACGGACTCGGGGAACTGCCTCCAAGTCCGAGAATTCGAGGCAGTAAGGCACCTCTTGCCAGGCGTTGATTGGTCTCAAGACCCAATCACGGATTTCGAAGCAGTCATGGCAGCCCCGGCAAGATACACAGATCAATGGTTACATCACCAGATCGAGAGGCTAGTCCATGAGGGGGTCCAGTTTACTTACCATCTGATGGGCAGTTTCGACTCTCAGTCTTCCGAAGACGAAAGGACATCAACTGAGAAACCAGAGAAAAGAAAGAAAGCTAAGGCTTGCAGAGGGACTTGAACGTCCAAAAGAACAAGAAGGGAGAAGATTCCCATAAGGAGGCCAGAGGCCACTTCATCTTCAAAGGACCCCAGTTCGTCCGACGACGCCATAGAATTGGATTGCATACCTGCTCCGCCTTCCCAGAGCGACATAGATGCATTCAAAGCCAATGATCCTCCTGCACCAGATATGCCGGACACCGAGCAAAAAGGCCCCAATTCGACCAAGCCGGGTGACCAAATAAAGGAAGGAGAAATCCCATCCACCCAGGGGATCGAAGTGCATGAACCTACCCAGCAGAGCCGTCACGAATTGCTACTCCTCCATGCAGCCAAGGACGACTCGACTGTCGAAGGGGAACAAAGAACAGACGAGATTCATGAGCTCGAGAGAACCAAGGAGTAACCGTCACAGGAGGATGTCAGACAATTGTTCAGTGAAATAGGGGAGAACTCAGATGCAAACAAGGAGCTTCCTCCTTCTTTCACCCCTCCGATGGCGGGACAGCTGCTAATTTGTGATCAGCCGGTTGAGAGCATGGGAGAACAAGGTGCTAACTTAACCCTATCCTCAACCCAGACGGTGCCTCAAGAGTGGCTGATCGCCAGAGCTCAGCGCAGGGCGGCCACCAAGGCACCCATCGATCTAGAGGACATCTTCTCACGAATAGATCAAGCAAAAGCTAAAGGGAAGAAGAAACCAAGAACATACTCTAAGATAACCAGGGATGAGCAAAGGAACCGCACTCTTCATATTGCCACCCCGCCCGTGAACAAGCCAGCAGATCAAATAACACTGGCAGATTATAGCATTACGACTGTCCCCATCGGACGAGCTACAAAAGAGCAAGAAAAGGAGGAATTTAAGGACTCAGTGCAGAACATACTCAGACAGCTCGAGGAAATCACTGCCGAAAAGGATATGTATCGGGCCCGTGCTGAACAGGCCGAGGGATACATCGATAAGCTCCTACGGCCATTACACAACCCCTCCGAATCCCATATTCCCCCAATAGCATTGGCGCAAAGGACCACAACTGAATTTGAAGGAATTCGGGATACCGCAAAGGCCGTCAAGGAATGGATGCAGGACATCAAGAAAAAGGGAGAACACATCCTCAGAGAAGTAAAGGAAATGGCTCTCCATCGAGAGCTCACTCTAGTCAGGCTGTTGGAGGTAAAGAGGGAATCCCTTCACATGCATGAAGTAGCGGCCTCTACCCTTCCCCTCATAAGAGCTCTTTTCTGGACACATACACAGATTCCCACACTGCCTGACATCCTAGATCCCCATGGCATTAGTGTTCTCAAGGAATGGTACTGGACCGTCACCATGAAGAACGATGCCCAGGAAATTATTGACAAAGAAAATGACGCATGTGAGGCAATTCTGGGGAACATGCAAGAACTAGGCAAGACCATCCTCCGATCAATGGTTTCAAGGTGGATAAATGACCTATCCGACAGTGTAATCCGGCCGGATTGGGAGGAAAGGTTGGGAGCAGATAAGGTTTCTTATTCCATTGAAGACTTGAGTTTTGCTGGTCAGTTCCATTCAGACATATTGTGCTTCGAGCGTAATCGCTCCAGCTGGAAGGACGGTTTAAGGCACGTGGACCAGTATCTCGAAGGCATGCAGTACAAAATTCGCCACCCTCCCATGCCACCTTTTAGTCTCCTCTTCCAATTATGTATCAAGTTTCAGGAATATGTTCGCAAGGAACGAGCGGCAGGTCGTGATTTATGGCAGGAATACCTGCATGATGAAGACCAGTTTCTACAGAAAGAATGTGAAAGCAAAATAGAGAAAGTAGTTTCTCAAAAATGCCTTTTTCCCTCCAAGTCTTAAAAGTGCACTTTTGTCCCAAAAAGGTGACAGTTGACTTCTGGTCAACATATTGTAAAGTTTTTTTTGTACACCTTTTTTTGGATTATTCCAATTGTTGTAATTATCCTTTTTTGGGTAGTTATTGCTCCCTTTGGGGTGGTTGTTGATATTTAACCCCCATTTATGGGTGTGGGTCCCCCTTTTTTGTAAGGATGAATCTGGGCCACTTGTCTAGATTAGATCTTGGCCATTCATCCATTTTTGGAAACCTATTTAAAGGGACTGGTTTTCCCTCATTTAAAAAAAGAAGTTCTTGGATTGTTGCGAAAGCTCTGAAGGAATTTGCAGGAATTAATACAATGGATTAAAACTACTTTCAAGTTTCCTTGTGAGTGCATGGTCTCCTTCTTCACTTAATTTTGAAAGCTTTTAATTATGTCTATTCATTTCGCACAGCAGTTTTTACCAAGCATCTGATAGAACCTTCACAGTCCATACCATTAGAGGATAGCTGATCGCTTTTTTCCTTTCCGCATGGTTAATCTGGGCTATTTTATGATTCAGTTCGATTATCAAATATATACATATCATGAATGTAGAAGTTCTAATATCGTATTTGGTAATATGAAAATCTGGTTTCTCCTTTGAAGATTGCACTAAGTTTATGCAAACATTGTGTCTGAATGACTGATGATGCCTAATTTAGTTTCCTGGAGGTATCTGTCTGCCTGATCGAATCTGCTGTCTTAGTTAGAATTTACAGTTCTCTCTCTCCCTATCCTTCCTTTCTTTCCTCCCAATTTTATCCCTTTTTTTTTAGAAATCTGCAGTCCTGCTAAATCAGCTTCAAATTAACCAACGTCACCTGAAGGAAAACCGTAAAAGGTCCCCGGGAATTTATACATGGAATTGCCAATCAAACGTAAGTCCCCTTGTGTTTCCAGCATAAACACATCAAGCCACTGAGAGATCCCACAGTCAAGACCTGACAAAAGAAACCTTGAGGTTATCCCCATTGATCAAAACGTAGAAAATAGCATTAGGGATTCCCTTATTTCAAGAGAGGGTAGGATACTCGGTGAGTTTATTCTATTCTGCGTTGGCCGTATGGAGTTTGCAGCGATGCGATTCCATCCACGTCAACAGATTCCAACAACCAATGGGTTTTTGTCCACACGTCACAAAATCCTGCAACTCTTCATCCACAAAAGCAATTAAAGAACAAGTGTTCATATAGCAAATGTGAGAAGATAAATTGTCAAGAAGATGATTCAACAAGGAACAAAGGAATATTTATAATCACCACCATCAAAATGGGCACCCAAAACCCCATGCTTCATTTGGTGTAAAATATTAATTAAAAATATATTTTGAGATTCCCACTCCACCTTGTTAATGCGATAGCTATGGTCGGATCCTTCGGGCTGACATAGCAAATGGAAAATGTGTGAATGGTCTATCAGCCTTACACATTTACAAAGTCCGATTTAATATTAATACTTATCGACTTTGTATTTGCATGTATCCCGCCACCCTTGGATAACAAAAAGACATGTTGGTTAAAATATAACCGATCACTAATGAAGAGACATGATTGTTAATAAGAAGCCGACCCTTGAAGGAGACGTGTTGTTTGGCATCACCAATAAATGGGTATATAGTTTGGTTTGCCTTTCACTTCCAAGCAATCAAATTAATCATCAAGCAGATCGTATTCTTCTTCGACAGCATTGTGATATTCTTCAGCAGTTTGAATCTCCCACATCAGCAAGCAGATCGTGTTCATCCTTAAGCAGCAATACATTCATCTTCAGCAGATCGAATCTTAGTATATCTTCACACAGCAGTTGCATTATAGATAGCGAGTCGACTGCACTTCTCATACACAGCAGATCGTACATTTTGTGAATTGAAGTGTTCAATAAATTGTTTGATGCTAGCTTCAAGGAGAAGCAAATTCATTGTAAAAACATCTTGTATATTAATAATACAATAAGGAACATTATTGCTGGGTTTTTTCACCTTCAAGAGGAAGGTTTTCCCAGGGTATACTCTGTACATTTTGTGCCAGGGTATACTCTGTACATTTTGTGTGAATTTTCTATCTATCTATCTGATCACTAAAACTTAACACACCTTGCATGCCAAAAATGACTTGCCACCTACAACCGTCCATCGCATGCACAACTTGTCATTAGACCTGTCATAGTTATCATGAATTGGCCATTACAAATAATTCCTCTCAAAATTCATGCCCCACTTGTGCAATAAAATAAAATAGTTAATATTTAATTACTCCTCAAAAATATAAGTCCTTAATTTGAAAGAAAATTGAAATACTAAATAAAATATTTCCCCTATTATTTTTCCTTAGCCCATGAAAACAGGAATGGCCTTGTAATTTATTTAAATTAAATTTATTCCAAAGGGGGCATGACAGGAATTGAGAAAGAGTCCATGTATACTTGTCATCTCTTCTTTTTACCTTTTTTCCAACTTCCTTTTGTTAGTTAAAGGTCTCTTTTTGGCTTTATACATCACACACAACTTTAGTACACGCAAGTGTGCATGGTCTAACATCTCAGCATGTAATGTTCCCAGTTGGGGGTTGGATTTTTTGGTGTCCAAGTCCTCCAAACAAACGTTAGTATGCAAACAATATGAAAGATAATTAGACATACATATTTATTTGTGCAATTATACAAGAAGGAATATTATACGTTGTTCTACTTATTTGACAAATATGTTAACTGACTTATTATACAAAAAGGATACAATACTCAATTGGACCTTACCGGGATTGACCCAACCCTCTAGTGAGAAATATTTCTCAGTTAGGGCAATCCAGGATGTTGTCCCCCTAAGGTCTCTATTCGGGATCTCTATTAATGAGTGAAATCATTAATGTTCTCAAGCTTGGCAGAGATCCCACCCCTGCTCAGGCTTCTCCATCTCTACATATGCATATGGTTAGCCTCTACAATATATATAATGTCTCTACGAGATTCCCCATGAATCTCTCTCTAGATTCCCCTTGGAATCTTGGCATTCATTTATGCCCTCTGGTCTCTATGGCTCCTTAAAAGGAACAATCATCGTAGATATTATCAAGGACTTAAATGTACTTCTGTTCTGGAATATCTCAATGGTCCCTAAATTGCTTCTGAAGTAATCTCTATTTCCTTGGTTTTAATTCTGAGTGTATCTCTACAATCTTATGGTAATTGTTATTTAACCTCTCTAATATATCGCTATAATGTTATGATTCTGAGTGTGTCTCTATCATTTTACAATTCTAAGAGCAATTCTGAAGGTATCTCTGCAATATTGATTCTAAATGCATCTCTAATATATATTAATTTAAAATGTATCTCTGTTATTTATCGGCTCTATAGTTTCAATTTCTTGCGGTATGATTTGAAATTCACGGCATTAACTACGGTTTAGGGCAACCTACTTACCGATGACTTGCTGGTGGTGAATCCTGGAGGTGTTGGGTGTGCTCCTCTCCTTCCGTAATTCTGCTTCCAACGCGGCTTCGTTCTTTCTATGTGTTTGCCTGTACGCGGGAGCTACAGGTCATATGCGTCCAAACGTATCTTCGCGTGGTCTCGGTATTCGCAAGTGTTTGACTCCCTCTGGTATTTTTGCCTTCACACTGTCTGCCTCTTTTTTCCTCCTTTCTCTTCGTGTATCCCCGATGCATTATTCATAGGCATCGTGAGATGCTTCCTCTGCGATCGTGACTCCTGGGCATGGCTTTTGGTTTGGCTATGTCCGATTAAATTTATTTTACGCATATCCTTTTCTTTCGGTTAAATTTATTTTATGCATATCCTTTTCTTTGTTTATATTCCTATTCAGTAATAATTCGATTTGTTTCTTTATTTATTAATGTCTTATTTTAATCGCTACTTTTATTTTTTTAACTATATAACTTAACTTATATTTTAATATTTCCAAATAGCAATTTTATGACTAATGATTTATTATTTATTATTTCCGATAATTATTATTTATTACTTATTTATTATTTTACAAATAACAATTTATGACCAATGAATAATTATTATTATTTATTACTTATTCATTATTTACAAACAACAATTTATGATTAATGGTTTATTAATCGGGGGTCATTGCAGTCCTTCCCTCCCGACTTTGCTTGTCCTCAAGCATCTTAAGAGCCTCTTCCTTCACCCAAGTAGCATCTTCATTGGGTAGTCCTTTCCATTTGATTAGGATTTCCTTCACGGTTCGGTCCTCAACCTTTTTTCTCTAGTATCAATAATAACTTCTGGCTCTAGAAGAAGTTGTCCTTCATCGTCAAGTGGGGGTAATGTTTCACATGGTACCACGTGTTGTCCCAAAACTTTTTTTAATCTACATACATGAAATACATTGTGAATTCGGCTATCTTTGGGAAGTTCTAATTCATAGGCTACTTCTCCTACCTTCCGTGTTACACAGTACGGTCCATAGAATCGGGGTTTGAGTTTTTCTATCCCATTCTTTTTGATGGATGTTTGTTTATATGGCTGCAATCGCAAGAAGACTAGATCCCCTATGTCAAATGATCTCTCCACTCGTTTCTTGTCTGCATAGAACTTTTGCTGATTTTGGGCATGATGTAAATTGTCTCTGAGTGCCTTCATGAGGTCAATATTCTTTTGGATAATCTCTTGAGAGCTAGGTACTTCGCTATCTTGGATGCTCAACCTGTAATGTCCCAACTTCGCAAATCTAAGAAAACACGTAAACAATGAATTTTAATGATTGATTAATTCATCTAGGGCGTAATTAGTCAAAATTTCATTTGAGTTCATTTGTTATCAATAAGTCAATTCCATATTTAATTCCTAGTGGGATAAAAAGGATAAGCTACCTTAGGATGCCCGTAGCACTTATCAGGCCCAAGGGCGGTACACTCCCCCTTGGCCCTACTGCCAGAAGCCCTTTGTCAACTGCAGTGGGTGTCCTACCTGACAGAGGCCTAGTTCCTGCTATCCCTGTTGCCTAATTCCTCATTTATCTCACTGGGTTTGGATATGTAATTGCTTAATTTATTATCTTGGTAGAGATCATTCCTCTAACCCTTAATTGCATAATGTGGTTCATCCTTAATTAGTAATTGTATATTATTTATTAATTTATTTAATATGTGGAGATGTATTCATATTATATATATATATATAGGATTTCATTATCTAATTTCTATATATATAAAAAAAATGTATTTTAACCATCCTTGAATATAATTATTTTGAATTTAACAGCTACAAAAATTTATGCATTTATGAAATAAAAACTTATCTATTTACCAGAATGTAACTCCATTAATGATGATAATATTATTGCAAATTTAAATTGATGCGGTAAGAATCTTACCTGCGTCTCCTGTTGCTGCTTTATCGCCCTTCGTTTCCTTCGTATCCTTCTCCTTTCCTTCGTTTCCTTCGGCTTGCACTTTGAATATTGGCGGGGAGGGTGTGTGAGCGGCTACCTCCATGAGACGTGGATGTTGCGGTGATTGGTGGTGACTGTTGGAGTCACCGCTACCTCCTCCAGCCACACTAACCCTTGCGTTTTTAATTAATAAACACCGTGGTTTCATTTGTTTCATCTACTTAAGGTAGTACGCCCTTACTTTAGTATGTGTTAAATACAATTTGTTTAGTAAATGCTTTGATAGAGTTTTAGCAGTATCGTATGGTGTTTTATAAGGTATTTCTTGGATGCTTTATTTTGTCTGTTCATATTATTATTTTGTTTTTATGTTTATTTTATAATTTATGTGTCAATATGATAATTTATATTATATATCGATATTGCATTGTATGATAAGTTATATTATGTGTCTATATGCTCAATTAATAGTTAACATTAATAATTTAAAAAATATGATCAATACATATATTAAAATTAAAATAAAAATAAGGAGTCTTTTATTAAATAATTACAAAAAATGTGGGGTTATGACAGCCCTCCCCACTCAAAATTGCTTGTCCTCAAGCAATCTGGGATTAAGTTGATTAATAGTCTCATCTCCCTCCCATGTGGCATCTTCCCTAGGAAGGTTCTTCCATTTGACTAAATACTCCGTTATGGTCCTCCTTCTTAATTCTTTTTCTCGCTTGTCAAGGATAAGCTCAGGCTCCAAAATCAACTTCCCTTCATTATCAATTGGGGGTAGCTCGGTACAAGGGGAAATGTGTTGACCCAAAACCCTTTTTAGTCGAGATACATGAAATACATTGTGTATTTTACTGTGATCTGGTAGCTCTAATTCATAGGCCACTTCTCCTATCCTTCTCAAAAATTTATAAGGGCCATAAAATCGTGGTTTCAATTTCTCAGCTCCACTGATTTTAATGGATGTCTGCTTATAAGGCTGGAGTCTTAAGAATACCAAGTCTCCTACTTCAAAAGATCTTTCAATTCTTTTTTTGTCTGCATACATTTTCTGTTGATTTTGTGCTTGGTGAAGGTTATCTTTAAGGGCATTCATGATATCCGTGTTTTGCTGGAGGAAATCTTTTGCACCTGGTACATGACTTTCGGAGCGGATGAGGTCCCCAAAGGATGTTGCTTCATACCCGTAGAGGGCTTTAAAGGGACTCATTCGAATTGACATATGATGGGTTGTGTTGTAACAATACTCTCCAAGATGCAGCCATTTGACCCAAGCATTCTGCTGACCTGAAACATAATTCCTTAGATAACCTTCTATCCATTTGTTTACGATTTCTGTTTGCCCATCGGTCTGTGGATGATAACTGGTACTTGGTGTTAACTCTGTCCCTGCTAGTTTGAATAGTTCTTGCCAAAATATGCTAAGAAATCGTCTATCTCTGTCACTCACAATATTCTTGGGTAAACCGTGTAACTTGAAGATTTCTTTAAAGAAGATGTCGGCTACGTGAGATGCTCCAAAACTTGAAGGAATGGCCATAAAATGTGCATATTTTGTTAATCTGTCTACTACTACAAAAATACAATCTTTATTCTGTACCTTTGGGAGTCCTGTTATGAAGTCCATGGATATACTCTCCCATTTTTTATTTGAGATGGGTAGTGGTTGGAGTAACCCTGAAGGGAAAGTGTGTTCTTCTTTATTTCTTTGACACACCATGCACTCTTGGGTATGCCTCAATACATCTTCCTTCAGCCCTTTCCATGAAAATCTTTCTCTGATCTGCTTGTAGGTCTTATAATACTCTTGATGACCTGCTAAAGGAAGGTCATGGTAAGTCTTTATAATGTCTACTTTCATATTGGATCCGGATGGAATAAAGATTCTGTTTTTGTAGAGGATGAGGTCGTCAATTACCCGATAATTTTCATCTGTTTCTTTCCCATCTAGAATGTTGCTAGAGAATTCGTCTTTAGCATATTCAGTACTTAGAGCTGCTTTCCAATCTATAGATAGGATTGATAAAGACCCCAAGTAAGGTTTCCTTGAAAGAGCATCTGCCACAACATTATATTTCCCTTTCATATATTCTATGTCGAAATTATATGCCTGAAGTTTACTCACCCATTCTGTTGTCTATCATTCAAATCTTTTTGATTGAGAAAGAACTTCAAGCTGTTATGATCAGTTTTAACTATAAACTTCCCACAGATCAGGTATTGTCTGAACTTCTCTAATGCATGCATAATAGCCAGCATTTCTTTATCATAAACTGAATAGGTCCTTTCTGTGTCTCTAAGTTTCCTGCTTTCGAAAGCTATGGGATGTTTCTTTTGCATTAAGACAGCTCTAATGCCTTCTCTTGAGGCATCACAATAAAGCTCAAAGGGTGCTGAAAAGTCCGGAATTGCTAAGACCGGGCAAGAACTCATTACCTCTTTAAGTTTCTCAAATGCGGATTGGGCTTCATCTGACCATAAGAATGCTCCCTTCTTAGTTAAATTGGTTAAGGGAGAAGTTAGCTTTGAAAATCCTTTAACAAATCTTCTATAGTAACTGCATAAACCTAGGAAACCTCTGAGATGAGTGAGGGTTCTGGGCTTTGGCCAATTTTTGATGGCTTCAATTTTTTCTTCATCCACCTTAACTCCATGGGTGCTGATCTTATGACCAAGATACAAAATTTCTTCCATCCCAAACTCACATTTTGACATTTTGGCAAAAAGAGAATGTTGTTCAAGTAGGCCCAAAATTTCATCTATATGTCTCAAGTGTGCTTCCCAAGTTTTGCTGTAAATCAGTATATCATCAAAGAATACTAACAGGAACTTTCTTAATTGTCCCCTGAAGATGTGGTTCATGCATGACTGGAAAGTGGCAGGGGCATTTGTAAGGCCGAATGGAAGGACCAAAAACTCAAAGTGGCCATAGTGGCATCGGAAAGCTGTTTTGGGAACATCTTCCTTCCTCAATCTTATTTGATGGTATCCTGATCTCAAATCTATTTTTGAAAAGTATACTACTCCATGTAATTCATCTATAAGTTCGTCCACCCTAGGGATAGGGTATCGGTTCTTTATAGTCTTCTTATTGAGTGCTCTGTAATCAATGCACATCTGCATGGTCCCATCCTTCTTTTTTACCAATACAACAGAGGAGGCGAAAGGACTGGAGCTAGGTTGAATGTGCCCCATTTCTAGAAGCTCTTTGATAGCTTTCTCAATTTCTTCCTTATAGCCCCTTGGATGGCGATAAGGGGTGGTGATTACTGGTTTTGCACCTTCTTCAAGTTCAATAGTGTGTTCAAACCCTCTCTTGGGTGGCAGTCCCTTTGGGATGTCTTCAAACACCCTTTTATGTTTTCTAATAATGGGTTTAATATCAACATGAATGGCTTCCCCTTGGTTTGAATTTTGGTCTAGTATCATGCATTAGGCAGCCCACTCTCCTTGACTACGTCTAAAAATCCTTTCCATTCTTTTGGAGGTTACCATTCTGGTTGTGCCATCATGCAACCCTTTGATTAACACTTCCTGCCCATTTTGAGTGAAACATAGTTCCAATTTGGGGTGATCGAGATAGAATCTTCCCAAGGAATGTATCCAAGGAATTCCTAGGATTACATCTAAATCCCCTAACTCGACCACATAGAAATCTTCTTTGGTAGGGTATTTCCCTAATGTTATGCTTAATTGAAGGATTTTTTGGTTACATGAGGAAGTGGATCCATCGGCAAGGGCTACTTGGAAACCCTTAAACTCTTGTGTTGTCAGCTTCAATCTCTTAACTAAGCTTTTATCAATAAAGTTGTGGGTAGCCACGCTATCCAGTAGTGCAATTACTCTCTGCCCTTTGATCGCACTTTTGATTCTAAAGGGATGGTGTTTTGAGGCTACGGAAATTGCTGCTAATGATACTTGCACCTCTTCGGTAATTTTTTCTCTTTTGCTTGGGGGTTCATTGAATTCTTCTTCTTCATCACTAGATAAGGCTTCCAAGTTATGGGCTTGGCTCTTCCTCCCACATATGTGACCCAGTTGCCACTTTTCTTTGCACTTAAAACAGAGATTTTTTTTCTTAAGCATATCTCTTTCATTTCCCTCTTTGCAACTATGACCATGTTCCCATTTCTCATGACAATGGTAACATATGTTCTTTCTCTTAAGCTCTTCCCTTTCTTTAAAGGTGTTTCCCTTCCTAGGCCATTCTTTAGTATGTGTATTTTTAGTGAATGTTTTGGAGGGTTTCTCCCAAGTTGAAGTGTCTTCTAGGCCCAAAGCTTTATCTATGGCATCGTCTAGGGTAGGGGGTTTTAATGCTCTCATCAATCCTTTAATGGAGTCTTTGATTCCCTCCACAAAAAGATAGGTGAGCCTGTCCTCATCCACTCCTAAGACCCTTACAGAAATTTTTTGAAATTCAGTGATGTATTCTTCCACTGTTCCCCTTTGTCTTAAGAGGGTTAATTCTTTGAAATCTTTTTGTGGGTGTTTCCTCTCAAATCTCTTAATGAGTTTCTGGGTGAACTCGTCATATGTTGTTATACCATCATGACCTTGTGTGAGGGTGCCATGATACCACCACTCATGGGCTAAACCTTCTAGGTGTAAAATGGCAAATTGGACTGCATCATCTTCTGTCATGGGGCTGAGATTTAAATATGTATTTAGTTTTTGTATCCATGCTTGAGCTGATATTTTTCCGGAGCCATCAAAGTTAGGTATTGATAGTTTATTTACTTTGTGTTTTAGATCCCTGCTGAATGGTTTTCTCCTAGGGGTCTCATTTTTCTTTGCTTCACAAAACTCCCTAAAAGATACAACCTCTCTTACTTCTGGCCCTAATCTAGCATAGGCCATGGCCATTTCTTCTGTGTTATTCATGCAGGAGTTATTTGTTTCTTCCCTATTATTCCCCTCTCTAGGTAGGAAATTGGGTTTTTGTATCCTGGAGCTGGAAGATGTGTTATGAGTGTTTTCAGAATGATTAGAGTTTTCTTCTCTGCCATTGGAATGATTTCTAAGAGTGTTCATGGTGGTATTCATATCTTGTAAGGCTTGAAGCAAAGCCTGACTTGTTTTTTCATTTTGCTCTATTAGAGCTTGATTTTTTCTATCATTGTTTTCCATGAATGTTCTAAGTTCATTTTCCAATGGTTCACCCATGTGGTTACTACTTCCTCTGGTTCTCCTTTGATAAGTTTGCATTAAAAACCCTTAACAGGATGGCAGAATCAGGCTCTGATACCAATTGTAATGTCCCAACTTCGCAAATCTAAGAAAACACGTAAACAATGAATTTTAATGATTGATTAATTCATCTAGGGTGTAATTAGTCAAAATTTCATTTGAGTTCATTTGTTATCAATAAGTCAACTCCATATTTAATTCCTAGTGGGATAAAAAGGATAAGCTACCTTAGGATGCCCGTAGCGCTTATCAGGCCCAAGGGCGGTACACTCCCCCTTGGCCCTACTGCCAGAAGCCCTTTGTCAACTGCAGTGGGTGGCCTACCTGACAAAGGCCTAGTTCCTGCTATCCCTGTTGCCTAATTCCTCATTTATCTCACTGGGTTTGGATATGTAATTGCTTAATTTATTATCTTGGTAGAGATCATTCCTCTAACCCTTAATTGCATAATGTGGTTCATCCTTAATTAGTAATTGTATATTATTTATTAATTTATTTAATATGTGGAGATGTATTCATATTATATATATATATATATATAGGATTTCATTATCTAATTTCTATATATATAAAAAAAATGTATTTTAACCATCCTTGAATATAATTATTTTGAATTTAATAGCTACAAAAATTTATGCATTTATGAAATAAAAACTTATCTATTTACCAGAATGTAACTCCATTAATGATGATAATATTATTGCAAATTTAAATTGATGCGGTAAGAATCTTACCTGCGTCTCCTGTTGCTGCTTTATCGCCCTTCGTTTCCTTCGTATCCTTCTCCTTTCCTTCGTTTCCTTCGGCTTGCACTTTAAATATTGGCGGGGAGGGTGTGTGAGCGGCTACCTCCATGAGACGTGGATGTTGCGGTGATTGGTGGTGACTGTTGGAGTCACCGCTACCTCCTCCAGCCGCACTAACCCTTGCGTTTTTAATTAATAAACACCGTGGTTTCATTTGTTGCGTCTACTTAAGGTAGTACGCCCTTACTTTAGTATGTGTTAAATACAATTTGTTTAGTAAATGCTTTGATAGAGTTTTAATAGTATCGTATGGTGTTTTATAAGGTATTTCTTGGATGCTTTATTTTGTCTGTCAATATTATTATTTTGTTTTTACGTTTATTTTATAATTTATGTGTCAATATGATAATTTATATTATATATCGATATTGCATTGTATGATAAGTTATATTATGTGTCTATATGCTCAATTAATAGTTAACATTAATAATTTAAAAAATATGATCAATACATATATTAAAATTAAAATAAAAATAAGGAGTCTTTTATTAAATAATTACAAAAAATGTGGGGTTATGATACAACCCTCCAAAAAATGGGGCCTCATAACTGTATAGTGCTTTGAATGGACTCATCCCTATAGACAGATGGTGGGTGGTATTATAACAATATTCTCCTAGATGCAACCATCTTATCCAACTTGTTTGTTGGCCCGTGACGTAGTTCCTTAAGTACCCTTCTATCCATTTATTTACTATCTCTGTCTGCCCGTCCGTCTAGGGGTGATAACTGGTGCTTGGTGTTAATGTTGTCCCTGCTAATCTGAAAAGTTCTTGCCAGAACTTGCTAAGGAATTTACTATCTCTATCGCTTACAATGTTCTGAGGGAGCCCGTGGAGGCGGAAAATTTCTCTAAAGAATAGTTCTGCTATTTGTTGTGCTTTAAACTCTGAGGAGGTAGGGAAAAAATGAGCATATTTTGTGAGTCTGTCTACCACTACATAAATGTTGTCTTTCCCCTGAACTTTGGGTAATCCTGTTATAAAATCCATAGATATACTTTCCCATTTCTGGCTTGGGATAGGGAGTGGTTGTAATAGTCCTGCCGGATGTGATAATTTTGTTTTATTCTGTTGACATGTCATGCATTCTCATACATATTTGTAAACGTCCTTCTTTAGTCCCTTCCATGAGTATTTTTCTCTTATATGTTTGTATGTTTTATAGTACCCTTGGTGTCCAGCTAGAGGGCTATCATGATACTCTCTCAGAATGGTGTCTTTTATTCTAGATTGAGGGGTTAGATATACCCTCCCTTTGTAGAGGATAACACCATCCCAAACTCTGAATTCTTCACTAGGCATCTTCCCTTCCATGATCTCGGCGGTCAGGAGGTCTTTGACGTATTCTGCTATTATATCTTTTTTCCAATCCTGTGTAATTTTAGTGATAGTGTTGATGTGGGGTCGTCGGGATAAGGCGTCTGCGGCTCCGTTATTCACTCCTTTAACATACTCTATATCAAAATCATATGCTTGGACCCTACTCACCCATTTTTGTTGTCTATCATTTAGGTCTCTCTGGCTCAGGAAGAAACGCAAGTTGTTATGGTCTGTTTTCACCAGGAACTTTCCACATACCAAGTATTGCCGAAATTTTGCTAAGGCATGCATTATGGCCAGCATTTCTTTATCATAGATGGAATAATGTTTCTCTGTTTCTGTGAGCTTGCGGCTTTCGAAAGCTATCGGGTGTTTCCTTTGCATAAGAACAGCCCCTATTCCTTCCCCTGATGCGTCACACTGTAGTTCAAATGGTATGGAGAAGTCAGGAATGGCCAATACTGGGCATGAACTCATGGCTTCCTGGAGTTGTTCAAAGGCTTGTTGGGCTCTATCACCCCATGAAAAAGCTCCCTTTTTGGTCAGGTCTATGAGTGGGGCTGCTATCTTGGAGAATCCTTTTACGAATCGTCGGTAATAACTGCATAACCCCACAAAACCTCTAAGTTGTGTGAGAGTTTTGGGCCTGGGCCATTCCTGGATGGCTCTGATTTTTTCTTCATCTACACTTACCCCTTCTACATTAATTTTATGCCCTAGGTAGAGTATTTCCTTAAGACCAAATTCACATTTCGAGATTTTGGCATATAGCGATTTTGTCTCTAGTATATTCAGCACTTCCTCAATATGTTTGAGATGTTCCTCCCAGGTTTTGCTGTAAATGAGAATGTCGTCAAAAAATATGAGAAGAAACTTTCTTAATTGTTGCCTAAAAGTGTGATTCATACAAGATTGAAAAGTGGTTGGAGCGTTCGTAAGTCCAAATGGAAGCACTAAAAATTTGAAATGCCCATAATGACATCTAAAGGCTGTTTTCTGTACATCTTCTTCCCTCATTCTGATTTGATGGTCTCCTAACCTTAAATCAATCTTGGAGAAATAACAAGCTCCATGTAGTTCGTCCATCAGCTCGTCGATCCTAGGGATAGGATATCTAATTTTTATGGTCTTCTTATTTAGGGCTCTGTAATCAATACACATTCTCATGGTTCCATCTTTCTTTTTGACTAACACTACTGATGAGGCAAAAGGACTGCTGCTGGGCTGAATGTGACCCATTTCCAATAGCTACTTAATGGTTTTCTCAATTTCCTCTTTAAACTTGTGGGGGTGTCTATAAGGTGTGGTGATCACTGGTTTTGCTCCTTCTTCTAATTCAATAGAATGTTCAAAACCTCTTTTTGGGGGAAGGTCGGGTGGAATGTCTCTGAAAACCTTTTTGTATCTTTCAAGGATGGGTTGGACGTCTATATGAATTCTCTGTTCATCTGAAGGAGTTTTACCTAGTATCATACATTGGGCTACCCACTCACCTTGATCATGTCTAAGGATTTGTTCAATTTTATTGCAAGACACTAGCTTGGGACACCCATCCGGCATGCCCTTTAAGATTACTTGTTTCCCTTCATGCTCAAAACATATCTCTAAGTTAGGGCAATCCATAACGAACAGACCTAAATGATTTATCCATGGCATTCCAAGGATAACATCATTTTGTATGTTTGCTACATAAAAATCTCTTTTGATTGTATGTTTCCCAAAAGTGATTTCTACTTGAGGGACTATTTTTGTACACTGACTTATGGATCCATCTGCAAGGGTGACCTTAAATCCTGGAAAGTTTTGGGTTTTTAATCTTCTTTTTGCCACCAAGTGTTGGCTAATGAAATCATGCGAAGTGCCTGTGTCCACTAAGGCGATCACCTTCTGTCCTTTGAGAGTTCCCTTAATTCAAAAAGGTCTATTCATGTTCTGAGTGATGACTGCTAGTGATCCCTCTGTTTCGTCGGTATTAGCCCTCTTGCTAAATTCTTCTATTTGGTTTACTCTGCCTCTCTTACATTGATGCCCTCTTTCCCAAGGTTCTCTACATTTGAAACATAAATTTTTCTTCATTAATTCATCCCTCTTTTAGCACCTATGTCCTACACTCCAGGGCTCCATACATAAATAACATGGTTTCTCTAAATTGTTTTTACTTGAATCATCTCTTTGGTAGGATGGTTTGGAGGGGTAGACCTTGGTCTTTTCTTTGGATTGGTTAGACTCAACCCTTCTTGCTTTCCTGATAGCCTCGGCTAAATTTTGGGGTTCAAATGGTTTCACTACATTTTTGGTTAGGTCTTTGAGCCCCTCTATAAACATATGAGTTAGCCGCTTCTGGGATAGGTCAGGAATCATAACAGATAACTCTTGGAATTTACTAATAAATTCATCCACTATGCCAGTTTGTTTGAGGAGCACTAATTCTTGAAAATACCATTCGGAGTCCCTTTCGTCAAATCTACTGGTAAGTTTTTGAGAGAATTCCCCGTAGGAGTTTATACTTTGATGATCGAGGGAAACAAGTCCATTATGCCACCATTCATGAGCTGCTCCATCTAGATGGAGAATCGCAAATTGGAGGGCGTTCTCTTCTGTCATGGGGCTTAGAGTGAAATAGGTATTTAGTTTTTGTAACCATGCATGGGCTGTGAGTTTCCCTGATCCGTCAAAGTTGGGAAGGGATACTTTATTCACTTTGTGTTGGAGTTCTTTATTCTTATGCTTCCGGGGTGCTTCCCTACGCTTGTCCTCGCAGAAATCTCTAAAGGATACCACTTCCTTGATATGAGGGTCTAGATCGGCATATGCTCTTGCAATGTCCTCAGTGCTAATTTTGTGTTGTTCTATTCCCTCCTCTTCCTGAGATGGTTCATTGTGAGGTAAGAATTGGGGTTGAGGCACTCTGGATGTTGAGCTTTCATTATTATTCTCAGAATGATTAGAGCTAGTATCCCTTTTTTTGGTAGTATGCCCTTTATTGTTTGAGTTCCCCATAGATTTCAAAGCTTCTAGGAGGGCTTGATTAGATTCTTTCATCTCCTTAATCAGGGTGTGATTTGTTTTTCCAAGTAAGATCTCACCTCATTGGCGAATTCGTTCATGTTGGGTTTCTTTTTCCTCTGGTAGACTAACATAAACTCCACAGGATGGCAAGATTATGCTCTAATACCACTATAATGTTCCCAGTTGGGGGTTGGATTTTTTTGGTGTCCAAGTCCTACAAACAAATGTTAGTATGCAAACAATATGAAAGATAATTAGACATACATATTTATTTGTGCAATTATACAAGAAGGAATACTATACGTTGTTCTACTTATTTGACAAATAATGTTAACTGACTTATTATACAAAAAGGATACAATACTCAGTTGGACCTTACCGGGATTGACCCAACCCTCTAGTGAGAAATATTTCTCAATTAGGGCAATCCAGGATGTCGTCCCCCTAAGGTCTCTATTTGGGATCTCTATTAATGAGTGAAGTCATTAATGTTCTCAAGCTTAGCAGAGATCCCACCCCTGCTCAAGCTTCTCTATCTCTACATATGCATATGGTTAGCCTCTACAATATATATAATGTCTCTAAGAGATTCCCCATGAATCTCTCTCTGGATTCCCCTTGCAATCTTGGCATTCATTTATGCCCTCTGGTCTCTATGGCTCCTTAAAAGGAACAATCATCGTAGATATTATCAAGGACTTAAATGTACTTTTGTTCTAGAATATCTCAATGGTCCCTAAATTGCTTCTGAAGTAATCTCTATTTCCTTGGTTTTTATTCTGAGTGTATCTCTACAATCTTATGGTAATTGTTATTTAACCTCTCTAATATATCGCTATAATGTTATGATTCTGAGTGTGTCTCTGTCATTTTACAATTCTAAGAGCAATTCTGAAGGTATCTCTGCAATATTGATTCTAAATGCATCTCTGATATATATTAATTTAAAATGTATCTCTGTTATTTATCGGCTCTGTTGTTTCAATTTCTTGTGGTATGATTTGAAATTCACAGCATTAACTATGGTTTAGGGCAACCTACTTACCGATGACTTGCTGGTGGTGAATCCTAGAGGTGTTGGGTGCGCTCCTCTCCTTCCGCGATTCTGCTTCCAACGCGGCTTCATTCTTTCTATGTGTTTGCCTGTACGCGGGAGCTACAGGTCATATGTGTCCAAACGTATATTTGCATGGTCTCCGTATTCGTAGGTGTTTGACTCCCTCTAGTATTTTTGCCTTCACACCATCAGCCTCTTTTTTCCTCCTTTCTCTTCGTGTATCCCCGATGCATTATTCATAGGCATCGTGAGATGCTTCCTCTGTGATCGTGAGTCCTGGGCGTGGCTTTTGGTTTGGCTATGTTCGATTAAATTTATTTTACACATATCCTTTTCTTTCGATTAAATTTATTTTATGCTTATCCTTTTCTTTGTTTATATTCCTATTCATTAATAATTCGATTTGTTTCTTTATTTATTAATGTCTTATTTTAATCGCTACTTTTATTTTTTTAACTATATAACTTAATTTATATTTTAATATTTCCAAATAGCAATTTTATGACTAATGATTTATTATTTATTATTTCCGATAATTATTATTTATTACTTATTTATTATTTTACAAATAACAATTTATTACCAATGAATAATTATTATTATTTATTACTTATTCATTATTTACAAACAACAATTTATGATTAATGGTTTATTAATCGGGGGTCATTGCACAGCATAATATTTGTGCGAGAAGACATTTCAATCGCTTAATGCCTCCCCCACACATTTTTACATCGCAACGCTTGCAAACCAACTCCCCTTTCTTTGACTCTAGTATAGCATGTTTCCAACGAAAGTCCTTTCCAATTGGGGTTGACATTAGAACAATCTATAAGTATGAAGCACACAGCAATGACAAATAAATGTAAAAAAAAATAACATTTAAAGTTTCTAGTTAAATTAAGTTAAAAGAGCAGAAAAATGACCAAAGAGTTAGGATTCACAGCTATAAATAGTAAAAAGTTAGAAAAATAACAAGGCTTTGTTCATAAAAAAAATAAAAATAAATTGGAGTTTGTTCCATGAATTTGCAATGAAAAAAAGGTTGACAAGTCAAATTTTAGAAGAGAAACAAAAGAAAAAGATCCAAAATAGGAATTACCTCTTCAAATTTGCTTCAACTTGTTGGTGGGCTGCTCGACATCAATAGTGGACTCTTCCAAATGCACCATAAGCTCCTTTAAATGCACTAAGGGTTATTACAAACCTGCTCATGTGATTTTCTATTAATGTTTGCTGCTTAATTCATCTACTAGTTTTTGCTTAAATGCCATGTGATTTTAATTCTCTTTTTTCCCCTTCTTTGTTCTTAGAAATGAAAGGAATGTTCTTTTAGATTCTTAAAGGTCATCACAACAACTAATCTTTACTTTTTTTCATTTTTTTGTTTTCATTTTCTGGCTTTTAAGTTTTGTTGCAGCAATCAATTTTTTCCAATTAAACTCATTGAGTGCCTGGGTCCTAAGTCTCTAGAACCCATTTACCTCTACTTTTGGTGGGTTTCTAACAAGTCTTGTAACACTAATTTTTATATATCGCAGCCTAAAAGTAGGAATTAATTTCAGAATACCATATAGCATCACATAATAAACAAAGCCACCATAGACTCAAATGTAATGATAATATGAATATTATAAAATATTCATTGTTTAAACTTCAATATTAAAATAATACTAATGTCAAGTTGAACAATCAAGTTTCAAATGTCATACGAGTCTTCAAAAACATCATCATCACCATTGATATTATATCATGTAGGAAGATTTGAAGAAACACAAGCAATGCCACTACCAATTGCGATAAAAGTGTGCTTGTTATCTAGCTCCTCAAATGCTACATGTTGTGAAGTGGAAGCATCCAAGTCAATATGCTCCAGTGTTATATCCCACAACCTCATGTCCTCTTCCTTGAAGTTGCGTTGTTTGTGTGAAAAGAGGTGCCAATTTGAATACATGTACACTAAGCTTTTGTCTTTGTTGAGTGCAATTAGTGCACTTTATTGAGTGGATGGAGTGTGTGCTTCAATTCTACTGAAATGCAAATGAACTAGCAACCTATTCAATATTGAAGCAAAGCTAGAAAATTATAAAAGTTAAATGAAAAAATGAAACTTCAAATTTATAACCATTTGTCTTTTTATTTCAAATAAAAAATTTACAAAACTTACATGCAATAAAACTTAGATCACAAGAGGTTGATGGTGATAAAATTGTTAGCCATGGAAGTACACCACTTGTGAGCATCTTTCTTGAACTTGTCACAAAGAGTTACATGCTTTGATCATTGGAGGGTACAAAATCAATAGACTCGCTCATGAATACATACTACATATCAAGATAAGGGAAGTGTCTATTTAATGTTGCCTTGTACCCTTAACAAATTTTAAATCTCTATATGAGGCAATCCTTCTGGGCACAAAAAGGATCTCAACACAAGTATTTTGGACTCAATGCAAAGATAAGAAGACGTACTCAGGTAGTCATTGTGTTCCATCTCTCTTCAATAATTCTATGCACCTGTTTTAAGAAACTTTCTTCAAGATCTTGTTTTTTCACATTTATGATGATCTTCATCTTCTCTACGATGGAGTTGATACCATCATATATCTCTCCCGAACAAATTTTATCTATGTCAACATAATGGATCATACAAAAAATGGACTCAATGAAACTAAGAAGATATTCCACATGATTCCACCAAATGTCATATAGGATCATCTATTTAATATTTGTTGTCCTCTAAATGTTGGATTGCCTCCATATGAACCAATTGTGGTTGATGACCATGTTGGAAAGTGCCTCTCAAACCTTCACAAGTTGTCTAATGACAATTGTGATGGAGGCAAAATAGGTCTCAGCAACCTATCTGAAAATTAAAAAAAAATTATTAAAAACAAATTTCAAAGAAGAAAATCTAAAACATAATTTAATTAAGTTTTAACAAAATCAATTCCTAAGTAACTGAAGTGAGCCATAAAAAAATTATTTTTGTACCACTTACCTTCAGCAAATCTAATTTCAAGAATGTTTTGAATATGCCCTTAGACATGTAGTTGGCAATGACATTAGGATATCTTTGGCCTCAAAATACACCCTTCTGACCCAGTCAATTTTGTTGTCAGTCTTTCATAGCATAAGGTTGAGGGAGTGAACAACACAAGGTGTCCAAAATATGTGTGAATATTGTTTCTCAACCAACAAACCAACCACTTTACAACTCTTTGCATTGTCCATTATGATTTGAATAATGTTGCGATGCCTTATTTCTTCAATGGTCTACAAGAAGATGTTAGCAATAAATTGGCCATCCTTCACCTCCCACTTACAATCCACAACTTTCAAAGACAATGTCCCTTTAGAGGGCATTACAAGCACATTAATCAAGGGCTGATCTAACATTGTTCCATCCATCAAAAATCCCTTTGTTTCAGCCCACAATTCCCATATGGGCTGCAATGAATCTTCTATAAGATTGATGTCATTTTCCAATAAAGTGTCATGCACCTTCTCATAACATAGGCTCTTACCCTTTTGGAGCCTCATTAATTTTTCTCAACATTTCTTAGCAATATGGTGAGTGAACAATCTTGAAAACCAATCCATTTGCATAAATGCATCTTTCTCTATGTTGATTGGCAATATCTCAAGTCTCATTTTGAAACATCATTTCCAATGGTCCCCTTGGTCTCTTTCTTGTAACAAACATTTCTTCAGCTATGGCTAAAAATGGGTAGAGGGGGCTTCATTTCTTGAGATCCTTTCTTTGGCAACAAAGGATGGATTTCTCTACAGCCTAATACTTTATCTGCTTGATCCTACTCCTATTTTATCACTTTTTCTAACAACACGGGTACACCATTGTTTCTAGGGCTAGCTTTGATGTCGTGTCCAAGAATGCCACACAAATGGACTTTCATTGAATTGTAAGAGTTCTAATACTTCGCACCATACCCATTACAAATCCAAATATATGCCCCACCACCTAGAACATATTGTATCATATCAATATACTTCCAAATAGGAGACTTTACATTTGTTTTGAGGCAGGATTGACCTATTGAGTTTGAACTAGCTGTTATTGTAATCCCTAGGACAAGAAGTGCAATAAACAACATATTCAAAACAAATGAATATATATATAGCCTAACTCATTTAATATTTTCAACATATTGATACAATCATAGAAGAATGAAAATAAAACAAGAGAGTTTATTTGTAAAACAAGAAACCAGAAAGCCTTACCTCTTTTTAGAAATCCTCTACAATCTCCTTGGTAATAAATGGGCTCTTACACACTCATAAAAATAGCAATGCAATGGCTTTGGAGCCTTCAATGATCAATCTTCAACTCTATTTGTGTAATGACAAGGAAAAATAAAAGTTCAGCAACAACAAATAGTTTTTGCCTTCACCAATCAAAATGAGATCAAATGAGTTTGTTTTAGTGTTTAAAATGGTTTAGATAGCACTTCTAGGAGTAGGGATTCATTTTGGTCTATTTTGGTCAAAATCAAAAGCTCAAAAATACTTCCCTTACTGTTTTACCCGCTTTTCTGGTGTCTTGCAACTACCCTGTCATGTAAAGATTGCTAGAATGAGAGAGAGGTTAGGATCAAAATGCATCATGAAGTCACATAAATCTGATAGGAAGCATATGATGGCTTGTAGTGTTGTAATAAGTGAGGTGAAAATGAAGGTGAGGGCTTTCAATAGCTCTAGAATCCAAAGGTCTTTTTGAACTCAAAGATCAAACCTTACCTCAAACAAGAGTTTGGAAAGTGGAAAGGGATGGAGAAGAAATAAAGAACAACTCAGAGATGGGAGAGATTTTCGGAAAGCCTCAATCTAATTCCTAACCCCAAAACTTCAACAAATTACTGTCAAACTCCTCCGTGCCCCTTCCCCAAACTCGGTATTAGGAAGGACTTTAGGAATTCCAAAAAATTCTGCTATGTCCAAGTTTATCTCCCTCAAGTTTGGTGGTGGCACACAGATCAGAAATAGACCTTAATCCTAAAAGTTTTCCTGTCACTGAATTCTCAACCTTCATTCCCAAAATTTGGTGGTTGCAATCAAATCAAGAATAAGCTTAATCCAAGAATCATTCCTAGTACCGAACTTTCAACCATAACCCCCCAAATTTGGTACTTGCACTAAAATCAGGATTAAGCCATTAATCTAAAAAAAGTATTAAAATCATGTAATGTTTCTAATGGTCATCTAATTGTCTTAGTTGTTTTAGGTAGTTTCCTTTTCCGTCTTTAGTTCACAATTGTTTCATTTAGAAACATCATCTTTGTAAATCTATTTAAGGAGACTTTGTCTCCGTAGTTTAATACAACATCGATTTACCATAACATGGTATCAAAGTGGGTTGATGGGATTTTTTAGAATTTGGCGAATTTTTTAAATAAAAATTCGTAAGACCCTACTTGAAATTTATTTCCAGAAAAAAAAAAATTTAATCAATTGTTGAAGCTTTTTGGTGAAGTTTTCGAGGAATTTTGGGCAAGCTAGGGTTCTGCAAAGAATTTGAAATCCGTTGAGGGTTTCAGTGTGTTTGTGGGTTTGTAGCGCTAAGGGTTTTGTCTTTCCACCCGCCTTTTTCCACTAGTTCTATGTGTCTCCCACAGCAGATTTCATCTAGTCCGTGATTTTATGTTCTATGCCTCTTGTGCATTTTCGCGGCGGTGGCGACGTTTTTTTTTTTGCCACAATTTTTTTGGGCATGATTTTCATTTTTCCAGCAGCATCTGATCTTCGGGTTTTGCCGACGTCTGGTGTTTGTGTTTATCTGCCATGATTTTAATTGCGTGCTGCAGGGATTTTCTGTGCACGCTCTATATCTTTTTCAGTGGCAGTTTTTTGGCAACATGGCCTCTGAACCGCGCCTGCGCACAACCTTTGTTTTGCCGGATCTCTATGTGCGAAAGGGTTTTATGGGTTTTTCAATGCCCTTCAGATCTGTTGGTTGAAAATTTTGTACACTTGGGGATGTGCAAAATTGTGGTTTCAGCCACAGTGTGTGAGTATAATACTCTCCTAATTTAGGGAAGACTCCCCCTATCTATCAACTAATCTAATCTAATATGGGTAGGACAGCAATCTTTCCTCTTCTTTCAAGAAAGACTATATTCTTTTCTCTTCACAAAAAAGTAATAGCAATTGTAAATAAATAACAACAACTTATAAAGCGAAATGAGAGAGGAAATGAATTTTCCTGAAAGCACAAAGACTTTTGTCACCTTCTCTGGGATGGGAAAACAATATCAAGCGCAAAGTCTTGAATATCCGCAATCCTATCTACCCTTTTATAATGATAACTTTAAGAACAAGTGCAGTATATAGCAGCGCAAAGTCTACAAATATAATGCACTCTAAAACAACTTTATATGGGAATTATTACAAGCACAAAGTCTTGCAACACTTCTCAACTTCAAATCGCAAACTAAAACTAATTTCACCCTCAATATCTGCAACACAAAGTCTACAATTATTTGGAGTGAAGCTCCTTTCAACAACCTTCCACAATCTCAAGTAAGCACAAAGATATATCCCAAAATGACACCAGAACACTATGGCAAGAAAGCAAGATTTCAACACAAAGTCTGAAATCCCACACTTCTTTATATTACTCAAAAGATGACAACTTACAACTATAAAGCTCAAAGTCTTTACGAGTATAAAATCCTACAGAATTTACTTGCTTGCAAAGAAGATAAGAAATACAATAGACCCCCTCAAGTATATATAAGAGAGGGAATTTGAGAAAAAGGTGGGAAGATCCTAACTGCCTTGAGAAATTCTCTCAACCATAATGACTTATTCCAACTACAGTCATAATCTAACTCAACTTCTTGTTGTTTTACACAAAGTTTTAAAACTCGGACTCAGCAAACCAAAAGTTTGGACTCGGACTCGGACTCGGACTCGGACTCGGACTCGTGAAAGACTCGCGAAAGACTCGGCAAGGACTCAGCAAAAAAAAAAGAGTAGTTTTACAAAAAAAAACATAAAGAAATCAATGCATTTAGAGAACATAAGAGCCATAATTGAAACATTACACATGTCATATGATCTACAAACATGCAATATTTGAAATTTCATCATTCATACTCATAGTTTCAACTCTAAAATGTATAATAAAAGCATAAGTTTATAGATGTTCACAAAATTACATATAATGATATGTCCAACTCCAAATGTGAAAAACAACAATGAACAAGCCAAAGAGAAGACTATGTCTTCCTCTTTGTATTTCTCCTATTTTAGCTCAATTTTTCAGGCCTTGAGCTAGAAGTAGTAGCAGTGGGTGTTGTGGTATCTAAATGGTGAGATGATTCTTCTTCAAAGTCAAAGTCCTCATCTTCATCCTCCATTTCATCCAATCTTGCTCCTTTTGCATCTTGTGTTGCTCCTCTCTCTATTTCTACAATTTCTTTTTCAGTAAGGAGGACATCGTCACCATCATTTTGTTCATTCACAGTCCAATCACCATATGGATCAATTTCATCCAAGTCAATGGCCTCATGTGAAACACCCTCCACCTGTCTAACTCGAAGGCGAAGGTTGTACTGAACGAAGACTAGATCATTGAGTCGTTTTTGTGTCAATCTATTTCTTTTCTTTGTGTGAATGCTCTCAAATACACTCCAATTTCGTTCACACCCAGAAGCACTACATGGCTGAGATAAAACACGGACGGCTATCTTTTGAAGATTAGGCGTGCCAGAACCATAATTCTCCCACCATAAATCTAAAAAAAGCATTTAGAAATACTAGAATTGAGAAAAAAATGTAACAATCAAGTTTGTAGTTTTTTTCTTGCAGTATTGAACTAAGTTACTAATTTTTTTACCTAGTTGTTGTTTTCCTCTCCTATCAATTGCTAGCTGTGATGAGAAGAGTCTCCCCTCTGCACTCTTGTAGATCTTGAACAATGAACATTTTCAAAATCATAAATAGATAGTCAAAGTGTCAAACTCAAATTCAATAATGAACATTTCAGAATTCATAAATAAAGATAGAGCAATTGCAAATGTCAAATCTCACCTCCAACTCATCAAGAACCTTGTCTCTCAACTCAGGATCAGGTGCCATGTTATCAGTGCATGCAATAACACCTACCATGACCTCCTCATCAGCCCTAAATGAATCAGAAGTAGAATTTATGGTTCAAAAAGTGGGCGAAGGCATGTATCGGTTGGTGGAGTTGGTTTGTCCACCTACGATCAATGATGTGCCAAAAGATTTCACATTTTTTTGTATTTCCACGATAGTAATGTGAAATGGCCTCTTTGGCCCTATCCATGGCCTTATAAATGAAACCCATTGGCATGCCCACTCCATCCACCATACAAAGAACCCTTACCAAAGGTTCTATCACCTAAAAAAATGAAAACAAATTTTAAATTAGTACAAAATTAACCCCTAAAAATAAAATCGGCAAATAGACAAGATTGTATAAAGTTTACTTTTGTGTTTGTTACATACAACAGTCAACCCCTCTCCACTTTTGGTGAACCCTTCATCAAAAACAATGCTCACAATCTTCTCTGCTTCAGGTCTTTTGGAGTATGCAGACCCCAACCAAGCATCAGACACAAACATCTGCTTAAGATGAGGAATGGAACTAAGAATGCTCTGCAAAGTGATGAAGTGGCTAGCAAACCGTGTCACTCCAGGTCGCACAAGGTCCTTGCCATTTGTGTGTTTTCTCATCAAAGCAAGAACCCAAGTATGGTTGTAGATGAATTTGGTGACACTTCTTGCATCTTCAACCACCTTTTTCACCCATCCAATCTTCCCAATGTCCTCCAGCATCAAGTCCAAGCAATATGCAACACAAGGACTCCATGTAATTGTAGGATGCCTCTCCATAAGCATTCTACCTGCAGATACATATGCAGTTGCGTTGTCCGTGATAATTTGGACAACATTCTCAACTCCAACTTCCTGAACCACCCCATGCAATAGATTAAACAAAGTCTCTACAGTTTTTATTTCATTTGAGGCATCAATAGACTTTAGGAATACCATTGCACCATTTGTAACCACCAAGAAGTTGAGAAGAGTCCTATTTCGTCCATCTGTCCATCCATCAAATAAAATGTTGCATCCTTTTCTCTTCCAATACCTTTTCTGATCATCAACCACAACTTGTGTATTTTTTACAGCTTTCTCTAGCAATGGCCCACTGAAGTCATAACCTGTTGGGGCCTTAAACCCCTTACCCGCAACTATTAATGCATTAAACAAACCTTCCCAATACACATTGTTTGCTACATTGAAAGATAGAATATTGTAAAACCAAAAGTTTGAAGCTACTATCTTTGCTTGTTCATGCTTCTCTCTATTCTATCTTGTACCTTCAAGTGAAGGTTGTGTACCTGGAACATTGCGTGGTATAAAAAAATTAGGGTCTGATCTAACAGGAGTGCCACTAGCCTCACCCTCATTGTCACCAAAAGATGAAAGTGACTGACGACCACGAGTGTGACCAATGGGACCCGAAGTGGACAATGTGGGATTCATTGCAGCTGCCATGGCTTCTTTTGTATTATGTCTTTCTTCCTTTTGCATATCATTCTCAGCAAGAATGGCCTTCATCTCTCTAATAATCTCAAGTGTTGATTTGGAGCATGCCTCCACACCATATCCAGGTATTTGTGCAAGGTGGTATTTTAACCTATTGATTCCACCCGTCATCCATTTTGTACATTCGGTGCAAGTGACCTCCCCCTTTTTGCTTCCTAGAATCCCATATTTCCATGCTTTATCTCTTTGTCTTCCCGACTTTGGGGTTGCCCTTGGAGTTGAACTTGCCATTGCTGATTTAACATGAAAAAATAAAAAAATCAGCAAGGTTTTATGGAAAATCAACAAAAAAAAATGACAATGAATCATTTGGGAAAAATAACAAGAAAAAAATATGAGGAAATAATTTAGGAAAGGAAATAGAAATTTTTTTGGCAGCATATTCCCTTGTTTTTCAAGATTTTTTGGATTTTCAAAACATGGAAATGATTCAAATGAAAAAAAAAAAAAAAAGAGGAAAAATCCTTACCTAGATCTCTTTTGCTGATTTTATCTTCTTTCCTCTCCTCCTTCAAAACCTACAAACTTGTTATAACCAGGCAAAAATGCCAAATGAGGTGAAAAAATAAAATAAAACGAAGTTTTATTGGTTAAACGGCATGTTTTCTGGGCTACGCGAGTCAATATGAAAGACTCGCCAGGACTCGCATCGCGAATCCTTGGCGAGTCGACTCATGGCTCCCATGGACTCGCAAGTTTGTGGTGAGTCCACGAGTCTTAAAACACTTGTTTTACATGTAATTACATTTTCCAAAAGTGCAAGTGAAAGGTACACTTGCAATCACAAAAATTGTCTTTACATGTAACTTGTCAAAAACAAAATACATAAAACAAAAACTAAGTGTTTACTCCCTACCGTGAGTTATTCAAGTTTTCCGAATAAGCAAGAAATAAGCACAGAACATATGATAACAGTTTTAACTATCTACAAAGCATGGAAGTAACAATCAAATGGCAGAATAATGTTCTTTTATTGCATTCCCAAAATGTTCAATACATCAACATTCACAACAACCCCCTTTATGATTCCCTTACATTGTACTTATATAAGTCGCCCAGCAATTGGCAGAGATGCCAACCGTCACAATTGTCGACTCACCCCTACGAACCGATGGCTGTCTTATTACACAAACTATAACTTAGCAAAATATAAGTATTAGCCTAATTACCGCCTAACACTAAGTGCCACAAGACACTATTTATTCTTTCTCATTCCTAGACCTGAAAGACTAGAAACTATTGATTGATCTGTGCAATTCATCTAGATCGGGCCCTGAAGTATTCTTGGCAACTGCAACAACCTTGATGATCACATCATAATACCTTACTGTTGCTTCCTTATGTTCTTCAAGAACAATTTGCATCTTATCATAGAATACCTGGTAGTTCACAAACCTATAGATTGAATCCACAGTAAATTGTTCTAACTCTAGTTCCTGGCGAAGTCTTCAAATCATCTCTGCAAGTACCTCATCTGCTGCAAGCAACTCTCTAGTTTTGATAAAGTGTCTTGTAAAATTTTAAGTTCGGTATCAAATCTTACAACCAATCTAAAACTCCAAACACAATAAGCAGCTCAAAGTCTGCAAGATTGAGCTTGAATCCCTCTTGTATAACACCTCAAAACTCACAATCAATCTTTAGAAAATGTTGTCACATAACACCTTGAATCAACACAAAGTTTGAAAGCAATTTGCCTCTTTTAATTGATTGTAATTTGATTTACAACTAAGCTCAAAGTCTTAGAGTGTACATACAAGCTGGCAGAGTCTTGTTGCATTGCCAAAAGATATTGATTACAATAGATCCTCTCAAGTATATATAGGAGAGGAGCCTTGAAAAAAAGGTGGGAGGAGAGTAGATACTTGAAGACTTTGAACTTTCTTTCTATTTTGCCGTCCCAGAGAAGCAACGGAGGACTTTGTGCCTTTATGAAAACTTTGCTTCTTTATTTAATTTACTTCATTAATCATTTGTGCTTTCAGTTGTGATTCTTTTCTGAAAGAAGAGAAAAGAATAAGTGTCTTTTCTGAAAAAAGAGAACAAGACAGAGTTTCACCCAGATTTAGAATAGATTTAGAGTTAGAGTTTAATTTGAATTGTTGAAGTAGAAAGTGTAAATGTTATTCAAATCTATGTTCAAATCTAAGTTGTAGATGTTCAGAAAATTCTTTTATTATTTTATTGACTGTTGCTTCTTATTTGCAAGTTGCTGTAGATTACATTAATTGATTTTCAATGATCTACAACATTTCACAAGGCATATACTTATATGTAATGCCTATCGATCAAGGCATGCCTTGACCGGGCATGTCTCTTGACATGCCCGATCAAAACATGTCTTGATCGGTTTCATAGGCACCATTTCATTAAACCGCTTTACCGATAATTATCGGGCTAAGACACATGCAATATAATAATTGACAACCGATAACAAATCAGGTCAAGTCAAATACCATTTAATAATATTAACAACCAATAATAAATCGATATGGGATTAATGCGATAACTATAGTTATCTGATCTATTCTATTTCAATTATAGCATATGAAATCTGATCGTAGCATGATCGAAAATGATGTGCAAGTATCGAACTGTGTAATCTGATGTGAAATGCATATAAGTTTATTCATTCAATCATGAAGTCTACCATTAGTTTGTAGTTATATCGATAAGGTAGATGATTGAATGAGAGATAAATGAAGTCTCTCATTCAATCATTTATCTTACCGAAGCTACTTAGTTTTAACACTCCCTCTTAGCTAGGGAAGATAACTGGAGACCTATGTAAATATTGAAATAAGCATCACATTTCTCATAATAGAATGTATTACATGACCTCGTAATACAAAGGATCATATCACATATGCTTGTGACATGATGTACCACATAATAAGTGACACACGAATATATCACATCATCTCGTGATATAGATATCACATAACACGTGATATCAGTATTGCATAACACGCGATACCTTGGATATACAATATTGAGAATGTTGAATTCCCTTATATCCAGGTTATGGTATGTGCACTGACATTACGTCACATAATGTCTACCATAACATATCATGGCACATCCATGAGTCAGAATGATATCAAGTCAGTATGATATCAACATTACAAGATCGTCACCTTATAATGTTTAATACAAGTGTTCGTTGTCTAAAAGATTGTCACCTTTTAGAAATGTACACAGGGGGTGGAGCCCATAAAGTCATAACACAACAAAAGAAGTTTACATTAAACATCTCATATATTAGTACAGATTACAAAGCTAATTATAACTCAATCATACCAAGACCTTTCCTGAAGTGTTCAACTTTCACTCTAGATAGAGGCTTGGTCAGTATGTGTGTTGTCTAGTCTCCTGTACTGATATACTGTAACTGAATCACATTCCTATCCACCATATCTCTCACATAGTGATAAGGAGTCTCTATGTGTTTGGATCTATCTTGAAATACAGGGTTCACGGAGAGTTTTATACAACTCTGATTATCACAATGAATTATAGTAGCCTTCAGTGGTTCTCCAAATAATCCTACAAGTAGTTTCCGTAGCCATACAGCTTCTCATGCAGCCATGGAAGCTGCGATATATTCGGCCTCTGTAGAACTCTGAGCTACTGAAGACTGTTTCCTGCTAATCCAAGATATCATGGCTGAACCCAAGCTGAAGCAGCACCCTGAGGTGCTTTTCTTGTCAGTGACACTTCCAGCCTAATCTGAATCAGTGAACCCGTGAAGATCAAAACCAATATTCTCATACTTGAGTCCATAGTTAAGAGTGCCTTGAGAGTATCTCATGATATGTTTTACAGCCATAAGATGAATCTCCTTAGGTTCACACATGAACTGACTCGAGGCATTTACTGGATAATAGATATCAAGTCTAGTATTGACCAGGTACATTTATGATCCAATCATCTGTCTGTAGAGAGTGGGGTCTACCAATGGGGAATTTGTTGCTGCCTCCTTTAGTTTGTGAAGATTAGTTTCCATAGGAGAAGTCATGGGTCTGCAGTTCATCATACCAAATCTCTTCAATATGTCTAAGGTGTATTTTCCTTGATTAAGTATAATACTGTTAGAGTTTTTCCAAACTTCCAATCCAAGAAAGTAATGTAGAAGGCCTAAATCCTTCATATCAAACTCTTTTTCAAGGTCTTTCTTACATTGACCAATAAGGTGATCTTCTCCTATAATCAAAAGATCATCAACATATAAGATCAATATCAACATATCACCTTTGACTTTCTTGAAGTAAAGATTCGGATCTGCATCATTCTTTGAGAATCCCAATCTCAGGAGATAGCTGTCAATTCTTTCATACCAGGCCCTAGCAACCTGTTTTAGACCATATAGAGCTTTCTTTAATCTACACACATGTGTCTCTACATTGTGGATCTCAAACCCTTCTGGTTGTTCTAAGTAGACTTCCTCCTCAATTTTACCATTCAAGAAAGCAGTTTTCACATCCATCTGATGGACTTTCCAACCTTTGGCTGCTGCAATGGCCAGTACTGTTCTGACAGAGGTGTATCTAGCAACTAGAGCAAATGTCTCATCATAGTCTATTCCTTCTTTCTATGAGAACCCCCGAGCAACAAATCTGGCTTTATGTTTCTCTATGCTACCATCTGCAGCATATTTGATTTTGAATAGCCACTTGGATGAGACAATGGATTTCCCTTTTGGCCTAGGAACAATTTCCCACACATCATTGTTTAGGATGGATTTATATTCTTCCGACATGGCATCTTTCCAAACTTGAAGTTTAAGAGCTTCTAGTACACTAGAGGGTTCTGATTTGGAGAGGTCATTCATTAGGGCTACATAGCTAGAGAATCTTAGGGGCCTCTTACTTTCTCTAAAAGTCCCTGAAGGAGTTGCAAAGTCCCTTGCATCTTCCATTGTTTTGTGAACCCATAGAGGTCTTTTCTTAGGAAATTCTTGGGGAGGAATTTGTACTTCATTTTCTTCTGAACACTCCCTCTGAATCTCAGGAGTGGGATCCTCTTCTATGTCTGAAGATGGAGCATAGATTTCTGACTTAATAGAGTATTTAGCCCTCTTGAAGGCTATGTCCTCTTCAAATATTACATCTCTACTAAGTTCAATATTGCTATGTCCAGGCACAAATATTTTGTAGGCTTTAGAGGTTTCACTATATCCAACAAAGATTCCTTTTCTTCCAGAGGGTTCTAGTTTTGTTCTTTTCTCTTTAGGTATATGAAAGTAGACAGGGCATCCAAATATCCTAAAGTGAGTGATATTGGGTTTTATCCTTGTGAAAACTTCTTCAGGAGTTTTATCTGCAATGTGGGAGTGAGGACATCTATTTTGTATGTATATAGCAGTGTTGGAGGCTTCTGCCCAAAGATGAGTTTATAAGTTTTGATCAAGAAGCATGGCTTTGGCTGCTTCTACAATGGTTCTATTTTTCCTCTCAGCAATCCCATTTTGTTGGGGGTTGTAAGGGACAGTGAACTCCCTCTTAATCCCAGCTTCTTAACAAAATTCCCTAAAAATGTCTGAGGTATATTCCCTTCCATTATCAATCCTTAGGATTTTTATTTTCTTTCCGGAAGAGTTTTCAGAGAGAGATTTGAATTCCTTAAATCTCTTGAGGATCTCTTTAGATTCTTTACGTTTAAGAAAGTAGATCCAAGTCTTCCTGGAGAAGTCATCAATGAATATTACATAATAAAGGAACCCTCCTAATGATGGTACAGACATTGGCCCACATAGGTCAGAGTGAACTAGTTCTAAAACATTGCTTGTTTTCCTAGAACTATTTTGAAAGGAACACTTAGTATTTTTGCCTAGGGCACACCCCTTATATGTATCAGAATAAAATTGTTTTAACTTAGGCAAACCAATTACTAATTTTTCCATTGAACATAAAGCATGAAAGTTTAAATGACCTAATCTTCTATGCTAAATTTTATTAGAATCTGCAATCTCATGAAGTAGGGCTAGGTTAGATTCAGTACATACCTCGTACAAATAGCCTTTTCTATGTCCTAGGGTTATAGCCTTCTTGATGGAAGAATTTTGTGGTCATACTAGAACTTTACCATTCATGAAGGTTATTTTGTACCCATCATCTTCAAGTGCAGATATGGAGATTAAGTTCCTCTTGATGCCAGGAATGAATAGGACTCCGGTGAGTTGGAGAGACATGCCTGTCTTCAGCTTAATGGTGCAAGTACCGACGCCTTTCACTAGATGTGCAGAGTCATCACCAATGGTTACTTCTTCATCAATTTCTTCTAACATGGAATCCAATAATTCTCTATACCCAGTGATGTGTCTTGAAGACCCATTGTCAATGATCCAGGTGTTAGATTTATTGGATACTTGGCTAGAGAGGGCAGAGTAGAATACATGCTTCTCGGAGTCATATTCTTCCCTTTTTACTTTTGCAAATGTAGCTTGTTGTTTGATTCTATCCGGACATCTTGTTGCATAGTGTCCATATTGATCACACCTAAAACATTGAATGTGAGAGTTGTCTTTCTCAGATGACCTTTTCTCATGTCGGTTCTTTCTCTTCTTGAAATGTTTCTTCTTGCTTTTCTTGTTGGAGTTGGTATTTAGAACATGGAGATCTTCATCTATGTTCTTTTGCTTGATCCCCTTCTTATTTAACCTTGACTCCTCTTGAAGACAATCTGCTCTTAGCCTATCAAATTTCGGATATTTAGCCCTTGCACTAATGCCTTGACGAATGATTCCCATGTACTAGGCAACCCATCTAGAGCAATGAGTGTTAGCTTTTTGCTTTGGATCTCATATCCAAGTGTTGCCAGTTCATCCCTTAGAGCTGATATTCGCATAAAGTATGCATTGATTGACTCTCCTTTGTTCATATTGTTGGCATATGATGAAGCGGCGATAATGTATATTGTCATTGATGTCAATAAGTGCTCAAGCAGGTGAACCGGTATGCACCGGTATGAAGATTGGAAGCAGTTATGGTCAATCAGGATGGAGTGGACCGATGTCGGGGTTCACTAAGTGTGACTACCGGTTGGTAGTCTCAGTTCAGCTCTAGGGTTTCTGGTTTGGCTTGTGTAGTGCAACCGATGATGTTTTGTGATGAGTTAGTTAAGAACAAGGATAAGGATCAAGATGCCACATCAGCTGTGTGCACGTGAAGGATTTCTTCGAGGATCTTGCGCGTGAAGATCGAATGCATTGAATGTCTACCTCGGTAATGTGCGTTTTTCTTAGAGGTATGAGAAAAGCGCATGATGGGTTACTGTTTTCCAAATGCGGTGAAAATTGGACGATGCAGAATGACTTGAGATTTGTTTTAGATCGTTTTATTCTATGTAATGTATTTGACGGTCAGGATTGGACCACTTGTAATTGCAAACCTAAAATGTTTAGGGTTTAGGGTTTATGCTACCGACCTAATTGTTGTCTATAAGGTCGATGAGTTTTGTTATTGTAATAGTTGGCAAAAGTTGTGTGTGTGTTCGCATGTTTTGATTCTTGCCAAACCAGAGTGAGGAATCCACAGAGTGTGATTGCAGAAGAGAGGAACTGAAAAGGATCTACCTTAGCAAGAAGTGTTGTTATCAGATCGGAGTGTTTTACCTGTTGTCTTCTAACCATCTCAACAGAAGGTAAATCCCTTGACCGGGTAGCTTTAACAGGATTTGTTGTAAATCCTTTAACCAGGTGGCTCAAGTTCATTGAGTTATTTAAATCCTCTAGCGAGGTAACCTTTAACAGGGTTTCAACCTTTAACAGGGTATATAGCCATCCCTTAACCGGGTGATCTCTAACAGGATCGGTTCCTAATAGAACCTTTATTGTAAAGTCTTTAACCGGACTAGGCTCCTAACAGAGCGGACTTCAAAAGAGTTCACAAACAAGCTTGTGGGTATTCATCCCCACCGTGGTTTTTCCCATTTGGGTTTCCACGTGAAAAATTTGTGCGTTATGGGTTGTGAGTTTTTCATGTGATGATTGTGTGATTCAGATTAAGTTAGATATGCATGCAGTGTTAAATGGTTGTGGTATTATTGGTACAACTCATGCATGATTATATCAGTGAAGTAGTCATCAAGATTTGAGATCTGTTGTAGTTGTCTGAAGTACTTTTGTTTAACCGGTATTGCTATGGTTAAGTTCAGTGGTGAAGACAACCAGTCAGCTGTGTTTTGATTTGTCAAAGTGCCTAAACAAGTTTTTGTGTGTACTAATTCACCCCCTCTCTCAGTACTGGTTAGGACCTTAGTAGTTCATCATTATTCATCACATACTCATATGATTTATTTCCCTTTTTAGAGCTAGGGTTCTGCTTGCGTTGTTCATCTCGAATGCACTTTCGAGTGCTTTAAACATATGGTAGGCAGTCTCATGCTTTGTTATTATTGGCATAATGTGATTTCTCACTCCATTGACAATGATCTTCATAGCTTTTTCATTTCCCTCAATCCATGTTGATTTGTCAGGTTCATTCTCTGGTTCTTTAGATTCAATTCTTACAAATGATTCAACTTTATTCTCTTTTAGAATCATTTTAATTCTGCATTTTCATGCTGAGAAATTATCGCCTCCTTCAAGTCTGTCCTCAAATCTGATAGCATTAGCCATGGAAAATGTGATGTTTATATCTTTGATTTGAACTTCTCAAATTTGAATGCCTTAGGTTCGATCAATGTGGCTCTGATACCATGTAAATGTTATTCAAATTTATGTTCAAATCTAAGTTGTAGATGTTCAAAAAATTCTTTTATTATTTTATTGACTGTTGCTTCTTATTTGCAGGTTGTTGTAGATTAAATTAATTGATTTTCAATGATCTACAACTTTTCACAAGGCATATACTTATATGTAATGCCTATCGATCAAGGCATGCCTTGACCAGGCACATCTCTTGACATACCCGATCAAGACATGTCTTGATCGGTTTCATAGGCACCGTTTCATTAAACCACTTTACCGATAATTATCAGGCTAAGACACATGCAATATAATTATTGACAACCGATAACAAATCGGGTCAAGTCAAATACCATTTAATAATATTAACAACCGATAATAAATCGGTATGGGATTAATACGATAACTATAGTTATCCGATCTGTTCTATTTCAATTATAGCATATGAAATCTGATCATAGCATGATCGATAATGATGTGCAAGTATCGAACTGTGTAATCTGATGTGAAATGCATATAAGTTTATTCATTCAATCATGAAGTCTACCATTAGTTTGTAGTTATATCGATAAGGTAGATGATTGAATGAGAGATAAATGAAGTCTCTCATTCAATCATTTATCTTACCGAAGCTACTTAGTTTTAACAGAAAGCAAAGGGGGAGCCTTCCCTAAATTAGGACAGTTTTATACTCACACACTGTGGTTGAAACCACAATTTTGCACATCCCTCTAGGTGTACAAAATTTTCAACCAACAAGATCCACCTTTTTTTTAGGTTATCAAGTTTTATATTTTTTGTCCTTTGAAAAAAAAATATTTTGGGGTTTTATAATTTGTCCAAAAAAAAAATTATTTTTGGGTTTATAATTTTTCCTAAAAAATTATTTGTATGGGTTTTTATAGTTTTTCCTCAAAAATTATCTGGAGGGTTTTATATTTTGTCCATAAAAAATTATTGTGGGTGCAATTTTTTTTGCCTTAAAAGTCATTTTGTAAAAGGGTTTTACTGTTTTTTTTCCCTCAAAAACGAAGTTCTCTGTCTTGGATTTTGTGTCTTGGGTTTTGATCGATTTTTCACCTCAAAAATCGTGTATGGTTTTGATCGATTTTTCTCCTCAAAAATCATATTTGGTCATCTGTAATTCGCAATGTTCGCAGGGGATTCTGGGTTTTGCCTAATTTTATCCTCAAAAATCATGGGTACAAGTGTTCCTGTCTTAGGGTTTTATCATTTTTTCCGAAAAAAATGATGCTTTGTAATCTTCAGTTTCTAGGTTTGGTGATTTTTTCCTCAAAAGTCATGGCTTCTTGCAGTTTGTTTTGGGGCGTCGTGCTCATCTGCAAAAGTTTGTAGCTGTTTTTTTCAAGCAGTGGAGGTTTGCCAATTTTTCCTCAAAAATCGTGGTTTCGTTTTATGCAGTTGTTCTCGGTGTTTCTACCTACAAGGAGGGACAACTTTGTTACCCAACATTAGGTTGGATGGTTTTTTATGATTCATGATGATTTGTGGTGATATCTAGAAGTTCTGTACATTCAGGAAGGGTCGGTTGCAGTTTCATGTTGCAGAACGTTTTGAGAAGGGGCAGCCTTCTCTGTTTTTTCTCTTGGTAGTTAGAACAATGACCATTAAGGGAGCGTATTAAATAATGTAATGTTTCTAATGGTCATATAGTTGTCTTAGTCGTTTTAGATAGTTTCCTTTTCTGTCTTTAGTTCACAATTGTTTCATTTAGAAACATCGTCTTTGTAAATCTATTTAAGGAGACTTTGTCTCCATAGCTTAATACAACATCGATTTACCATAACAAAATGTTCCTACGTCCAAGCTTGAGTGGAAATAAATTCTTCCTGAGTCTGAATTTGAAGAGTTTTTGCATTTCAAGCCCTTAATCCTAAAAGTTCTCCTAACACCGAGTTGGAGACCAGCTTTTCCATTTTGTCTTCCTTAGCACGATTTTTGTATCAGATTAATCCTAAGACTCTTCCTTAGCCTGAGTTTGCAGGTCATGATGAGTATGAGCTATTCCTAAAAGTCCTCCTTAACCCAAGTTTCTACATTGCCATCCTAGGTCCGAGCAAGCTTTGAGTTCCCAAGTGGCTTTCTCCAAGATAAGTCCCCTAGTGAGTAGACCAAAATTTGACCTAATGGCATTCTGAGATATCTATATGAAAATGACAAATTCTTCAATGGGTGAGGTAGCAAAGTGATGAAGTCTCACGAAATGTGCATAAAAGGGGAAAGTGTGAAATGGATTTGTTTGTTGATCAAATCAAAAGGGTATTTAGAATGCCAATCCTAGAAACCCTTGGGATAATTAACGATAGTAACAAAGCTACTTGTCCATGCAGATTCATGCCATTGGAGGGGAGCCAAAAGATGAAGGATGTAGAGCGAAGATGTGAACAGAATAAAGAACGTTTTCCGGAGAAAGAGTTAGAAGAGATAGATAGCACCAATGGAGCCAAAAGATGGATAATCCAGAAGCATAGATTGAAGATATGATCGCAATGAGGAGCAGCTTCTAGAGTGGAGCCAGGAGGAAAAGATCATCCGAACGAAACAATGATTCAAGCATTTCTATATGTAATGTCCAAGAGTGCCAGATGATTACCAAGATAGAATGAGAAACACAAGATCAAAATTCTAAAGACGATGTCTTTCTAAAGAAGATTGAGAGTAACATGCTCACAGAAATGAAGAATTCTGTAAACACCTAGAAATATCAACAGATGTGTGCCAATCACGAACATACAACGAAGTTGCATAGATGGAGATGGAGTATTAAGGACCACTATTACAATCCAGAGGGTGTCTTTTTCAAAGTTCTGGAAAACAGTGACGATCTACAGAAATGCTACATGAAATGACAGAAATATACAGAAACAGAGAGATGACAGCTAGATATGAGCTAGAATATGATTTATTGTAAAAAGGGGATCTATTTATTGTAAAATAATAATATTTTGGCTAAATTAAAGCAATATTATAAAGCCAAATATTATTATTCTCCCAAGAAAGTTATTTATCCAGCTGGTCATTTTGTCTTTTTGTGACAAAAGGTTGTTATTTCACCTTGGGAAGTGTGTAACTTTCATCTTGTAGTGAAACAGTTAGGAATTGGTTAGAAAGTTGTTGGAATGATTAAATGAGGTTGTTTAGGGTTTCTAGAAGGCAAACATGAGCCTTTGAATGGATTAAATCCTAGCTGTTGATGTAAAATGTAATATCTATGAAAGGCCAGTGCCTCTCTCATTGTAATCATTAGAATTAGAGGTAGCAGCAGTCGGCAAGTAGAATTAGAAGTAGAATATAGAGTAGAAGTTGTTAAATAGAGATTGTTGTACCAGCAATTGAAACAAACGAAATAAAGTTTTGAAGTATGGAGTTTTACCACTTGCCTTCTCCTGTTTGCATGGTTTCTTTCATCAAATTGGTTAAAGTTCAGTGAATTTAATGATGAAGTGTGAGGATATTTGATCGATTTCTGGTTCATACCATTGAGGATCTGTTGATTGTAAGTTCTTGTGCATGGTTAGTCTAAGCCTATTATTGTTGTTAGTTCAATTGTGGATGTTTTTTTGAGCTGCGTAAGAATTGGGTACTTAATGTATTTTCATGATCCGAAAATATTTCATTTTCCTTTGGAGATTGCACTATTCTTGTGGCGTAGTGGATTTAACTCTGGTTAAGCAGGAATCAATTTTATGTGATAAATCTATCTATCTACAGCATCAGCCGTTACTATCAGTCCCCAGTTTCTCCAAACCCTGACCCTTAGCTTTTTTTATTTTAATCAGCTTGAGAAGTAAAGCATCAATCAGATTGCCACATTAGATGCAAACTAGCTTCTCAGATGCATAGTCCCTTTGTGATTACCAGCAAATCACATCATCACTGAGTTATCCTAAGTACAATCAAGATCTGACATTCAAACCCTTGAGGTCATCTCATTTGATCAAGTCCTACAGCATATGAGATTTCCTTATTCAAGAGAGGATAGGATATATTCAGTATATTTTATTCTGTACTGACAGAAGTGTGAACTTCCCTATCAACACTCCCGAGTTCTCTAAGTCTGCCTAGGTTCATCTTGTAGGCAAAAAGCATGCCATGTTGGAATCCAACATAAAACCAATCCTAAAACCAAATCCAGTATAGATTAAACCTAGATCCAATGGGAAAATATGATGAACCAGTAACATACAAACATGTGTGTGAATAATTATTTTTTTAATCTTTTTTTCTCCTTTTTGCAATTTTTGAATTGTTTTACAACCCTAAACCAGATACAACATTAGATGGTGTTGTTTTGTATCCAAATAAGTTAAATATGGCCCAAATATGGTCTCGCATATGGATACATGTGGATATGGTATTTTTGCCCTATTTGGAGTATCATATCAATATCCAGTATACCTTATGTAGAGACACGTATTTGGGTGAGGAAGAAAAAGTATCTGGCATCCCTAATAAAACTTGATAATAAAAAATATGAACTTTATCCAGATAAATAGGTCTCAAATGTCCTCTTACGAGCAGCATAATGTTGAAAGACCTTGAAGATACATTTTCTCAAAAAGTTTTAAACAATCTTTGAATATGAAAAGGATGGTCTATAATGATTTAAAGAATAAATCTTACTTACATAAGGCATCATTTGTATGCACAAAAGCTAAAGCCTAGGGAAAGCAAAAATTAAAAAATGCAAGTGTGAAGTTAGGAATAAATTTTATTTAAGGTAAGGAATGATCTAAACCTCAAAGTAGTCAATATATTGAGGTATGCTCGGATGCTGCAAGGATTGCAAGACTCGGCATTCCCGCTCAAAAAGGTCAAGTTCCTGAAGTAACATTTCAGCCCAAACTCAATAATACTGTTTGTTGCAATTCAATATAAGAAAAAATTGTTAGTGCTGAGAGATATAGGCTACAAAATAGCAAAGTAAAAACAATCTCAAAAACACAACAGAACCAGTCACCACACAATTGATAAGATAAAAATTATGGACAACAAATCAAATTAGTCGCTGGATTCCTACAATATAAGTAAAATGAATAAATTTTCTAGTGATTCTGATAAATTTTTAACTTCTCATTCCTTTAAAACACTTACCTTCCAGCCTCTCATGTTTCGTAAGGACATAGCTTTCAGAGCCACCTTCTCACCATCACCCACCTCTGCTTCGTAAGTTATACTTGAACCACCCTGACCAAGGATACCGGTAATCTTGTATTTACCAGCCAATATGTCCCCATCTTGATGAAGCCCTTCCATCATGAATCTCTTATTGCGTGATGTTTCTCCAGTTGCACCGTTCCTGTGGAGAACAATACAATTTAGATTACCATTAAAAATAGAAAATGGACCAGAAGAAAGGAAAAGAAATTGAAAATAAAATGTGTCAATTAGATAATAACGTAAATTTGTCTATGATAATGATGGGAGAGTAAGAAAAGTCTGTCTATCATAATGACAGCAGAGTAAGAGAAGAATCTTAGCTGGATTTGACCATTTATTATGAGAGATCTAAGCTCATAATTTCTTGAAGACTGCCTTGTGAAAACAAATTCTCTCCTTGCATATTGATTTGAGAAGAAGAAAGTTCTCAGTTGCTTATGGGAACTTGTTTGCTTTGTGGTGCAAGAAGTTCCATAATAACAATATGAACTGGGAAAAATACTGAACATGATACACTCCTGTAGAAAAATAGCAACATTCACACCCCAAGAATTTTCCCGAGTTTTTGATTGCATATGTAGCCACATTAAGACCAACATCCAAAACATGTCAGTTTTTCTCTTCTTTTTTGTTTCTAAGAGCGGAAATGTACTTATGGCAAAACTTAAAGAACAAACAATTGTCATTGAAAGTAATCTTACCATCCTAGTTCTTGATCATCAACATTTGAAATGTTAGGTAGAAGAGAAGCTTTCCTTGATGTGAACCCTGCAGAAATCAATGCATTGTTATTTAAAAGATAAAAGTAAAACCCTGCAATGTAAGAAAGCAAATTCGCGTAAATTATAAAATTGTTATAAGTTGCTACTCTTGAGTGCACTACAAAAAAAAATGTAAATAGGATTCAACAAAAATAATCCAAAGCTGGTCAGCAACTTCAATAATATCCCTCCAAATATACTAATGAACACATGACTCCATGCTTGTTATTTAATAATTGAAATCTTGAATAAGAAAAGGAAACATGAACTGCCTATACACATGAACTGCCTCCAAGGAATATACACTGTCATGAATATAAACAACTGTCATAAACAGAAATGAGCACAATGCTATATAGTATATGCACAGAATGAGGATTGTTTTATAAATCGTGACTGTTAAACATGGTTTCCATGATAACCCTGATTCTAGAATCAACATGATACTTGATATACTTGAGGATAAGAACCCAATGGATTTGTCCAGCCGTCAACATATCAACTCAATACAAACATATACGAAGGAAGATGCAAGGTATGACTGCTAATCTTACTGACCCGTCTTTACCCCAAAAATTAACTCAAGGGTCACAACTATATTACAAATTGTACAATAAATTCTTTGCTAAAACTATTCTCTACCCCTATTTAAAACTCATTACATGTATGCACTTAACAATATATTGAATATTCAACTTCACTGGGGATGATAACATGATTCCCTGATAAAATATTTTCCATATAAAAAGATTGAACTGTATTCAACAGGTACTACTAGCTGGTTTTGGAATAGCACCCCATTAATAAATCATTGATTCCTTTTTTGTAAAATTGCATGAAATTCATCTTCAAAAATGAGCTCTTACAAAAAAAGGAATTCCTCAATTCCTTAAGATTTTCAGAGTGAGTTTTGCCAAGACTACAACTTATTTATATAAGAATCCAGCATCACATAGAACTCAGATCTTGCAAGAGCTCAAGGTAGCCCATGAAAGAAAGCCTATTCACATTGAGAGCACATTGTGACAACATCAAAGCAACTTTTACTGTTGGCTATGACATCTGAGTGACAGTTATTAGTGTCACAATAGAAAAGTCCTCATTTTCCATGCAAAAACTTACTTTTTATTGGCTTTTTACCACTGGAAGAACTGAAAACCAAATGAAGCTCAGAACACATGATGTTAGAGTGGTGCAAGAGACCACTTGTGACAGAACGCAGCTGCTGACATAAATGCAGCCTACAGCTTGATTCTTCTCCCTAGATCTAAATTTTTTTCAAGTTAGAACATTTTAAAAATCTGAAAAATATGCCTCCAACAATGCGTGCCTAGACTCATACGTGACCCTGGGACAGTTTTTGATGTCACTAGTTGCAACTTCATTTCAAGACTAAAAGATTGCTCTTGAGCAACTAACATTACAAGTGTATAAAGAAATGTGCACAAGTTTAAAAATAATGTAGGTTCAAAAGTCCACACTAACATGGGCGAGTTTGCAGACTTGGTCAGGGGACCCCTATTTTAATTGCAGTGTGCCCGATGGAGAGAGGCTCCTCCTGTAGTCATGCATTCAAAATCACGCATTTGGACCTAAGTGGCCGAGAAAGCAAATGCACCTAAAATCGCACATTTTCATTAGAATTCCCGAATTTCACCAAGGCGCGGGCGTTTAGAGCAGAGAGTTTGAATCGCACAAAATCTCCAATTAGCCTGAAATTCAAAGGGCCGAAAACCAAAAGACCAAGTTCGAATTTGCGCATTTTTGTTGAAAACCCCGAGTTTCTCCCATATCAAGCAAAGGCCGAGTAAAGGAAACTCACGCAACCCGTCTTCAAATCACGTGAATTTCATCTGTCAAGAAAGGAAGGGCACAAAGTTCACACGATTAGGCCACAGGAGCCGAAAACTTCAAGAGCCAAAGTTCGCATTCTAAGCTCATAAGTCGAAAATCCTCATTTGGGCCGAAATGGCCAAAAATAGCAAAGAAACAAAGTCGCGTGATTTCATACAATAGAAAATTGCGAGCTAAGGAGCAAAAAACAACAAACGAAATCGCTCAAAGAGATCAAAATGCCCGACTAGGCAAGTTAGGCGTTAAGTGTCAAAACCCGAAGTTTGTTCTAAACCAGAGCCAAAGCCGAAATTCTAAGAGACAAAAGAGAAGTCGCGCAAAATGGCTCTTTGAGCCAAAATCATTTCAAAGGCAAAATTCGCACAAAATGGTCTCATAAGCCGAAAAAGGGGAAAGACATCAAGTTCGCATTTTAACTTAAGAGGCCAGCAACTTAAAAGTTTCAAAATCGGCCTATAAGGCCAAAATTCTAAGAGACAAAAGAGAAGTCACGCAAAATGGCTCTTTGAGCCGAAATCATTTCAAAGGCAAAATTCACACAAAATGGTCTCATAAGCGGAAAAGGGGGAAAGACAACAAGTTCGCATTTTAACTTAAGAGGCCAGCAACTTAAAAGTTTCAAAATCGGCTTCTAAGGCGGAAATGTAAGACAAGGCTCTCAAAATAGACTTAGAGGCCGAAAAGGTGAGAAATAGAAGCCAAATCGTGCAAAGTCCTTTAAATGCCGAAAATGAATTGAAGGATTCAAGTCGCGCGAAGTCATCATATGAGCTTCAACAGAGACATATTCACACCAATCACTCATTTCGCCAAAAAGGGCTTCAATATCAACCAAGTCGCAAAAAGAAGCCAATTCGCACAATATCATCTTTTTGGCTGAAAATCTTCATTAATCTAAAATCGCACGAAGAGGTCTATTTGGCCGAAAAGGCTTCAAAGTTCAAAATCGCTAAAACTCGTAAAAGCCTTATAAGGCCCAAAAACAACAAAGGCTTGCAAAATCGGCATTTAGGCCGAAATAGCCAAGAAAGACTAAAATTGCGAAATAATAAGCTTATAAGCCAAGAGGAAAAGGAAAGTCCAAGTCGCACATCTCCGTCCAAATCACCGAATTTCGCTAAAGAGTTTTAAAAAGAAAGCTTGTAAATTGCCGCTAATGCCCAAATTTCACCAAGTAAAGAGGGTGTTTTAAGTTCAAAATCACCCAAGCATCATGAAGGACCGAATTTCATACTGGAGTAGAGGGGGATTTATATTGTTTTAAAAGGAAAACATCTTTCATCTTCGCCGAACCAAAGCCCGACATTGCCTAAAAAGAGTTTAATATTTGTTAAATTAATTAATTTTTCAGTGATTAATTCGGGTCGAAATTCATTTTTTGCAGGACGATGTCGAGAAGAGCTAAAGCGAAAACCTAGACGCAGATTGAAGACCTGATCGCGATTAAGGCTGGGAACAAGGAGCAGGAGATCAAAATGACAAAGCCAAGCGCTGCTAATGAAGAATGCATTGCGGAGCGCAAGATCGAAGAAATAAAGTACAGAGAAACGCACCACCACCAAACGACAAGTTGAAATCCACCAACGAGATTGAAGACCAAGAACATAGAATGCTACAAAATATGCATTCTCAGAAAGATAAACAGCTGGATTTAATTCCAGAAATTCAGCTTCTGAAACTTGTGTTGATTTTATACTTCCAGATTAATGTAAAACTTAGAAATCAGAATTTAGTTTCTAATTAAATTGTTTGTTGTAAAATTTAGAGATTTCTAGATCTAGGCATAGCATTGAAATGAACAAATAAGAACAAAACACAATTACCCTGGGAAAACCTCCTAGGAGGAAAAACCCAGCCAAAAAAGATCCTCAGATCTGATTATGGATTATATTCATATGAAGATTACAACACTTATCTTTAGTACTTGAAAATGATTGCACATAGGGCTGATAAAGTCTTCAACAAGTCTGCACTTTTGTAAGTCTCAAGCCTGCCCCATTTAACACAGTAATCAGCAATCAGATCCACACCCTAGGTCTGCACTTTATTGTATCTTAAGTCTGCACCTTTGCCTGAAAATGGACTGCAACCCTAGCTACTTGAATCTGGAATAGTTCACCCTCCTTGTAATGGTATTTGCTCTTGATATTAGCGCCTTTTATGACAGATACAAATCGCCAATATTACTTCTTCAAACTTCGCATTTTAGGCAGAGGTATAATTCGCATGGAAATGATGGAATGATTGAATGATGAAGTGAAGTTGATATTTATTTATATGGGGAGCAATGCCTTTAGTCATGTCGGCTTTTATAATTTATTTATTTATTACTTTTCCTTTTCTTTAACCGAAATGCATTAGATAGGGTTGGCCCTATTTATGTTTAGCACGCTACCTTGTATGTGGTGTGGGGTTTCATTATGTAGCGTGGAGTGCTGTGAGGTATAGGGCCCAGCCCTACACGTTGGAGAAAGGCGCTGGCCCCCTTGGGCGGATTCCAATCTTGCCCAAGGCAATTGGAATCTGCCATTCCCTAATTATAATCAACAACTTGAACTTGTTTAATGTAAACAACTGCCTATGGGTCCTACCTAATGAATTCAAAATGAAGGGACATGGATCAGTTATTTCCAACTACCCGATTGACCGAATTAATGCTAAATAGTGGTAGGTAGTTGAGAATATGGTTGGGGGGATAACTAAGGATTGAATAGGCATGGGTTAAAGCTGCCAAGTTCTAGAAAGCAAATCAGGACTGTTGGATGCAGTCAATCCTGGCCTCTAGTTCAATTTGTAAAATCTATAATAGGTAGGATGCCTCTCATTGTAAAGGGTTAGATTTTTCGAGTTTTTGTAGACAATTAGAACAGGTTAGAGTTCTTATAGAAGGTTAGAAGTTAGTAGTTAGGAATAGAGTAGAACTGCTGCAGAAATTGTTGTAATGACAGCCAAAATCAATATATGAACATTGAAGTATGGTGTTTGTTATCTTGATTTTCTTTTGTTTGCATGGTTTCCTTCAGCAGGTTTAGACAGATCCTTTTTGGTGTGCAGGTATTTGATGGATTCGGGTTCATACCATTGGGGATATGCTGATTGTGTATCCCTTTGTATGGTTAGTCTGAGCCTTTAAAATCATGCTTAGTTCAATTGCAAGTGTCCGTCTGAGCTGCGCCAAAATTGGGTGCTTAGGTATGCACCTGCAGTCTAAAAATCTTCCAAATCCCCTTGAAGATTGCACCGTTCTTGTGAGGTTGTGAGTTATTCTAGCCAAGCAGGGATTGGTTATGTCGAATCCGTCTACTCATACACCAGTCTTGTTAATTTTAGGTCCCTAAACCCTTCCCTTTCGCTTTTATTTCCCAGATCGAGAATCAGATGCAAACCAGCTTGTTGTAAACGTAAGGCCCCTTGTGCTCCTAGCAAAACACATCAACCGTTGAATTGTCCCGCAATCATGAACTGACATTTGGAACCTTGAGGTTGTCCCCTTTGATCAACTAAAACAGCATTAGGGATTTCCTTACACAAGAGAGGATAGGATACTCAGCGAGAACATTCTATTCTGCGTTGGCCGGATAGAGATGTAGCGATACGATTTTAGCCACGTCAACAAGTCATAAGCTATACTAGAATCTCAATAGACACTCTGATTGCTGCTAGTTGTATGTAACTTCTTTATTTTGGGAAAGGAACTATTGCAAATGTTGCCGCATAACTTGTAGTTGTTCAAGATGCCATCAATTTCGCTGCAATAGTTGTTGTTGCTGCTCTGAAAAGGGTGCTTTATTTCTAGAAAACTATTTTTTGTGGAAGACTTGTCCTTAACAGTAATCACCTTGTGGTTGCACTCCTTCAAAAGCAAAATAATGTATTTTGGGGATACATGACTAGAGAGAAAGCATTAGAATTAGTCGTTCCTTGGTCTTTAGAGTTCTAATTATTTAAGTCGCAAAGCTATAGGATTTATTTATTCTCTTTTTATTTTATAGGAATTCTCACATGTTTAGATTCTTCATACATTTAACAAGCTTTTTCCTTAGTGTTGTGCGTATCGCACACACACCCCGTCTTTGATAGGGGACCCCCATTCTAGGTTATATCTGCCCGGTAGAAAAGAGAAACCGGCGAGAGTCCTCATCACCTGAGGTCTTTGCCAAAAAATCGCGATATAGGGGAGGAATATTAAAATGAAATTTGAAAAGTCCGAAATTTGCAAAATGGCCAAAAAGTCCGATATTTGCAAAATGGCCAAAAAGTCCGAAATTTGCAAAATGGCCAAAAGGTCCGAAATTTGCAAAATGGCCAAAAAGTCCAAAATTTGCAAAATGGCCAAAAAGTCCAAAATTTTCAAAATGACTGAAAAGTCTGAAGTTTTCAAAGGGCTCCAAAATAGCGATTTTTTATAAAGTTTTCAAAAGCTCTCCAAAACCCGAAATCACGATCCAAAGGGTAAGTGAAAGAAAATAAACTTTATAAACCCATTCTCAACGCCAAAAATCGCATTTCAAGGGTAAACCACGCAGTATAAAGTTTTCAAACCCTCCGAAAATGCCGAAGTTCGGCGACTAAGGCAAAAGTCGTAGTGTTTTAAAAGCTTGCAAAATGTTCTATTTCGTCGAGTTTCCAATAGGCAAAATCGCGATTTTTATTAAGGTTGAAAAGAGACCTCATTCACCGAAATCGCGACTTGAGGGAAATCGCAAAAAGTTTTAAAGAGTTTACAAACCATCCTCAATCGCCGAAGTTCGTGATTCATGAAAAGGGCGAAATATAAAGGTTTTCAAAAGATCATAAATCCCCCGAAGTTTGCATATAGCGTGGAAGTCGCGATGTTAAAGTTCTAAACCTTGCAATTGCTCTCAAACCCTCGAAAATTGCGAAAATGAGTTAGGCGTTTTGTTATTAAGTTTGCAAAATGGGTTTTTAGCCTGAAAATTGAGTGGGCAAGCATCGTGATTTTGAATAAACTTGAAATTTCACCTATTAAATCCGAGCTTTGCCAGGTAGAAGGAAAAGGGTATTTTGAAGGCATTCGCAATTTGGTTGAGTCGAATTTTGCCAAGAGGTCAACCAAGTGGGAACTCGCGCAATTTAATCCTAAAGCCCTAATGAATTCAAAAGAAGTAGCCTCAAAACAAATCTCTCAACTTGCCTAAAGTCCTGAATTCCCAGAGGAAAAAGTGAAAACATTCAAAAGATACATCTCACAATGAACTTCTCAAGCACGGCGTTAAAATTTTAATATTTGTTAAATTAAATTAATTATTGAAATGAAATTGATCGTTCGTAGGTCGCAGGACGTCATTAAAGAATCAGGAGAAAGACCTGAAACGCAAATCGAAGAAGGATCGCAATCAAGGCTAGGCGCTGAAGACTAAAAAAGAAAAAAGATGTGGGAACGCACTGCTGGAGCGTGAGAGCAACCAAACATTGGGAACCGTGCTGCTGAACAAAGATGAAATCCACCACCAGGACCAAGGACCAAAGAACACTCTGAATGCTGCAAGTTTATGCCTTCTCGAGAAAAAAGCACACAGCTGGATTTAATTCCAGGAATTCAATTTCTAAAAAGCTGAAATTGTTTTATTGTAAAACTGCTTGTAGGTCCCACTCAGATATTTTGAAAGAAAGGGGAAACAAGTCAGTTGTGGACAGTTATGTCCAACTACCGGATAGACTCAAATTGAAGTCAAATAGTGGCAGGTAGTTGAAATTGTGGTTGAATGGATGAGTGAGAATTTAATGGGCATGGGTTAAGGCTGCTAGTTTTTGGAAGGCAAATCAGGACCCTTGGATGCAGTTAATCCTAGCCTTTGGTTCGTATTGTAAAATCTATAAAAGGCGGAGGCCTTTCTTTTGTAAAGGGTTAGATAGTTAGAGATTTTTGTTAAATAGTTAGACTCTGGTGAGAGAGTTAGATTTTAGAGTTAGAATAGGTTAGATTTTAAGCAGTAGCATAGAGATGCTGCAGAAATTGTTGTAATAGGCAGCTGAAATCAATATATAGACATTGATTTGGTATTTATTGTCTTGTTTTCATCCTGTTTGCATGGTTTCTCTCAGCATTTTAGATAGATCTTTCTATTTTGGGTGTGCAGGTATTTGATAGATTCGGGCTCATACCATTGAGGATATACTGATTGTGTATCCTTTTGTATGGTTAACCTGAGCCTTTAATTGTGCTTAGTTCAAATACAGGTGTCCGTCTGAGCTGCGCCAGAATTGGGTGCTTAGCCGTGTGTCTCCAGTCTGAAAATCTTCCGAGTCCCTTTGAAGATTGCACCGTTCCTGCAAGGTTGTGAGCTATTCTGGCCAAGCAGGAATTGGTTATGTTGAATCCGTCTACCCGCATACCCGTGTTGTTAGTTTTAGATCTCCTAACCCTTTCCTTTTTCTCTTTATTACGTAATTCGAGAATCACAGTAGACCAGCTTGTTGCAAATCGTAAGTCCCCTTGTGCTCCCAGCAAATCACATCGACCACTGAGTAATCCCGCAGTCAAGACCTGACAATCAAAACCTTGAGGTCGTCCCATTTGATCAAACAAAAAACAGCATTAGGGATTTCCTTATCTCAAGGAGGATAGGATACTCAGCGAGTACATTCTATTCTGCGTTGGCCGGATGAAGTCGCAAGTTCAGCGATTTTAGCCACATCAACACTTAGTAAGGTGGTTATATTATTTTGTATTTATTAATTTGTATCGTCCTACACCTCATTTGGCTTTTAGCTAAATATTCATTGCAAGGTAACTCCTTTTTTAGAAATCACCACATTTCTCACAAGGAATATTGGAGTATGACTCTTTCTTTAAGTGTCGTCATATTCCTTAAGAGAAATATTAGAATGTAACTCCTTTTTTCTGCACATATGTACATGCCCACCTCTTGTCATAAGGAATAGCACACATAGGTACACCCTAATACAAGGTGAGAAATATAGAAGTTTGGAGTTACATGCATAACTCTTCTTTCAACCTCTATTAAATAGGAGTTCTCCTTCCCTTTCTTTAAGTGTGTTACTTAGTTATCTTGTTATTTTGAAAGTCTCGTATTTTTTGTAGTAAAGAGATTGTAAATTGTAAGATTTCAAGGTACCATCTTTATTAATACAAATGGGGTTTTCTTCCATCAAAACATTTTCCCACATCACAAATCTTGTCTCAAATTTGTTGTGGTATGATCTTCTTTCATTTTATTTATTTATTTTCAGTTGCGTATGTTCAATGTTTAGTAGATGATCTTGGATTAATATTTCTCTTAAAGATCGTCCCTTGTAACCTTGGTTGCCATCTTTCTCTCTAACCTCGAGGCAATATAGCAAAGCTATATTAACATTTTAAGGCCTTATATTCCCTTACAATTGTTCCCTGACCTGTGGAAGCACTGTACAATTTTTAGCATCATAGTCGAGAATAATGGGCACGAGATACATCAAAGAAGCATTCAACATGTTAATGTTTCTTTATACACTTCAGACAAGAGATACTCGAAGCCTTGTCATCCTCTTTTGGCTTATTTTTCACATGTAGGATATCAAATTATGTGGTAAGTGTGGTTAACATAACATCTTTCAGACCTTCCACTAAATTGCCCAACACAACTTTGCTTACAATAGATGTAGGATTGGAATATTTTTTGCAAAATCATTGGTACCAGAAGCCTCAATTGGTTTCCACCACCTTGGTAGGATCTTGGGCTTTTTCATACACAAGACATTAATGTCCTTAATGGTCCACTCAGCTATATCTCTTCTTGCCATCATGTCCATGTTGTACAATGCTCCTCAAAAAAACATGTTTTCTGTTATTCAATGCACAAATCAAGTGTTGGATAATTGTTTAAGAAGTATAAATCTTTCAACATGATCCTCCAATAATTCTTCCTCTTTCTAAGCTAATCCATAAATCTCCTCATTTTAATATTCTTCACAATAATTTTATGATGCTTGAGGAAAAAAATTGCACATCTGGTCCCAAGTAGTACTAGTATCATGGCCAAGGTTTTTAAACTATCTGATGGCTGCATCTGTTAATGTTGCAGGACAGAGTTTAAGCTTCTGCGAATCTGTCAGTGAAGCTCCTATTCAAATAGGAAACCATTAAGGTTCTCACATGACATACGATGGAAAAGAGGTCAGTATGTTGTTCATTTCGGCTTCTCCACCTTCTTGAGGGGCAATTGGAAAAGGAAATGTTTGCCAGACATTCAATTGACGAGGTTGCTCCTTCATCCATATCCTAACCATTCCTGATGAAGTGGCTCTCGTGATATTGAAAAGATGGCACATTGTCCTGCGAATCTCAAGGCTCCATTCCATGGTTAATGGAGTTATCTTCTATGGATTCCAAACTGGCCTGCAATTGGCATTAGTAAATCACCCCCCACCATCCCTTGGATGAGGGGATATCATAAGTTTGATTTGAAATTCGGGACTGCCACTAAAAATATTGAAATTTGAAATAAAAGTTTGAGAAAATGGTTGGGATTTTTCTAGCCTGAGAATGCTGAAAAACAAAAATGAAACTCACAAAACCTATACATTGAAACTTGTGTGGTGACAAATAAAAGGATATTGACCTCTTGTCCTATGTACTTGCACATAAAAATGAAACATATTCCTAATTGGTGTTCTGTGCCTTATATCAATGATGCCAAAAAGTGATGGGTAAATTTTGATTGTGAGAACAAAAGTTTTGGGCTTCAGAGCATCATATGCCATATGCAAACACCAATTCTATTATTCTCTTGAAACAAGTAATGACAACAAAAAAACACTAATATGAAACGTTGATCATCCTATACAAAGCAAAGTCGACTACTGAAAATATATCTGACCAAGAAACATGCAAACCATGTCAAATAGGATGAGCTCAGGTAGTAAACCATGGGGGCATTCATAATGGACACCTGTATTCAAATCTTCAGGAAACATGTCACATGCTTAATGCATACATAAGTTGAAGGTTGAATTGGGTAAACAACCACATTCAATTTTAGGTGTGCCATTCCCTAACGGACAAGGCCAAGTACATAGGTAAGCTTGTTTGAAGCAATAAAACAGTAATTCTTTATACTATTCTGATTCATGTTCAAAGTAGGATGCTTTATGGTTGACAAGATACTAATTCATCATGTTTAAAGCAAAATGCTTGAAGGAAGACACAAATCGTCAACGAGATAAAACGGAGCAAAGACAAGAACTAATATGGCTCCAGGAGAAAGTAGGTAAAAACAGTAGAATTTCCACCAATAAAATAAAAGTGGTCTATCACAACACCACAGAGGCCATGCTAGAACAATGGGCTTCTTGAAACCTAAGAATTGTAACCTCGGATAACATCAATCAGCAGATAACATGCTGCAAGAAACATGCAGCAACCTACAAAAGATGTAAGCACACAATTTGCTAATTTATTGGTTTGGGTTCAGGGTCTTGGTATGTGGGGGTTGGATTTGCTTTAAGTTTATCTGGACCAAAAACATATAAAAAGCATAAATATATACATAATTGCAACCTAAAAACAGGAATTAAGTTCAGAATACCATATAGAATGGTTTGTCTTTTCCATTAAAAATGAGGTGAAAATAAATTTGTTTTATTGCTTCAAATGGTTTAGATGAAACTTTTAGATTTACAGGTCACCTTTTTTTTCAGTCAAAGTGTAAAACATAAAGTCAAAACGTGTACAATAAAAGAGGAACGTAAAACTTTTGTATTTCCTTAGAAAAAATTGCCAGCCCTAACCTTCAAAGGTTAAAACCACCAAAAGATTCAGATGGTCACCAATAGATTCAGAATTACATAGAATTTGTTTATTAATTGAATACAGCAGTGTTCCACAGTCTCGGAATGGGTTTTAGGGACAGGGGACCAAGGGCCTACGTTTGGGGGACAGCGGCAAGGGGTGGCACATATGCATATAGTACTTGAAAAAATGGTTATAAAAAGATGTGTAAGGAATAAGCACAAGAAAAAAATAAATGAAACTTTGCCACACTGTAAAGTTTACACTAATAAACATCAAAAACATGAGAATGATTGCACTGAAATTCGAACATTAACAACGGTGGGCAATGCCCCTCGTGGGGTCCTAGGGGCAAGCACAAATAATGCCTCCAAAATCTCACAAACCTTCATAACGAATGTCGTTTTCACAATTTTTTGTTTTAGGTTGGGGTAGGACTGGGGCAACAAGATACTCCTGGGAGTCCCCAGGATGGTCAAGGGAATCCTAGAAGTCTCTAGGACATCCCCAACGTCCCAGCAGCGCCTTGGCAGCGATGGTGGTGCAACGAGGGGATATTTTCCCCAAGTCCCCCTATCCCAGAAACACGAGTATTTGGGGGCAGGGGGGGAGGGGTAGACGCGTCCCTATGGTTCAATAGAATACAAGGAACCATCTAGGTTATTTTTTGGGTTGCTTTGAACACGGGATAAGTCTGCTGCAATTCTTGACAAGAAAGAAATCATCAAACATATCAGTTTGAACCAAAAAAGTTTACCTTTAAGGTTGATATGTTTTAACTTCTAATATTTGTAACTAAATTTTTATGAATAAATAAAACCACGTTTTCAAGTTTCCTTGGCAAAAACTTATAATGAATGAATTGAATTGAATTGAAGGAATTTTAATAAAATCCTAGGGGAGCAAGAATCGAAAGCCCTAACACTTCTCAAGTTCTTTTTTGATGATCTCTTCAGTTGTGAATCTTAATCAAGTAGCCAGCAATTTTGTGAAGTCTTGCCTCAGCCAAGAGAATCTCATATGGGACTGTAGATTTGACTTCGAGAATGCAAGTAATTAGATGTTTTTGAATTCTTTCCACCCACCTCCACTTGTGGTTTGACATGTTGCTCCCCCAAACCTCACAGCCATAGAGGATAACCAGTGTAACCAAAAAGTGCTTTCTTGGTTTTCCAATCACATAACTTTGCTTTCCTGCATCTATTTTGCAAAAGGTAAGATGCTCTCCAACTTCATTGTATCCTTTTTGTTCTACATGTCTCCCAACTAAGTTTGTTGTGAAAATAAATTCCCAGATATTTGTTTTCTTCCACTATCTCCAATTGGTTGCCCTCAAAGATGAAAATATCCTACTACCTCTTTGATAGGGAGGATCCTAGTTGCTTGAGTCAGCTTGACTCACTCCAAGGCCTTTTTCCTAGCCTAACCCGAGAATGCTTCTCTCTATTCCCCTAATCTACTCTAGGTCCTCACTACCGAGGTTTGATACTCTGCTCTTTGTGAATTCACTTTCGTAAATCCACCAACTCACCAGACACCTTGCAGGGTTTGCTCTACCATGGATTATACCTACAACTTCTCCTAAGTTGTTTTCCTCTTCATGCTTGGATCTTTCTTCCTATTGATCCCATCTTCCTTTGGTCTGAGGCTAATAGCCTAGACTCCAGTCTACCCTACAAGTGATTTCTCTTGGTCACTGATACCTAGTCAGGCTATCATCAAGCTCGCCTAGGGCCAGTCTGCTGAAACGGTCGATGCCATTCACTAGTCTGCTACACATAGAACTCTACTATACATGGTTGGCTCTTCTTGACAACCTCCAATGGTCGTGTGGATCCCACGATAGAGAATCAAGACAGAGCCATGTCTATCTACTTGTCACCAACAGAAAACAAAAACAGAAAGACAATATTATCTACAGAGCCGAGCTTGGCACGACTTCAAAATGGGAACTCACAAAACACAAAAAAGTAACATCTACTATATCACACTGGCATTTAAAAATTTAAGCCATCATTTACAGTTTTCAAATGAAAATTGAACTCTGAGAAAGAAACTAGAAAATTGTCTTCAAATTGTTATTCAAAAGATGTTCTTTGTTCCACCTATCCAACCTCCTTCTAACATCTATACAAAATGCCCATTGGGTCTTTTATAGCCTCTACGACATGTCATGAAACATCCCTAACGAACGAGATCGAACTCAACACAATCGGTTTCCTGCTGTAACTGTCTTTCAACCTCCATCGGGTCATCGGGTTAGCACCGCAACACTTATCCCGACATCCGATGGCGGTTTACAACTCACTTGTTTTTCTATCGGGTCATCGAAGTAGCCTCAAAACACTTACTCTGATGTTCGATGACATTTCACACATTGCGCACTTCCACATTGGTTTCCATCGGGTCATCGGGTTAGCATCAAGACATTCTTGCCGATGGCCGATGGTGCGCTCCCAACAAAAAGCTTCCTTATCGGGTTGTTGGTATAGCCCCAAACATGTTCTACCAATGGCCGATGATGCACTCCAAACCGCATGCTTTCCCATCGGGTTATCAGGCGGCACAAAAACTAGTCTTGCCGATACCCGATGGCTCTACTTCGACTCGCTCCGCTCGCTGACTTCTCGCTGGGTCCCACCATGGTCGCCAAGTCATGGGCGATAAACCTCGTGCAGCTTGCCATAGCGGTATAGCGACCGATGTTGATCAACCCGGGACTTGCTCACCAGTTAGCTGGCGGTTTCATCGGGTTATCGGGGTAGGTCTTGCCGAAAAACAAAACTTTCACAAAGAAGATAAAAAATGCACTCCAAGCTCCAAACAGACAACCTAATGGACTAGAACCAGTCCTTATGCCAAAATTGTCAAAATTGCAAAGGGTATTTCCTCACCCTTAGGTGCTCCTGCACCACTCTTCCTTGTCAGCAAAAAGATCATGACTTTGGTTTTGCTGGTGTTTACTTGCATCCCAACTTCCTACTTCCTGGCAAAAAAGCTCTAAAGCCTTCAAATGATATCTCAAACCTTGGGCAGTTTTAGCAATGAGAATAAAATCATCTGCATATTCAAGTAACTTCACCACATACCCAGCAAGTTGAATACCCTCCCCATCAACATTGTTTAACCCTTCTTCAAATTTATCAATATACAAACCAAATAAGGTGGGGGATAAAGGGCAACCTTGTGTGACACCAATGTCGCTATCAAAGCATTTTGACATTCCCTCTTGGTTCTGCTTTTAGCTGTAACCTGCTCATAAAGTTTACGTGTCACTGCCCTAAGTTCATTGAGAATCCCAAGTTCCTCTATTCTGATCCAGAGTTTGTCCCTAGGGACAGTGTCGAAGGCTTTTTTGAAATCAATGAAGCAATAAAAAGCTTCATCTCCTTGAGTTTCACAAACCTTTTCAATGAAGTGCCTAAAAATGATGCACTGATCAATGGTAAAATGCTTTGATCTGAAACCAGCCTGCCCTTTAGCTCTTTTTCACTCTTTTTCAGCCCAATTGCTGTTTCTGCGTTCTATCATGGAGCTTGCTGAGAATAGGGTTGACCATGATAGTACAGTAGTTAGAAGGGTTATTAATATCACCACTTTTGTGAAGAGGGCTAACCACACTGGTTGTTCACTCGTCCGGAAAGCCACTTTGAGTGACATTGTAAAAGAATTTTTTGATGTGAGGAGCCAAAAGCTCATTTCCCCATTTTAAGAATTCAGCTTTCAGCCCATCGATGTCTTGAGCTTTGCCACTAAAAAGAGTTTTTTATTCCTTGCTTGACATCTTCTAAGGAGGAGTTCATTCAATGCGCTAATCATGGGGGGCTTTCCTTTGTCATGTGTTTGTTCATAAAGGAGTCTTGCATAAACTAGCCATTGAACCTCCGCGATATTATTTTTTATTTGTTTTCTCCTTTGTTGCAGCTCTCTCCAAAAGCCTTTGGGTTTGTTCTTACCCAAAAAATTTAACTCTTCCAATCTTGAAATCACATAGCTTTCTTTTTTATATTTTATCAACTTCTCATACTTTGTTTTGCTTTCTTTGTTTGATTCATTCTCTTTGATGGATCTCTTTGCAGCTTTGCAGTCCTCATCATACCAAGGGTTAGTTGGGAAGGTGTTTAAGGCCCCCTTCTTAGGCCTGGATCTCTTGCACACCTTCAACGCCTTGTGGCTTAGGGGGATCAGCATGCTGCTGCAAATATATTCATTTCCTTCATTGTTTTCTTTGTATGTCATGCTGCATTTTGCCATTTGAAGATGTTGTTTAAATGCAGCAGTGAACAGTTCTTGAGTTTTTCCGATTCATGAGAATCTTTCCTTGTGAATGGGTTTTTATTATTCTACTTGAGGTTGGTATGTGAATTTATATAATATTATTGTAGTAAATTGAGCATAGATTTAGTGAGTATTGGATAACTCGATTAAAATTCCCGTCCTCCTTTATTGTTGGACGACTTCAGACGCATTGCATCCATTTAATAAGGCTTAATACCGATTGATCAAACATGTAATGAAAGCAGACGTTTCTGAATAGCTTTATATCAATCTCATGAGTAAGTTGTACAGTTGTTAATACCAACTTTGAGATTGATTCATTGCGAGCACCTCCAAATCCAGGATGGAGCATGTAAATGAAATAGGTTCGCTCAGCATCGTAATATTATTTAAAAGAAGACACTGTAGGCCTTCATGGGAGCGATGTCATTACTGCAAACAATGCCCAAAAATGAAGCCCGCTTGCCTCGTATTGTTGTTGGTTGGAAAAGTGGAGTCTATTGGAGATTGCCTGTAGCGACCCTGAGAAAGTAACAGCCATTACGCTGATGATGTATGTGTCACTGGAGATAAACGAACCAACAGACTAGCAGAGCCCTTAATATGAATTGTTTGGGCTCAGCAAGAACTTGTGCCCAAAAGCATACAACATATATATGTACAGAGTGCCCATCATTGTTTCAGGATGAAGGAGAATTACAAGATAATTCTGATATTGTTGTATGGTCAAAAGAACCTACTGTAAGGGATTCATTAGTCTTAACAGTTCTAGTATTCATGTATAGCGGGGGAATGGGTAAAAGATAATTCACCCTTCAAAAATAAATAGATATAAAGAAGCATCTAAAATTACTCCTAGCAATATATAAAATGTCTTCCAAGGAAAAAGAGCAGCCAAATTCTTCTGAAACAAATGTACAGCCAGTTCAGAAATTACACTATCAATGTGGCTAAAGAGAGACTCAGTCCATAATTCAATACAAAGCTCGTTTAGACAGCTCCCCACCAGAACAATTCAATGCCCAAACCATAATAGGAGCGTTTGTAAAGAGAAAGAGGCGTAATGGAAAACCTAAAACGCGCTTAAACAATAAAATAAAAATTTAAATCTACGAAACAAAATCACATTGACAAATTTCTAAGCACATATCTCAAAGCATGTAATCTTTAAGTGAATTCCATTACATAGAAATTGTGATTTATCTTACACTCAGCATATGCATCAGCAAAGCATCACAAAACTAGCTTTGCCAAAAATTAAAATTAACTTTGGTTGGCATTACACTGAAACATGTGAAATGGGTTTCGCCATCCTAGGCCACTGATAAAATAAATAAAAAGCCAAATACTACCATAGAACCCTACATAACAATTGTCTCAGAGATATTTCTGCCTCTCTACACAAGAACAGTCAATTTATTGTATGTATATTTCAGAATTGATTTTATATACGAAGAGATCCAAGGTTTGATTGAGCAGACCACTAATAAAGGAAGCTTCAATTCCAACCGTTCATGGCCAGCTGAAAATGGGCTGTCTAATCCTCTTCAACGAGTATGCCATCAATTACGAACCGTCATCAGAGGTTTAAAAAAAACCAGTTGCATAAATTATCATAGGACATTTAATTAAATCAAAACGATAAGCAAATGCTCACGTAATACTCAAATTAAATGTAGGAATTAATCATAGTAAATTATAAACATAGGATTTCTAATGTAAGAAAGTGAATTGCAGATGTTTAAAATTGATGTTTAAATTTTAGTGTCTACAAAGCCGTTCTCTAAGAGAGATGATATGCAAGCTCATACTCATGTGACTCTAATATTCTTATTATCTTTACATCATATTATTGTATTATTGTTTGGAGCATAAGATCTTTGAGTTTTTCTATAATTATATCACTTTCAAATGATTTTTCTTTTTCTTTTTTTAGTTGTGTAGCCATTTTGGTCTCATACTTGATGCTAGAGTCACTAGCTTAGATACTCAAGAAAATGGCTACTAAATGCTTATACAAATTTGTATTAAGGTAATATTTTTGCCCTTGAAGTTATGCTATTTACTTATTGATTTTCAGGATTTTTATAAATGATTTGAAAATGATACCTTTGTTAGTTATTTTAGGGGAAGAATTCCTCTTAAAATGTGCCTTGAAGTTGGATCAATTAAATTATATACTGGGGTCTTGCATGGGATCCACATAAAGATCATTCAAAATCTTACTAAAGGTTTTCTTTTTCACTTTGTTAACACTAAGTTTGTTAAGACTGTGATTAACATGGCCCCTAGCACATTGGGTTCTCTTTGTTTGTTTCTGCCCTAAAACTCTAAACATATTTTTATCTTTGAAGAGCATGCCCTTAAAGTCTTGATCTAGGTTGAGTCCCTTGGTCTTCTCCTACCACTCTTGTCCTTTATAGACCATGTCACAATGTCTCTAGGGCATGCGATTCATGTAGAGTATGAACATTTCTTTTTTATGCACTCTCAAAAAAAGATCTACATCCAAATTGATCTCTCTAAGGACCTTAAAGACTCCATTCAAATCTAAGTTGGTACCCAAAATCTCACTCAATAGGTCATGTACCTTAACCTATCGAATACTCCACATTTTCTCTAGTTTGTTTCTCCTCTTCAATTCTTTAAACCAACCTTGCAACATGCTTGAAAATTATGGTTGTTTGCTTCATGAGTGAGGGGAGCAAGATCAATTCTAGTAACATTGTAATCACACGCATCCATTTCTTCTTCACTTTTGTTGACTAAGGACTTAGTAATATCAATGTATTATGTGTTGAATGCATTGTCTATTATTTACCTTGAGTTAACTCTAGCTTTCCAAGGCATTAGGATAGTTTGAAGTGTGTCATTTACAATATCAAAGAATGGTGAAATTACTTTAATAATCTTCATCTTTTTTTGTTGCAATTGTTTAATCCAAAGAAAGGGAGGGTTAGGAACAGACATTTGGGAGCCTATAATAATAATTAGAAAGAATTGGCTAGGAATTAATAATAGCATTCACATGAGTTAAAATAAGGGCTTGTAGTGGTGAATGGGGGTGAAGTAATAGGGGGAGCACCGTGATCAAGTGGTTTTTATTGTGGGTATGACAAAGGAGCTACAAAAGAAGCCAAAACAAGAGTGGTAGAATCTAGAAGCACATCTTCGATATGTTGTGTTTGAGAACATTGATTTGTTGTCTATAAGGAGGGATAGCTTCATTTTTTAAAGGAGTTGAAGTTTGGGTCTTCTTGACCTCCAACTTCTTTCTAGGAGCATTTTTTCCACAAGGATCTACACATATTTTCTTTCTATTTGGGTCTTCATTGTCTCTACTACTTGCCAAACTAATCTTTACATGAGTGGTGTAAACCAACTAAAACTAAGGTATTGAACATAACTTTGCTTGTTTCACACTCTATGAAATTCCTTCTCCACCTATATTTTTTCTATTTGTATACTCAACTATTCTTTGTTTAGCCATGGCTTTGATCCACCTTTGATCTTTGGAGCACATAATCAACTCTCTTTTTGATATAAATCATTTCCTCATTTTCCTAGTTAATTGATAGCAAGGGTAACAGTAAGGTAAAAAAATTATATGTAGATCTATCAAATCAAAATTATTCTCATTATTCTTGTACATGATTTGTTATGTTATGAATGCGTTCAACTCATCAAAAGTTATTCTTATCCAATCTCTCTTCCTAACTTCAAAATTATTTTCACAATTTTCCTTATCATACTTCTTATGAGGAACATGAAGTAATCGTGGACCAAGTTTAAGATTATCTTTGACAAGTTTTTTGATAACAAAGTAAAATATTTTCACATAAAATTGTAGTGTTATATTGGAAAATGATCTTTCAATATCCTAGGCTTAAAAACAAGGTTTACACCAATAGTAGTTGAGACCTTTTAGAATGATACTACATCTACTTTTTATCATTGTCTTTTTTATTTACTTAACAAATTTGTTTGTGTTTCTCAATAAGGGTCATTTTATCATTTACAAAATGTGGGATATCATAAGGGACACCCCCCAAATTGAAAAGGGTGAACATAGGAAATTATATAAAATAAATCTTGTATTTCTTATTAAAGTTCTTTTCTTAGGTAAAATTTGAACTATTGTGCATCAACATTCAACTCCCTTATTGTATGCATAGTGACTACACCATTCACTCTCCAAAAAACTGTATTACTCTTCAAAAATTAACTAGTATAATAATCACATACTTGGATTGTCTTAGCAAATACACCTAGGATCCTAAGACCAAGCCACACTTTGGTACTCGCTATGGCATAAAACAAATAGGAAGTCATATAAATTTGCTAAGTCCCTTCAAGGTTCACATATTGCTCATAAAAATTATCATTAATAATATTTGCCTAGTAAATACATTGTTGACCTTGGCATATGACATTATTGAAAACACACCTTTAGAAATGAAACATGTTTGTTTCATTATGGCCTATGATTCTATTCAAAAGTGTGATCAAGAGGAATAGGTATTCATGCAAGGCTTTCTTATTGTAGTGTCGAAAATTTTATGCTCATATAATTTCACATTTATAATTTGCACTCATTTAGATTTGAACATTAATGATAAATTTTATATCTCAATTTCAAATTTTTTATTTCATGATCCAAAATGACAAGGCATTACCAACTTGCAATTTGAAAAACAACATAATTATCCTAGACTATTGTTGGAGTAATTACAACATTTATCTAATTATTATTTAATTAGGTCCTTTAATTTCTTTTTCACTTAAGCTAAACTTGGGTGCTTTTTATTATCTAGATTTTGATTTTCAGCACTAATTCTAGTTGTAGTTGAGCTTAATTAAGCTTGTACTTTGCATTGCTTTAGTTCTCGTAATTTTAGCATTAGGGTTTTGCAACTATGGTTTCACTCATCCTTTATAAGGATCCATTCACTGTAATTGTATATTCAATATTGTGTCAACAAAGATTACTTTAGTGGTGAATATTCGCCAATGGCGAAATTTTCATGTCGATGACCTGGGAAATGGCAAATATTTTGTACCGAATGGGGGTGGCCATGTCGCCAGAACATTATCAATTTACATCAAATTCATGGCCTAATCGCCATATGTTTTATGTAATTAAATGTTTCTATGCAAGGATTTCGCCAATACAATATACGATGGACACAAGGTAAATTTATTTTTTTCGCCTACACCCTCCGAGGTTGCCTTAATAGACGACCATAATTCGCCTATAGGCATATGAAGATGTGTTAGCCAGGAGGACCCAATTCACCTGGCATTTTGCCGATGCGTGTCTCCATTCACCCCAACTTTCGCCAACTATATTGCATTTGCCAATTATTTGGACGACCCATAATCGCCTCAAAAATTACATAAGTCGTGTTACAGTTATGCGGGAGTCACAAAATATTTGTATACCATATAAAATTCCCGCAGAATTCGCCATATAAGGATTGGTATAAATACATTCAAAGATCAGATCTATCTCTACACAATCTGGTGGGTTCTAGGCTCTGAATTTTGATCAATAGTGAAGTTTCAGACCAAGAAAAATCATTGTTGTTGACTGCATTGGTGACTGCTAGTGACCTAAAGGTGAGCGATCATATTTTTGAACTGTTATAATATTATTCTAAATTTATCTATATTTGTTTGCACTGTTGAGTTCATTCTTATTCAATGGGGACCTGTCAATGCCAAGTGGTTACCTGGGAGATTCAAACCTTGGACATCTAGATTATAGGTCATAGGGCCAATGAAACATATATTATACTTTATAGTCTATTATTGCTTCTTCAACAAAATGATATTTTTTTGGTAGCCTTTATTTTGTAGGAGATGTTGAATAGGAATAAGGGTAGGAAACCTGAATGTGGGGAAGGCCATGAGAGGCCAACAAAAAGCAGAACATTGTCTTTGTTATTTGGCTTTGTAAAAGATTGTGGTGAAAATCAGGAAGGTACATCATCACAAGTACAAGAACAAAATTCACAACCTACACCGCGTGTTGAAGACGGTGGCGAACCTAATATCTCAGATTAGGATGATCTTGAAGAAGATTATCTAGTAGATGCCCAAGTTATCTGGATTGATATAATCGACTTGGGTGATAATGCCATTGATGATAATGCACGGAAGGGGAAAAGAAAAGCCAGATCAAAAAAGGATCAACCACAATCAAAAAAGGATCCGGAGTGGGATATGTCAGTGAGGAATTTTCAAATTAATTGGGCATCAAAGTATCCATTCATTAAACCAGTGGAGAATCCAATTGAAGGCAAGCCTCCAATAGAATGCGGGTGTAAGATTTGCACTTAGAAATATAACAAGGAAATTAGGTTGTAGCTAAAATTTGACACCATAGAAAAGCATATGGGTAAAGTTTATGAAAAATAAATGATAGACGAACTTGAAAAATCAGTGATAAGATGGAAAACAAAGGAGGAATGTAAGCATGTGAGGAATAACGAAGAGTATTATTTTCACGAGGAAATACAGACAAAGCCTGTTGAAGTTAAAGGTTCTATTGAAGTTAGTTTTGGAAAAGCAATGCAAATAGAACAACTTAGAAAATTTGTTCAGTTAAGTGTTGTTTTTTATATTTTGAGCAGAGGACGTGCTATGACAGATTTCCCATCAATTAATGGTTTATTACACTTTTTGAAAGTTCCTAACTATCCTAATAAACACTGGTCAGTAAATAGTGGATGGGAATGGGCAAGTTGTCTTGCTGAGGTTGAAAAAAAAGATGTAAAGGAAAAAATAAGAGTCAAACTTTATTGCATTTTCTTTAGACGAAGTTACGGCAATAGACAATACTTCATAGGTATGCATGCATATTTATATTGTACAGAATCATGCTCGCCAACCTCATCTACTATATCATGCTAAAATGAAGGAGAGTGAGATAGCAAAAAATTTATTCCAACTAGTAAAGAGAAGTTTAATTGAATATGGAGGTATGGATGACATGACGATTGCCAAAAAATTAGTGTGTTGGAGCAGATGGAGCTTCAGTAATGCAAGGTCAGAGGAACGGTCTTTGTACAAAGATTGAAACTTCATTTGCACCGTACATTAGTGCAATTCACTGCATGGCTCACATAATGAATCTAGTTTTTGGAATTGTGAGCAAGTATGCTTCGGTAAAAAAAAAATGAAATTTTAATCAGAGAGCTCTACTCACACTTTTGTCGAAGTCCCAGGCGATTTATGGATTTTCAACACTTTGTTGATGGAATAACTGATGGGAACAAGCTTCTTAAGGATAATGATACTAGATGGATCTCTTTGGTTGGTCCAGTGCATCGAGTTTTTTCAGAATATCCATCCTTGATTGGACTATTTCACACAACTTGCGATGAATCAGAGCAACCAAAATTTCCTAACCATCTTCGGAGATTAAGTGATCTAGAGACACTCTTAACTTTAGTAGCTCTTATGCTCATACTAGAGGAAATGAGGAATATTATGAAGGCTGCCCAAATAAGAGCTCTGTATATTGCAGAATATGCTAAGTTGCGTAAGATGACATGCATGACCCTCAACAATCTCTATCAAAATCAACCAACACTATCTGATGAAAAATTTGTTAAGTCACAGATTTGAACAATCCTTATAACTTTTTAACAAATTGGTGCAAATGGGGAGGTATGTGTCAATGTACAAGGAGTTGAGATACCAAGGCACTTCTATGCCACGGTTGAAGCCCGAGGAACCAGGAAAGGGCCCCAGGAAGCAACTAGCAAGAGTTACTAGGGAAGATTTCGATAAGGTTGTTGATTTTGTAACTACTTATGTGAAGAAATTTGCCTTTGATCTTTCCTCACAAATTAGAAGCAGATTCCCTCCTCACAACCTACTCGAAGCCATGTCTATTGTGTTTCCTCAATATTGGAGCCTCAACAATGCAACTGATTTCGAAGTAAGCTACTGACTTTGATAAAACAATTTTGCATATCCAAAGAATTGAATGGAGTAACTATAAATGGAATATTAGATGAAACTCGTCTTAGAGAGCAATCATCTCGTTTTGCATGCACTATGAGGGAACAATATGGCACAATGAAGAATGTCATGTCCCCTCCTTGATCATTATATATAACCTAAATGAAGAAACTATTATTAATTAATATGATAATTATCAACAAATGATTACTTGGAATCATTAAATATTTATTTATTTATTAAATAAAAATTAATTCTTCTTGAAATATTTAAATAAAATAAATTAATATTATATAATTTGAAAATATTATAAATAAATATTACATATTAATAAAATAGTGATATTTAAATGTTTGATCAATAACAATGTGTAACTATAATTGATCAATGATAAATTAATAAGTAAACATTCATCATCATAATAACAATGTAATTAGAAACAAATATAATAATAAATAAATAAATTTAATTATTAAAAGTAGACTGCAGGTGTCAGAGATTGTCCCTTCAGCAATAAACAGTGATAATCAGCTTTAGTGTTTATTGGTAGTGATAGGGAGTACTAAAAAGGGAACGATACCATAACACATACCAGTGATAAACAAAGATTCAACGTTTGGTCAAAGAGATACAAACCAGAGATTGTGATTAAATTAAAGAATTGACTAATCAAATGAGTAGTCATAAAAGATAGCAAGCTACTGACTTTGATAAAACAATTTTGCATATCCAGAGAATTGAATGGAGTAACTATAAATGGAATATTAGACAAAACTCGTCTTAGAGAGAAATCATCTCGTTTTGCATACACTATGAGGGAACAATATGGCACAATGGAGAACCCCAGCAAAGAGGGATCAATAACAAGGCTTTGGAAATATATATCTGAGAATGCAACATTGTGTGATTCAATGCCAGAATATTTGAAGCTTGTTGATTTATGTCTTACCATGATATTGGGTTTGGTGGAAGATGAGAGAGTTTTCAATGCTTTGAGGTTCCTAAAATCAAAACTTAAAAACAAACTAGACAAAAATTTGGAAAATTGCTTGAGGCTCTATACATCTAGGTATGATGTCCACACTTTCCCTTACGATAGGGCACTGCAAATCTAGAGGTCCAAAAGTGAAAGAAGAGGTTTGGGCAACACTTCAAACCAAAGTGCCAGTGGGACTATTGACTCATGTACTAGACCTGTTGGTAGCATTGAGATGCAGTTCAATGAAGGTATGCAAACTCAGAGTGAAGAAAACACAGACAAGAATCAAGAAAGCTCTGAATTTGATGAGGATGAATAGAAATTGTAAGAGATTGGTATTTATTAATCTTATTACTGTATCTCATCATTCATATTACAAAAGCATACTATTATGGTTGATAAGTTGATGATATTTTATGAGTCTGTCAACTTTTTGTAATTATAATTTAATATTGATTTGTAATTGTATTTTTCAACTTTCTATTTCCATATTTAGCATAATAAAAGACCATAATGTGTTTATTGATACAGAGATGTTTATTTAGACATGTTGAGAACTTAGATTTTCATTAATTCTTTCAAAATATAGTTATATGATACAATTCATTCGATACACCACTTTGTGTGATTCTCCATGCAAAAGTCAATACAAAGTTTCAGAACCCTTTGCAAATGACCTTGAATTCCCTTTTATAGAACAGGGGAGCAACAACAACTTCAAGTCGATTTGCAACATGTGAATGAAGACTCAACATCAAAATCACAAACTCAACACAAATTTACATGGCCATCACAAGCCGGATTAGCAATTTAACAACTGCTACATGTCTGATGTCTCCTATTCAAAAAATAGAGTTCGAAATTAAATATTAATTCAAGCCATGGCAAATTAAATATAGATAATAGTAGTGCCCAAAACCTAGTAATCAGAAATAGAGAAATTCAGAAACTTTAAAACTTGGGAGAATTTGAGAATACAAATTTACAGGCTGAAGGTTTGCATTGTGCATCATAGATTCATAGGTTGGATTAGCAATAGTGAGTGCTGGTTTTTTCCTGTTCATAAACAGAGTTATTTCAAGCGATGCCAATTTTAAACAAAAAAAACATAAAACCTTCAAATTAAGAGTAAAAGCAAAAAACTGTGCTATACATACTATGATTCTTAAGATTTATGTGTCAGTTTTTGTAGGGTGCTCCACTCTTCATTTGATGGAAGGTCAATATTCTTTCAACTATAGAAAGTCAACTGCAACTTCATCAACAATCCATATTTAGAAGAGTGGCTTGACATCACTGCTTCACCCAATACTGCATTCAGAGTTGTAAATGGTTGGATTAATTCCAGAAAGCTTTGGGAAGTTGTGTTCTTAGGAAGCAAGTCTAAATCAAACTTCATTTTTATCTCCATATTTTTTTTGTAAGCTTCTTTTCCAATGAATTTATTTGATGGGTCAACAGTCTTAGTCAAACCAAGTTTAATCAAAGTAGTTGTCTTTTCTTGCAACTTCAACATCTTTTTGCCACATTTATACATAACTTTTGATGTTTGCCTTAGTTTCTGGCATTTTTGAAGGATAGATGATGTCTTAACTGTGGCATCAATGCAGTTGTTAATTCTCTTGGATGCCAAATAGCTGTCATTGGTACTGTAGACTACTTGCAAAATCTATTTTGCCATATCGTCTTTTCAATAAACATGTATGCTCTTCTCAATGTGCCCTTTGATTTTCATATAAATAAATCTCAGACTTTCATTCAATTCAAACCATTCACACAACGTGTCACCCATCTACATTATTTGCCCCCAAATGTTTTCTTGTATATACTTCATTTTATTTTTCATATTATCTTTCAATCTATCCTCCGAAGTTTTAATTTTATCATTTGCATTGTGCAGGTCTTCTTTCATTTGTGCACATTTTCTTCTTTCTTCCTCTACTTCCTCTTCCAAATGTTTCTTTTTCCTTATCATGATCCAATAGGTTCTGTATTTTTCTTATTTTGGTAGCAGCAGACTCATAACTTTTGTATAATTTTTTAGAACTTGCTCTTTCCTTATCAATTTTCTTACTACTTTTAGCCAGTTTTTCACTCAAGTCCTTCAATTTTGCATCCATTTTTTCCTTCTCTGCAATTTCTATTGCAGAGCCCGAATTTTTTATCCTTTTTTTGTAATTCAGTGCACTTGTTATTTGTTGCTTTCCCCTTTGATTTTTTCATTTGTCAGGTCTGCCCGTAACTTTTCTATTTGTTTCTCCAGTTTATTTTTTTCTTTCTCCACCTTTAGCAGTGAAGTGTAGACCACTTCGTTAGTCCTTTTTGACACACTAATTTTGTCCACATTATGTACTTTCGAAAAATCCATTTGGAGGGTGCTAACTTGAAATTCAGAGGGATGTATCTGACAATATGGTGGATTTTTATCTTTAGTTGGGGGCATAACAACCATGAACTCCATCATATCTTTGTGTGGGTCATATGTTGGAAATACCCTGTTCCTTGCAGGTTGTTCATCTAAAACTTCAATCAGGGAAACCCTATGCAATGCTCTCTTTTTTTCTTTATTTACATTTGTTGTGTGTTCAAATTTTTCATAGTAGTCATGAAATTGAAAATTTGGGCTTGCTGAAGCAATTGAATGTTTGAAAGGTGAAATAACAAAGGCTCCAGTTCCACCTATGCCTATGGTTTTAACTAATGCATTACGAGGATTACCATCAATCATTCCTCATCTTGTCCCACTGTCACTTTCATGTGTATTTTTTATAGTCTTTTGAGGGGTCTGATCTGAAGTTGCAAATGATAGATTTGTAGTGTCAGTGGCACTTGATATAGGATTCTGAATAGTATGAGTATCTACCACTAGTGGCCTCTTGCAAGAGATATTTTGTTATTGCACTTGTCCAACACCAAGACAACTAGTATCAGTAGTAGTACCTATGCCAACCCCACCAATCGCAGTGGCACGTGACTGAACACTAATAGGAATACTATCCCCGAATTTGCCACCAGTGGCAATGGCACTTGATTCACCGCCAATGGGAATACCATGATGTGGTGGTGGTTGTGGATTTGAACCTAAAACAAATGCAGGTGGACCTTGAGCGTAATGAGTAGTACCTTTCTGTGATGAATCTGAAGAATCAAGTCCAATGACTAGTTTAACAGGAGCTTTTGATTTTGAATCTAATCGAAGTTGTACCTCAAGTGGATACCAAATGCCTTCTCCTCTGGGACCTAGACCACCACCTTCAAAACCCATTTTTTCCACAATGTTTGCCCCTTTGCTATATTTTTCTTTCATGGACTCATTGACTCCACCTAATATTTTAGGGACTGTAGTAGTTGTTGGAGTGGGCTCAACCTCATACTCATTTTCATCTTCACTCCTGTCATATGTTGTTGTGGGATGCTCCATATTCCACAATTTGCTAAATTCTTCATCCTCGTCGATGGACTCAAATTTTGCACTTGTCTTTGGTTCACCGAGATTCTTCCTCATAGTCAAAATATCATTTATTTTGGTTTGAGTCCAATAACTGTCTTTACGTTCTTGCAGAATTGTTTTGGGAATAGATTTGTTAGATGGATTAGCAGATTTTTCGTAGAAATTGTAGGACCTCCTATTTTGGATGCCCTCCTCTGTTGTCGTCTGTGTGTGCAATGCCATAATTTGTGATGACATTTCTTCTGTTGAAATGTTATTGTCAGCGGAAATTTTCTTCCTCTCTTTTTTTACCTCATCCCACTAGTCCATGTTTCTAAGCTTTTCTAGCAATGGTTTACTTTCATGTTGACATAACACTGAAGAGTTCCCATTTTTCTTAAGCCTTTCTTGAACTACAACGATTGGATCATACTGCCAGAGACCCTCATCACCAAATCTAAAAACTATCAAAAAATCATGTGCCACATTCAATGCTTTTCTCTCAAATGTGAACCGTCCACGTGAGAAAGGCAAGGAAGGAAATATGCTCCTTTTTTGCTGACCATGGAAGTTCCTATCTGTGATCTCCAACTATCGTACATATTCCAATGCAAATACCCTCTTTGTCACATGTATTGGAAGTCTGTAGGGTTTTACTGATGATCCATAAAACCTTGAGATAGTGTATTCTTCCATGAAGAACCAGTCAACCAATTGTATTTGACTTTCGAGTTGAATGCAATCTCTACAAGACACGGGCAATCTCAGCATTGGAGTGCTTGTAATTTCATTATACATTGGTGCCAAAAAGAAGTCTACAAAATGGTTGTAGTTCTTTCTGTTATCATGCATCCTTATCTTTGGTGTCCATTCATATATTGGACACTCTGTTCTGTTCTAAGTCTCCTCATCAATCTTATAGTTCACCATGTGAAGATTGTTGGTCTCAAAAATTGCACAATACTTGGATAGAAGGAGATAACACAAGTAGGATGAGAACCTAAATGTCTTACATGAACCTTTTTTTATCATTAGTAATTGTTTTTGCATGGATTGAACAACATGCTCAACAAAATTACATCTTACTGGCTGACTTACACAATGGATATTAAAAATCATTTCAAGAAGGCTAGCACTCACTTCCCTATCATTTTCTAATCCCAGGCAAAATGTCAACAAGGAAATAGCATCTCAAACCCATGGAACAAAAGTATTAGAATCATAAGGAGGCTTATGATTCCGATCCAACGGAGTACCACGCATTATTAGAGCTCTGATAAATGAATCTCTATGACTTGGATCGAGACTCTCATAATTCTCAGCCATCTTTCCTAGGTCAATGTGGACGTTTGAGTTTTGTGCTTCAAACCCTAGGTTCAACAAACGAGCAAATTCTCCCACGTTTATGGATAGAATTTCCTCTTTTGTATTTGTATTGACAATTGCTTTTTTATCTTCGTCATAATTTTTGACGTAGACCATGACAAAATCAGGGCAAGGGAATACTTCAAGTAACACCATGCTTCCCAATCCAACATCCCATGATGTAATTTTATTTGTTCTTTGTTTTAACATTGTGTTGAAAACAATAAATTTTGCCCTGCTTGGATCTGTCGCTTTATTAGACAATGCATATCTAATATCTATGATACGCTTTTCACTATTGATAGCAAGGTCATAAATATCATGGTATTCATCAGTGAAACCTGGTGTTTTAACCAGTTCAGGTAGGTCTATTTTTTCACTTGGCTTCCTATTGAACTACTGCTTCCCATTTTTCCCATCATTGTTATTGTTAATAATTCAAAATAATGCTGGATACAAGCCTGAAAATGCTAACCCTCAAATTGAACCATGAGATTAAAAAAGGTAAAAAACGTAGGATGTAAGTGTTCTAGATTTTACCCGAAATTTCTATTTCACTAGATTGGCGTAGACAGACTCTGTTGTAACTTGCATTCCTCAATCTAGTAGCCATTTCTGAATTTCCCTCGATTTACTGGTTTTTCCTTATTATAATTTATGTCGCTTATTTTCAAAACACTAAAAAGTACAAAAGTAATACCTAAAGGGCAAAATATCTAGAATCTTGTTGTAATTTTATTAATTATTATTAATATCTATTCGTCGCTGAAGGACAAAACATTCATTGCTTCAGTCTAAATTCTGAGGACAGTGAACATGTCACTAGACTCGAGTGATGAGTCACTTTTTTAGACTATTTTTGAAGTCTTTTTAATCATTTTCAACTTCTGCCCGAAATAGACCTTAATTATAGATAATTAAATGTAAAATGTTCAATTCCGGGTCAAGTTCTCAAAAATGTGTTTACTTCCCACATTCGGGCCAAAATCCACCCTAAGCCATTGATCTGTGCTCATCCAACAGATGATGGTATCTATTGTCAGTTGTCGTGGGTCCCATGACTTTTGCCATTTTTCGGGCATGTCACCACACTCGAGTCACTTTTTCGGACTATTTTTTAAGTCTTTTTAATCCTTCAACTTCTACCCGAAATAGAGCTTTATAGACTTAATTATATTTAATTAAATGTAAAACATTCCATTTCGGGCGAAGTTCTCACAAATGTGTTTACTTCCCACATTCGGGCCGAAATCCACCCTAAGTTGTTGATTTGTACTCATCCAACGGACGATGGTATTTGTTGTCAGTTGTCGTGGGTCCCATAACTTTTGCACACTCGAGTCACTTTTTTGGACTGTTTTTAAAGTCTTTTTAATCTTTTTCAACTTCTGCCTAAAATAGAGCTTTATAGACTTAATTATATTTAATTAAATGTAAAACATTCAATTCCGGGCGAAGTTCTCACAAATGTGTTTACTTCCCACATTCGAGCCAAAATCCACCCTAAGTCATTGATCTGTGCTCATCCAACGGACGATGGTATTTGTTGTCAGTTGTCATGCGTCCCATGACTTTTGCCATTTTTCGGGCACGTCACCACACTCGAGTCACTTTTCCATACTGTTTTTTAAGTCTTTTTAATCCTTTTCAACTTTCGCCTAAAATAGAGCTTTATAGACTTAATTATAGCTAATTATGTAAAATGTTCAATTCTGGGCGAAGTTCTCACAAATGTGTTTGCTTCCCACATTCAGGCCGAAATCCACCCTAAGCCATTGATTTGTGCTCATCCAATGGACGATGGTATCTGTTGTCATTTATCGTGGGTCCCATGATTTTTACCATTTTTT